>NW_028250265.1:635000-987876 GCF_964263255.1 Lissotriton vulgaris
ACGTCGATCATGGGCACCAACTCCATATTAGATATTTTTTTCCACCATCTGATTCAGACATGCAGCGAGTGGGCTTGGAGTTTTTTGTGTTTTAAATAAACTCTCTCTGCCACATTCGGTTACCTTTCAATCTCATTGCATTTGATTTCACAAAGCATCTGTACATACGTCTCCCAATGAGAAAATACCTCTGGCAGCCCCCAAGACTGTCATTGGCACCACAGGGTATCAAAGGCTTATGACCCCTCAGGGCCAGAGAACTGCCTCTAGTCCTTTCTCACCAGAGAATGCCTCATGGGTATTGGAATAGAAACCCTTTTTATTACTGCCCTCGCTGCTTCTCAAAATATCCTTGGGCAGACCATCACAAGGTGTGCAATCTGTGTCTGTCCCCCCCAACCACGACGACGCATCTCGTCAGTCATGTCTTGCCTTCTGATCCAAGAAGTCCCACCGGTATCTTAAGGGAATGACAGTGGGCACATGGGAGCATGCATCAGCAGCACACCTCGGATACCCAAACATCTTTGGTGAAGATAAGCTTCCCGCCAAAGAGCAGGAAAACGCTGGCCCATCTGTTTTGCCAGCTGCACAATCCGCACTCAGTCTGAAGACAGTATCATTGAGTGAGTCGGGCGACCAGGAGATGTAGAATGTCAAACCAGCACCAAAGCTAGCCCCTCGCATGACGACCATGCCCAGAGTGGAGAGTATACCCCAGGCCCATATCCCCAAGCTAGGGCCCCCAAAGTAGTCTGACGCTGAGGAAGATCATCATGATCAAAGGAGTTGGGCACAGACGTCTGCAAAAGGCAAGCCAAGTGTCATCGCTGCCTTCAGGCACCAGCAAAAGCCTTTGCAGCAGAGAAAGCCTCCAGCTAAGTCTGTTGGCCCCCATCACCTGTCTGGTACAAGTGCTCCAGGGGCACTGTACACCATTGGTCTCATCCAAAGTCAACACCAAAGGCTACAACATTGCCAGTGCAAAAGGCTTAGTTAACACCAAACCCTGCCTCTATGTCTAACCCCTCCTCAACGCCGAGGATGACCTTGAGAGTTCAGTTAGCGGCTGACTCCAAGCACATTGAGGTCATCATCTTGAAGAAGGTACCAACGGGATGGGACATCAGACAAAAGCGACTGGTTATCCACCGAGTCAGACAAGATCATGGCCTTACCTCCTCCAATTCTGCCTCTGGAACTTCTCCCTCGAAAGAGGAGATTGATAACTTTAAGAAGGTTCCTCCTCAAGGGACAAACACCCCTTCACACCCCCACCCCCACCCCCCATCTTCCCACAACTGGCACTGCAAAAACACAAGAACAGAACCACCAGTCCTCTTCCTCTGACAGCCCACCGCCACAACCCCAAGCCCCGCCTTCCTTGCTACCTCGACGTCCATGCACACCTCCCCTCTGCCTGCACCAGAGGGGTCCTCACTTTACTATTCAGTTAGGCACCACTGACGATCCCTCAGATGACACCAATCTAGAACATTACCCTGATCAGGGTCTCACCCTCTGACAGCAGCATGGCCTATCATGAGGTCACCCAGAGGGCTGCAGGCTTTCACAAGTTCACATGCATTTCTTCAAGGAAAATAACTACTTTCCTCAGGAGAAGCTCTCCAAAGCGGAACGTAGTCTTGAGTTTCACCTCGTGCTGGGGGCATGCTAAAATCTGTTTTGACAATTTCAAGGAGCCTGTCAAGGCTAGGGTCATCACACCAAGGACTAAAGAGAAACGCACATCTCCCAGCGACACAACATATGTTTTGGGGCTCGTCCCACCCGACTCACCACCAGTTTTCACTCAGGCCACCAATGACGCTCCTTCTCCAAGGAGAGCAAGAAGATACTCACTGAGCAAGAGTTCCAGTTGAAGTGGTCATCCATTGATGTGTAGTCAATTCAGTGGCATTCCTGACACGCTATGACAGGGCAAGTGGGAGGAGATGCAAGAGGTTTTAAATTGACCAATGCCACTAATTAGTCCTCTAGCGATGGCATCTGCCCCAGATTCAAAACTGAGTATTGTAGTTAGTCATTTTATTTTCTCATAAAAAAGCTGTTGTAGAACTGTGCTTTGAGCTGAGTTCCAAAGTAAGCTCCACACTTGATAGCGGCATAATTTACAGTAGCTTGCCTTACTTTTAGTGGGTGCTACAGTTAAAACTGTGTTCTGCCTTGTTTCATGTTCATAAGTGTTGATAAAGTGGAATATTAAGACACTTTTGATTTGTTCTGTAAAATAAAAACACATTTTCAGTATTTCCAAAGTCCAGCTTGAAGGCTATGTATTGTTCTAAAGTTATGAATCTGATGAGGGCAAGTGTAATAGGTAAGTTACTTTTCTTTTTGTCACATGAGTTACAGATTCACATACTTATGCATACACCTTTAGGATGGCTTGATCAAGCAAAACACTTTAACATTAAATGAAAGTGTGGAGATATATGTTTATAGGTGAGTGTGTTACAAGTAATTTCTTACTTTGAGTACTAACGGTCTCCTGACATTTGTGAGTTATAGCTATTTAGCTGGTCACTGAAAGCCAAGAGCTAGATGCTTTCCCTATTTTGTGGGACTGCATTCTGGCTCCTTTATTGTAAATTCCTACGTTGTATCTAGAGCAGGAAGAAAAGGGAGGCAAGGTATTTATTATTTTGGATGTTTTATAATGATATTACTCTGTTCGTATGGTAAAATATGTCATTTGAAACAAAATACAAGATTTTCCAATAGCCAGACAGGAAAGGTAGGATTGAGTGGAAAGGAAAGCTTTTTAGCAGGATTGGAAAATGTGAACGATGTGAGTGCAGCGTACTTCGAGAAATATGGAATGTTTACATTTGGGAACATTCAATTTTCAAGATGCTGGGTTCCCATTCTCGCCTCTACCACAGGTGTGCAGGGTACTTCAGCCCACTAGGTGAAGTTAGGAAAGCACTTCAGTTTCTTTCGTTGGCATATAGCAGTGCAATCTAGACGATGAGAGAAAGATGTAGTGGCTGACAGTTACCTTTTATTTGGGGGGGTGGAGGGGGGGTGGTGGAGGGGGGGCAATAGAATTGAGTAGAATAGAAAGAAGTAAAATGGCTCCAGTAGACGGTCAGCCTTAAAAGAGGTAGAGAAACCTTATAGAAAAGTGCATGAAATCCGTTTTGAGGGTTTAGAACTTCAATCTACGGTTCGAGTGCTGACAGCATTCAACAGAGATAATAGGATTGGAGGTTGAAGGGGACTCAAATAGCCATGCATGGCTATTACATCTTCGTGTCTGCAGAACAAAGGCTAACTGGAATGAGACGTTTTCCATGTAGTGCATAGAGGACACAGACGTTCTGGTTAAGTGTGCATGTGTGTGTGCAAATCTAAATTTACAGTAGCAGGCATTACTTTTAGTGGTGCTATAGTTAAAGCGGTTTAAAAATAGAAGCTTGAATGTCCCATTCCTACTTTATTTTTTAACCAGTAGCTTTTATACGAGTCTACAGCAGCCTATAGTCGGAGTGCATAGAACCATTTTAATTCATTTTAAGTTTAAGTATCTACTTCGGAAGTGTAGCTGGTCACTATATATAATTTCAGACATGGAAAGCAGGCTATTTGGAATAAATGGTGAGAGGGTTCAGAAAATTCTTTAAAACCTGATCTCCTTTAGGTTCTGAATCCAGTCCAACTTTTGTTAGTTCAGTTGAAGGGTAGCTAGATAACATCTATAGCTTCCATCTTTTATAAGATGTTTGCTTGCATTTCAGAACCAATTGAGAAATGTGTTTAACCTTTATCACGGTTTGCTCCTCTGTATTATGCATTGTGTGGTATCAATCCAAAGCTTTTGTCTTTTAGGAAATGGTATTTGTAGAGTGGATGGTGCTTAGGGTCACTCCTTTCTATGCTTGCTGAATACTTGGGCTTAACTTGGAAATTGTACCGATCAGAATTTTGGGTATCTCACAATAATTTGTTTGAATGATTGTATTGATTTGTGTTAGCCATCCCCCTTCATTGTCTGTTCTTCTTTCCTTCACTCTTTTAAAAATGATGCCAAGATTATCTTATTTCCCGACAATAGCATTCCCACATTCAGTCTTTTTACTTATGCCTGTATTCCACCTCAACTAAGCATCTCCTCTGGATACTTAATTCTGTTTTTTGTGCTTCTTTCATTGGAGCTAGTCAGTGTAACTCGCCACTTCTGCATAGAAGCACATCATTACGTTTGTCCAATAATTTATATTCCTAGTGATACTGTAGCCTTTCCTTCCAGAGAATTCCTGCATAGCACAAAGCCAACCTTTTATTTATGTCTCTCTCTCTCTCTTCCCTACGCAGACCTCATTTGGGCAATGAGAAAGACGAGAACAGAGATTCAAAGCCTCGGTCGCTGCGCTTCACCTGGAGTATGAAAACAACAAGCTCTATGGAGCCAAATGAGATGCTGAAGGAAATCCGCAAGGTGCTGGATGCCAACAGTTGCCAGTGCGAGATGCAGGAGAAGTACATGATGCTGTGCATGCACGGCACCCCAGGGCATGACAACTTTGTCCAGTGGGAGATGGAGGTGTGCAAACTTCCTCGCCTCTCACTCAATGGGGTGCGCTTCAAGCGGATATCAGGGACTTCCATGGCGTTCAAGAACATTGCCTCCAAGGTGGCCAATGAGCTGAAGCTTTAACCTGTCCGCCCCCCCTCGCTGAGGGGGTAGGAGATTAAGAGAGCTTGCAGAGGTGGGGGTGATTTGATGTTGTGTTAGCCGAGTCTGGACAACGATCAGAAAGACTGAAGGCATATACCATAGCATCATATGGAGCAATTGGTCAGTTGGAGTTGTGCGTTTGAGTGAGACAAATGTCCCACTACCAGTGGTATCATGGAACAACACTTAAAACGGTTTCCCGGGGAGGGACAAAGTTCGATATTGGGCAACCATTCTTTTTTTGGTCCTTGAACCATCCCCAGATTTTTTTATGTAATCAAAAAAATGAGGAAAAAACGAAAGAGGAAATGTTATTTTTGGAAGAAAGAAACACAGTTAACGGTTTCTCTCAGTTTTCTCATCATAACAAAGCGTCTTTGGGACAGAAGTGGAGAGCCTATTAGAAGGGGACTGTAATGGTGGGTTGGAGGGAAATGGAGCGTGAAAGTTTGTGACCTTGCCTCTGTTGAATTTCTCTTACGATTGTGGTACTGTACAAAACAAATCATTGTTGCACAAGGTATTTTTGGTAAAGTTAGAAGAAATTTGTTTTCCCCTATTTCTCCAGCTCCCCTTTCACCACCCTTTCAAAGAATTGATTCTCCTGTAATGTTTCACATTTGCCTATATTTCCTTATTTCTGTCCCGCTACACCCCTCGCCTGTGTTGATAAAAGAAAACACTTGCCTTGTTAGGGAAACGTAGCCAGTGCCACAGGTTATGTGCCCCAATTTTTTTAGGCCAAATAAGTGTTTTAAATTCTTAAAAAATTATTTTCTGACTGAATTGGGTACATAACGGAGATACTTGCTTAAGTTAAAACACAATCTCAACATGCAGGATGTGCCTGGTAAGGTGCTCTTGCTAAAAGAGATGTACACCTGTGTAATATGCCACCAAAGCGTTTGTACGTGGGGGGTGACTTCGTAAGAAGAGGGCACGGATCAAGACCTGCTGGCAAGGTTGTGTATTTCAATAGATGTGCATTTTGTAGGCTGAAGCTGGGAAAGCGTTTTGTTGTTCAGCACATTCATGATGCTCATAAATAGAAAAAAAATGTGAAAGGATGGACACAAATACGAATTTGTGAAACCCAAGGATCTGATCAGTGCTAAATGTACGGAAACGTATTCTGGTCATGAATGACCGGGATGCCATATAGTTTGGCACAGTCTTTCACAGTTATGCGGTTTTTGCAGTTATGAACCTGAAAACTGGCACGTCATTCTGATGGTAGGTACACCTGTGCGTATGTGTCTACATCTCTTCTTGAAGTTGGATTTCCTGTACCTTTCTTAGTTGAAGGTGGCTTGTGTGTATATTCTTTGCAACGCCGTTCATTTATTTAACATATCTGGAGTATGGCTCAGATGGGTGGGCAGGACCTGATGACCAAGGATGTACATATTTTTTTAAATACTTCTGATATATATCATGAAAATAAATGCATTTGTTGAAGAATATATTTTATGTTGTGAAAATATGCTCCACATATGGTAAATAAATACATATCCCATCTTCTTCCCCCTCACCCTGCCGTCCCCTCTTTTTAAACTAGTGGTTTAATAACAGATAAATGGCTTTGAAGCTCAGGTCTTGTGCATGCAGGTGAGGCACACTGCTCAATCTTTTGTCTTTAGTGGTGGCAGCACATTTTCCTCCAGCCCTTTCCAATACACTCCACCATGTGTAATTTCTTCTTCTGAACACTTTAGGGCAGGTTGGTTACGAACAACATTTCCAGCTAAATTAGTTATTTTTTCATCAATACATGCTTGAGCGATCCTATTAAGTCTACTGTATCTCACAAAAGGGACCAGTTTATGTGCATTTTCCAGTGATTATTTAAGAGATCCTAAGCGAAGGTGCTTTCGTGGCAGCGATATGACTGAACATGTGATAAATGTATTTATTTTCCCAGTTGAGAAAGTTGGCTGAATGGAGAATGTCTTACTAAATGGTTGCAAAAGCGAGAATCGTATCAGCTAGTTGAATGTGTCTAATCAAAAGATAGTGCAGTCCCAGCTAACTTAACCAATCCGAGTGCCTGGACCCAGCTTTCTTCATGACCGTATGCACGTGTATATGCTTCTACATACTTTCTTATGATTCCTTTCTATGAAGAATAGCTTTTCGAGAGCTGAAAATAGCTATTCTACCTTTTTCTGAATCCCTTGTGGCCAAAGCATTTCAGTGGAAACTTCTACTTCGAACCTATATGTCCCATTAACCTCCTAGCATTGGGTTTTGTTGCTTCTTTAGCCACTCTGTGTTTGACAGCCGGTATCTGAACATCTCTCTGAAAGGAAGAAGCTTGCACTTCCACTTAATTGATTTGAGGTGGCCTTGTCATTTGAAAATGTGCTTTCCTGGAGTGATATCAATGCAATACATGTGTGTGACCTTTCGACTAAACCTCTGGATCCTTGTGTCTCTATTGTTATTTTAATGGGGTTATGCAGTTCAGTGTGAGGTCCTATCACAACAGTGTTGTCCATCCTAGGATCTTCATCAGTAATCCTAAATACTGCAATATCTCTGCCCATGTACAGGATCCTGAAACAGTTAGGCATTAACAATGTTTTGGAAAGATTTTGGGCTCTGCTTCTCTTCTACATGTATGTTAAAAATGAGAATTCGACCAGTTTGTTTACAAAAATAAACAATTATGAAACTGGTAAAAGCATTGCTGTTCTAGAGTTTTAAAAAAAAATGCAATGCAGTACATTTTTTTTGTTTATTTTAAAACGTCCTTCAGTGTCTTTGCAGGTTAATCTACATTTTAAACCTTTTTTTTGTGGTGGTACAGTGTACTTATTTTTTAAAGAACTTTTATTTTATTTTTCACATTAAAAAAATAATAAACAGAACTGTACCCCATCAGACTCATGGACACAGGGAACCAAAGTGGCCTTGTCTGATGAATTCACCATTGTGGCAGGTCAGTTATCTAGGAAAGAGGAGTACGTTCTATGCAGGATTTGGCATGAAGGGCTGTGTAGAAATTTGCTTACAAGCCTAGCTGCGAATTCTAAGGAAGCACTCCTCATTACCTTATGGAAATGTTCCTCTGTATTGTGGGACCTCAGTCGACTATAACAGGGAGGGAAACTGCTCTATACCCCCAGCATTGCTGGGCCCTATTCTAATACTGTGAACGGTCCCTGCGGAAAATAATCACATTGTTTTAGCTGCATTTGAGACTGTTGTCTCTAAAGTCTTCCTTAAAATCTAAGGATTTTGATGTTTAAGTATTTGATCTAAAATTAAATTTGAAGCCGGGTATGCTTTAATTGATCTCTCTGAAATAACAGATGGATCAATAGCAATAAGTGTACACCAGAAAGATCTCTTTACAAGACAAAGAAGTGTAAAATTCTTAAAGCTCCTGCCAAGCTATCAATATCCCTACTCCTTGGGGAATACCCTTATGATCCTCTAACCAATCATATGTTCTTCTGAGCTTGACCTAGGGTTTAGCTGATTGCTTGAGAGTGGCCATGAAATGGTTATTGTTGAACCTCACAACAGAGAAGCCTCATTAGAGGGTATTTTTTGTGATTGGATTTTGTTAGGTTAGACAGCACAAGTATACATCCACATCCTTTCGTTGTTTAACTTTTATCCCTGGCAGATGGATAGATTCAGTACTTCCAGTAATTAGCACCTGCTTGCTGCAGTCTAATCAAACATCTTCTAAGAGGCTTTCTAAAAGGACATCAAATGCCATAATGAGGAAGAGACGAGCATCAATCCCAGAACATACCCAATAGATGAAAGCTGCCTTTCATCTTTTAACTGGCTAAGTCTAGTTTGCAGTCCCCGTCCACAAGTTCACCTGGGTGTATTCTTTGTGAAGCTTATTGAAAATGTCCTTCTCAAACTTCATTTTTTTTCTCTTCCAATTTAAGGATTTCTAAAAATAATTGAAAGCATGTCCACTTATGGAAAAAGCATGGTCAAGAGAATAAAATGCAATCCTTTCTAGATTATTGAGCCCTCTGTTTAAAGCGCAGCAAACATCTGACCAGCAGCAAAAATCTGACAGCCAACATATTTTTGGGGCAAGTAAATGTGCTATTTGTCAATACATTCGCCCAAAGGTTTGGAAAACAGGAGTTGTGTGTTCTTGTCAACAATTCACAATTTTCTCTGAGACTAAATTGTTGAGTGACTTTGCCCACCTCTTATTCCAAGGCTATTTCCATCTCTTTTCGATAATCTTTCATTTTAATTTGAAAACATAGTTCAAGCTTCTAGCTTTTGGAAAGGGCCCTTCTTTGTTACCATAACAGAACCAGAGAAATTGGTGACAACCAAACAATTTTAACTGTACCATATCTGCCTGGTAACATCTAGGCGATTCAAATCTCTTCAATCACACATGCTTTTGAACGGTATGGACATACTCGTATTTAGAAATATGAGTGAAGATCATGTGATGAAGAGAAAAAGTTACATCTTGTCCTATATCTTCTTTCTGGGTGTATTAGTTAACAGAAATCCACCCACCTCAATAGTGGGGTAAATGATACATAAGTATTGATTATGGTACTTACTGTCAGTTAGACATGCCGTGACTTTCACTGCATCTGTGTTTTGTGCCACAATGGAATAGCTTATTTTGTTTATGTGTATACACATTTATGTGTATATACATATATGTTCATTTAGTTGAACCATAGAACTAATTTTAGTCAATAAGATTTTCATTAAAAAAATTATTCATGGGATTATGCACATCGTCAGAGATATTCTCTTGTTAGATGCTCTTGTGAACTTAATGAAGATTTCCATGATGGACAATTAGTCTTATAACTGTGTTTGCTTTACTTGTTCCTGGTTGCTCCCTTGGATCAAGTGCTTCTGGGCTACATTTGTGTGCTCCCTGCTCTATGACTCTGGGTCCCATCGCATGGTTATTCAGTGAGAAGAAAATGTGCACCTTTCTGTGGCTACTGAGACTAAGGTGCTCTAGTTCCTGTTTTGTTTTGCTGCTGAGTTTGGCAGATTCTCTCCTGGTCTTTCTGTAGATGACATCTTCGTTGGAACGTGTACCTCTGATTCTTTGACCATATCCCAGCCCTTTACAGAGTAAGATGCCCCAGTGAACCACATCTGTTCTACAAAACTGAGATCTTTGGTTAAGTTCGTGTATATTTTTTGTAAGGGTACACTGAGAAGGGGTCACTGGTTCCCTGTGTGGCTTATTCCGAGAAGGAAAATTGTTTGCTGTGAGTGGCTCCTCTAGGGGGATGAGACATCTAGTTACTTTTGTATATGGTACATCTGAGAAAAAGACTGTATTTAATATGTGGGAATGTGACATTGGGATTGATTGTGCATGATTGTTAAGTGAGAATGAGTCCTCTGTCTGCCTGTGCGTAGCTGTTGTCTGAATGCGAAACCCATCTCTGTATAAACCAATGTAAAATAAAGAGTGCTATATGGTGTTTCCAGTCCTCCCTTCTTTGACCCCGCCCCTTCCCCTCCCATTCCACCAAGTTAAACCAGCACCTTTTCCTCCTTGAAATACAGCAATTGGTCGGTACTGTTGGTTCCTATTGTTTGCAATGTTACTCTTCTACCTCCATCCCCACAATTTCTTCTATGTTAATCCTTTAATCAGTTGGTTTTGCCTTTCTGCACTTAGGTGCTCCAGGAGCCACTAATAGATCTGTTACAATATAGGGTTACATTAGACAAATGCCCACTCATGATTCACTCGACCTGTACATTAATTGTTAAGTCCTTGACAGGAAACCAACACACGGGCGTTTTGCCAATAATGTTGTGACTAACATATATTCAAGTGAAAAGGGCCTCTGGTTTCCACGGTATTGCAGAAAAATGAACAGTACACTATCGGAAGCAGTCATTAAAGTATTGTAAGTTACTAAAGTTACTATTTCTTTCAAAACAGAGAGCCCCTCTCCAGCAGAAGTAACCCGAAGAACAATTCCTAAATCCTTTGTACTTGAGAAAATATATTTCCATACCTATCTGTAAAAGCAGAGACAGCAGGTCTCTGTTGTGTTTCAAAATCTTCATGAACATTTCTATGTTTCAAAACTGGGTGGTCTGTTAACTAAGCCCCACTGCATTGCATCATCATGTTTCTTGCAAGGTTAAATTGCTGATTGGGTACAGGGCAGTCTTACGTTTCATGTTATTTATATATTTTTGTACTCACATCTTTTTCCTTGGATTGGGTGACAGTCTCTTCAGTCCCTGAAAGAAGTTGCACTGATTTCCATTGTATTTACTATAAAAGAATCTGAGCATAGGGGTTTTCCTGCCTTGGAGACCTTAACAAAACACTGCAAAAAAGTTTCGGCCCTCCTACAAATTTACAGTGCAAATTCTGGGGCAAACTGTTTTTATCTGAACAGTTAGTACCTTGCCAAGTATTGTATGAACAGTAACTTAGGGTGAAGTGGTTGCTCCTGAGAAAGAAGTGGTATGCTTTTGTGGGTGAGTAGGCTTTTGCTGAAAACTACCAGACCACTGCAGCTTCACTGGACTGCATTGAAAGGACCGAGATTTGTGGATACATTTTTAAAACTGGTACACACATTGATTTATTTTGCCTTGCATCTTGAACAGAATGAGTTGGGAAAATTGTCAATAAAATCCACAATATGGGCTAAACAAATGTATTCTTTAAGGTCAAGTTGATGTTGGAGTCCTCCTGAAGCTGAACATTTCACAGTCTTCTGTCCCACTTCCTAGTGTAGAGTCGTACACCAGCAAGCAGATGTCCGCAACCTGGAGACCAAGTTTCTTATAGGCTAGAAATGTAATTTTATTTGTTTGTTTTTGATTGACCGTCTGGAGAGAATTATTAATGGCAGGCTATACGTTACTGATAAGTGATTCATATTGAAAGAAAATATTTTTTGTTAAGATGCTTCTATTTATACTTTTTATGAGGCATTTAATTAATTCCACAGAGTACCCTTGTGAGCAAGTCGCATCAAAAGTTAAATCCTGTTAGGATGCATCTCTTGAGTGTATCTCTTGAGTTGCTGCTTTCAGTAAGATGACTGAGATGACCTCTATATTCCTCTTTGGTCAGCGAAAGTTGACACTCAATTGACACATTGTATTTGCAACCACTAAATCTGAACATAGTTCTTCTCAAAAAGCCAAAGGCAACTTTTGAGTGCTTCCTTAAAAATGCATTCCTGTACCAGTTTAATTTTATGGAGCATGTACCTAGGCTCTGGATTACAAGACTAAAGCTGGAATTGGCACTTCAGTCCTTAAAGCCCCCTTCTGCTAAATCATGTCCATTGCTGTAGGATTTCTGCTGGTAACATTGTGCAACCAAATATTTGACATCTATACATGCTTGCTTCAATAGAGGTGAATCAGGCTTACGTATCAGTAGTTCAATCCTTGGGTCATTTGGTGTCTGCAGGTTAGATCTTGTCAGATGGATAACAGTAAGGACTGAGTAGTTTGAATACATCTAGGAACCATTAAGACCTCTGCATAGGATGTGATTGGAATATTGGGTTTAATTGGTTTACTGATTGGGACACATCATATTTTATTTCAAGCATGAATTTAAAGGCTATTTCACTCTGCATTTAACATGGCGCCCCACTTCTAGAGGTAGGCTAAACATTTTGTTTCCTTGAATCAACTATATTGCCATGAGATGGGTAGTGGGCTATTTTGCAGGTCTGCAACATGTTCTTCCTATTTTTCATTCACTGAGAATGTTAGATGTGTGGGTTCGTATTTTCTCTGTGAGAATGAGATGTTTTGATTTGCTATGTTAGAGCATCTGTCATTTGTGCTCGCTATAACACCCAATTTCCTGATACTTGAAATGTGTAACACACAGGTAACCACTTTCTCATAAAGCCACTCACTGGTGCTTATTTAAAATGTCTGCTTACAATTGGACTTTCTGACTAGTTCTTGCTATCTCATTAGCTTCCGTTGCAGGAGGAATACCAAGCCGCACAACCTCGTTATTTGTCTTAATCGAGAGCAGTGGGTGAGGCGGGGGGGGGGGGGGGGGGTTAAGAAGTTGTTGTCTGGTGTTTTCACAGAGTTAACTGTGTAAATCTGACCAGTTTAAAGCAGTGCACAGGTTAACATGTGTGGCCCTGAGTACATCTGAACAGTCCAAGGTTCTGGTCAATTTCTAGCTCTGACTTTAATTTAACCCCTCGCCCTTTTCAGATACCAGAAAATAATCCTCAAACTCCATCGACATGCATTGGTATTTGCAGAAGCAGGCGTCCTCCTAATTTCAATCCTGAATCTCCATGAGTCCAGATATGTGGCTGGAGAAGTAAGAGGTAGTGGAGAGCACACTGAAGATGGGAGGGAGTCTGTTTAGATGCAAAATGTGGATTGTGTGGTGATTTACTTCACGCAATGGAAATTGTTCTAAGGGGTTGGTTGGGGTGTAAAATGGGGACCGTGTGGTGATTTACTTCACGCAATAGAAATTGTTTCTAAGGTTGGGGTGAGGCTATTGTCTTTTGACGATATTTGGTTAGATTGCCCTGAAATGAATTTTGTTTTCTCAGCAATCACTCTACTTTGGGTGTTCTTGTGGTCAAGTGTTACCTCAGCGGACTTTCAGCACCATCTCTTGTTTGCACACCTGAAGGGGAGAGGATGGAAAATGTGGGTGGGGGAGCTGTAAAGGAATGATTAATGGAAGGTGCCGGCCCATTAAATTGTTTTGTTCTTTTTTTTTTTAAACTTTGAAACTGCTGTATCTTAAGTTAAACATGGCCGGCACCAACCGTGTATAGAGGGTGGGATAGTTATTGTAAGCTGTGAGTATTTCATCTTCTCTATGGTGATTCATTTCAGAAGCATTGACTTTTCTTTTATTCAGGATTTTTTCCATGCTGTTGGCATTTTCTCTAGGTTATCTTTTTATTTATTTGAAAGAAAAATAATAATTCTGTCCTTCTTTACATCCTTCAGTTGTTGTTTGTTTATTATAGATGTATTGTGATTTTTGTGCATAGCTCTACGCTCGATTTCTTCCTAATTTGTGGACTCTTCACACAGGAGATGCTTGACCATTGGGGTATCTCGTGAATATGGACGGGGGGAAAGGGGGGGAGATTCTGGTCGAAATGCAGCTGCTAAAAAATGTCTCAGGAAGTTATGTTCCTCAAATTCATAAACAGACTAATACTTTGAGCCAGTACAAATGCTGGAACTTTCTAATTTGTGAATTGGCTATTTCAACAGCTTTTTTTTTGTCTTGAATGTTTGCATAATGCTTGCGCACCAGTTTAATAGACCATTTTAATTTTCGCAGTTCCGCCTTTAATGCGATCATGTTTAGTATTGCATTTTCAGTTTTTTTTAATGTCTGCTGCAATTGTCTTTATTTTCTTGTTTATATAGAGGGCTTTTTCCATGTTAGCGATATTCTTGAGCTTAATGGAAGTTTCATAACCCTCTGTTTTCAGTGTATGAGTCCCATGCAATGTTATGATTTTAGACAGTATGTTGTATGTACTATCTGAAAAGTAGAGCTTGCATATTCGTATCAGAGTGTGGAAGGTATCACAGTGGTATAAAATTACGATTGTCACAAAGCTTCTTAAAAGGGGATTCCAGTCTTCTCAGGAGTACGGACTGTTTTACTCCGCATTTCCCTTCTGTTTATTGAATGTTAACATTCCTTTAGAGTCAAGGGTACAAATACTACTGCCTCGGCATACTGGATAGTCATGATGTTTACTCTTTTCTGAAGGCTCTTTGTCCTCCTGGTACATCATCTATGCCACTAGTATGTTTTTTGGGTGAAGAGAATACAAGATTTCCTGTCTAATGTAATGGAAAGTTTCAATTCTATTTAGGGCACTGAAGCAAGGATTATGCTTTTCTCCTTTAATCTTAACAGCAGACATGTCAGTCATAAAATATAGCAATTACATTTTCCAGAAATTCCTAGGAAACTAACAACTTACCATCCATTTGCAGTCTCAGAATCCCCATAACTCCTTTCTTCCTGTGATAAGCACTGTTCCATTTATCCAGATTATCCCTGTTTAGACGACTCGTTACCTATGAAGATCCAAAAGATGGTATTACCTGGCATCCACATTAAGCATTAACCCAACAGCATAATTTGTATCTGAAAGAAACATGTTATTGTTAGATTCTTTACCTTAGAATATCCCCAGGCATCAGACTGGATCCGGAAAGTTTTCGTCAGCAGTACCTCTGCGCTTCTGTAGATGTCTGCGGCTCCGCGTCCCTCGGCGTCGTGATCGCCGGGATGACGTCGCTGGAGTACTTAGACGGCACCCTTGCGCGCTGACGTCAGTTCTTCTTTTTTCCGCGCCAGCAAGCGCAGTCCGGGAATTGCGCACCCTTAATCATTTTTTGACTAACTTTTTGGACATTTTTGACCTATCTTTTTTGAGTCTACTTCGACTCCTGGTGCCAGTAGGGGTGCCCGGTTTCAAGCCGTGGGACGCCTGTCACCGACTGATGTTGGTTACCAACCCCCACCGCCAGTGTGTCTACTGTTTGGGGGCTGACCACGATGACAAGTTGTGCTCCAACTGCCGGGCCTTGACGTCGAATGCTAGGCTGGAGCAGTCCCTTAATCTCCTCGAGATCCGGCAGTCGGGTCTGGTCCGCTTGAGGTCTTGTCGAGGAGGAAGTCGCGGGACCGGTCGCGGATCCGCAATCATCACCGTTCGTCTGGATCCAAGTCCTCGCACTCGGGTAAGTCCAGGCATGGCAAAAGGAATTCGAAGAGGCGGCATCGCTCTTCTGACTCCCCTCGCCGGTCGCACAACTCGGCTGATGGTTTGGGTGGCACCACCCGCGCGGCTACACTCTCTGGTCCCTGGACTCAAAGCGACTCCAGGCGAGATTCAAGACTTCATCATGGCCATGAGGACTCTCTTCCCGCCATCGAGGCCTGCTGGCGTGCTTTCGGACCCACTGGTCCGACTGGTGGTCCTAGCGTGCCGGCGGCTTCGGCACCGTCGACGACTTCGGTCCGGGTCCGCAGGACCCCGTGTGATCCAGGCCTGGATCCCGGTAGATGCCAGTTGACCTTACGACTGCTCCACCTGCGCCGACCCCCTCGGTGCCGCTCCCGGCGCCGTCCTTGGACGACACCATCCCAGGACGACACCATCCGTGGTTTCTGCCCGGTCCGGATCCGTCAGAGCAGTGCTGTTCTGCGCCGTCTCCGGCGTCGATGGCTGAGCCCTTCACCTATTAACCGGCTCCGTCATGTCTGCCTGTTTATCAGGACACGGATGAAGGGGAGGACTGAGGACCCTCTGGCACAGCAGTGCCAGTTAAGTCAGGACTGGGCAGATGAGCTGGGGGATGCCTGTGTTATAGACACTTCGCCTGACACTGGTTTTCTCTCTCCTCCCTCCGTGGCTACGGAGGAGGGGACTACTTATGCTGTGGTGTTGCGCAGGGCGGCCAAGGCCCTGCCTCTTGAACTCCCTGCAGCGGCCATGAGGACTAACCTCCTCACCGAGGTGCTTCAACCGCCAGTAAGCTCTTCGGAGCTTCTGCTGCCGTTTAATGAGGCCCTCATGGACGTTCTGATGGGCACTTGGTCTAAGCCCTCCACAGTGCTCCCTGCGGATCGGAACGTAGCCCGAAGCCGCCGCCCGGCTCTGGGCGACCCCTGCTTTCTGTCCACCCACCCACCCCACCCCGAGAGTCCGGTTATCCAGGCCTCCACGTCCTAGACCGCATTCCCGACCGCTCTCCCGGATCGGTAATCCAAAAGGCTAGGTCAGTTTGGCAAGAAACTGTTCTCCCCGGTCAGCCTAGGATTGCGGTCTATTAACACTGCATACCTTTTGGGCCCTTATTCCCACTCTCTGTGGGATGCAGTGGCAGGCGTGCTGCCCCAGTGTCCGGAGGAGGCCTGGACACGTCTCGCCCAGGCTATTGCTGAGGGGCGGGATGCAGCACGGTATTCCAACCGATGTGAACTTGACACCACAGACTCGCTAGGCAGGGCGATTTAAACGACGGTGGTGATTCGTCGCCACGCCTGGCTGTGGTCCGGCAATTTTTATAGGGATGTCCAGAACACAGTCATGGACATGCCATTTGATGGCCGTCTCTTTGGCGACAAAGCAGATAGCGCGCTTGAGCGTTTTAAGGACTCCAGGGCTACGGCCAAGTCCTTGGGCCTGTTGGGCCAGCGCCCACAAACTTCTGCTTTTTGTCCCTTTCGTGGCCACGGAAGGGGCGCCCCCCACACGTTCGTCCAGCCACAGGCTGCAGAACCAACATCACAGAGGACGTGCTGCCCGCCGTGGCAGAGCAGGGGGGTCAGAGAGCCGGTCAGTCCACATCCGCTCCCGCAGCATCTGCCTCAAAGCCTTCCTAGTCTGAGCTTTCAGGCCCATTCCATGCCAGTTAGAGGCAGGGCTTGCCATCACCTACTCCACTGGCGTTCCATCACTTCGGACAGGTGGGTGCTGCAAATCGTCCGAAGGGGCTACTCCCTCCCCTTCGAGGCAACCCCTCCAGCCATGCCACCACAGTGCTACCGTATATCCGGGGAACACTTGCAACTTCTGCAGGAGGAAGTTACGGCCCTCTCGGCCAAGGGGGGCATTGAGCGCGTTTCTGGGCCAGAAGTAGGACGTGGTTGCTATTCTCACTACTTTCTGGTTCGGGGAAGTGTAGTGCAGGTGTTCACGGACAACACCACTGCTATGTGATATTGCAACAAACAGGGCAGGGTGGGGTTGTGGACCCTATGTCAGGAGGCTCTGCGTCGCTGGACATAGCTCTGCGCCGCTGGACATAGCTGGAACATCAGGGCATCACCTTGATGGTTTAACACCTGGCAGGTTCTCTGAACGCCAGGGCGGACAAACTCAGCGGTCATTGCATGATGGATCACGAATGGCGTCTGAACTCGGACGTGGCGCAAGGTCTCTTTCAGCAGTGGAGAGAGCCTTGGTTAGATCTATTCGCCACCGAAGAGAACGCGCAATGTAATCAGTTCTGTGCGTTGGAATTTTCAAGGCGGCACTCGCTCTGAGACGCTTTTCGTCGCGAGTTGAGTTACTGTCTGATGTACGCCTTTCCGCCTATACCACTTCTGCCCAGATTGCTGAAGATCAGGCGAGGACGGGCCCCAAGTCATTCTTGTGGCCCGGGATTGGGCACGAAGGTACTGGTATCCCGAGCTACTCAGCATGTCAATCGATGCCCCGATTCGACTGCCTCTTCAGGAGGACCTTCTGTTGCAGCAACAGGGGACGGTCCTCTACCCGAACCCTTCCAGCCTCCACCTCCATGCGTGGAGATTGAGCGGCGACACTTGAGGCCATTTGACTTGCCTACTGAAGTCTGTGACGTTATCTTGGCAGCCAGGTGTCCCTCCACAAAAACGGTATACGCCTGCAGGTGTAACAAATTTGCGGCATGGTGCACAGCAAAGTGTGTGGATCCTCTCTCTGCCCCTCTATCAGAGGTTCTCCTCTTTCTTCTTTCTCTGGCCCAGCACGGCTCTGCTCTGGGCACTGTAAAGGGCTATCTTTCGACCATTTCTGCCTTCTTGAGGCTTCCTGATCAGCCTTCTCTTTTCAAGTCCCCTTTTGTAAATAGATTCTTGAAAGGCATCACGCACGTTTCCTCCTGTTCCTTTTGTTAGGCCTCAGTGGGACTTAAACCAGGTACTTACATTTCTGAAGTGTGCTCCCTTTGAGCCACTTCATAATTGCCCTCTCCGTCTTCTTACTCTAGAAACTGCTTTCCTGGTTGCCATCCCCTCTGCGAGAAGAGTGAGTGAGTGAGCTCCTGTCTCTTTCATCTAAGCCTCCTTTCCTCGCTGTCCATCCGGACAAAGTTGTTCTGCGGACTTGTCCTTCTTTTCTGCCCAAGGTAGTTACTGCCTTTCACATCGGGCAGTCCATCACCTTGCCCACCTTCTTTCCGCCTTCGCATCCCTCGAAAGAGGAAGAGAGACTCCACTGTCTGGACCCAAAATGTGCGCTCTCCTTTTACCTAGACCGCACATGACAGTTCCGGGTGGACGACCAACTCTTTGTTGGCTATGCGGGCGCTAAGAAGGGACTGGCGGTGCACAAGCGCATCATCTCTGGGGGGGGGCGCGCTAAAAAGGAGCCTCCTGTTAGGCTGCGCGCCCATTCACTCGGGCCACAGCGGCTACTACTGCCTTGGAACGGGGAGTCCCTTTGCAGGACATTTGTCAGGCAGCTACGTGGGCATTACTGCCTGGATAGCCAAGTCTGGAGAGACCGCTTCTTTGGCCGTTCTGTTCTCCAGGACTTCCTGGTGTGATTTTGGTCCGCAGACCCACCACCGGGGTTGGTATTGCTGGGGAATCTAACACTAACAGGTTTCTTACAGATGCACAAGTTACTTACCTTCGGTAACGATATATCTGTAATAAACATTAGTTAGTGTTAGATTCCTTACCGCCCCACCCATCTGCTGACCGATATCTACAGTTAAGGTATTTCCCTTTGAGGGCCCTAGTTTCATGGCACCAGTGTCTGTTTCTTGCATGGCTCTGCGTTTCTGGCACGGAAAGCGATGTACAAGAACTGACGTCAGCGTGCGAGGGCGGCGTCATCCCGGCGATCACGATGCTGACGATGGACGCGGAGCCGCAAACGACGCCTATCGACGCGCATGGGTACTGCTGACCAAAACTTTCAGGATCCAGTCTGACGCCTGGCGATATTCTAAGGTAAGGAATCTAACACTAACTAATGTTTCTTACAGATATATAGTTACCGAAGGTAAGTAACTTGTGCATCTGCAGGCAAAACATGAGATAAACCCTGACATGTAACTCTTTCCGTTATATTCTAATCTTCAAAAGCATGCAAGAAAACCATTTTTCTTACTGCTAGCGATTGTTCAGCCCTAGATCTTCTAAAATGTGTTGGGTGGGATGATCAGCTTTGATCTTGCTTCCGTGTCCTAATAGAATTGAAACTTTGTTACAGTAGTTAAGAAATTTCTCAGTCTGTGTCTGGACCAGAGGTGAGCATTATGCTAGACCAGAGCTTATGAGACTACATCCACTACTGGTTGAAAATAATTCCTCTTGAATTTAAGAGTCAAATGACTAGTCTGCTGCATTCAGAATATCCTCTAATCTGGTCCCTGGGCATTGGCCTTGGATGCCATTATGCCTCTTACTGAGTGCACCCAAATAACCGTTGTCTATCCCTGCCACCTGCATGATCCAGTGCACCCATCTAGTGATGGTAGGAGAGAAGACTGCTTTATGTGGCTTTCAAATGGAAATCAGCAATTGTCACTTGCATGCCAGTCAATTCAATTTAACTTTATTCGGTTAAAAAAAAAAAACCCATAAAAGTACAGAAACAGTTCATAATAATACAGTATCAGAATCAATACATAGTGCAAACAAAGGAAGAATTCAGGTAAAACATAAATTAAATTTAAGTACAAATTGATTTACGTAGTCTAAAAACATTGCTAAAAAATTACGAGATGCAGGCAACATTAAAAATAACATCTAATTTCTGGAGCTCCAGGAAGGCAACCCTACAGCGTCTCACACCCATTTCCCTTAAAATTGGTATTATCAATCTTTTCCTGGGTAAAGTATAATATTTACAGACAAATATGATATGGATGTCAGACTGTTCCGATAGGTCATCACATGGGCATTTAGTCAAATTACAGGACCAACAGTTCATTGCGGGGAAACTTAGGGCCCTAAAGAGGATGCCTAACCTGAATCGGGTCAGAATGAACCGCGAAAATTCAGTCAAAGAAAGGGTTAAGTATGGTTGGATTTTCCCTTGAATTGATACAGGTAGGTGGGCTAAGACAGTTTTCTTCTCATGTTCCGCTGTCATTCTACGTTCTTCCAGGTGTTTCATACATTTAGTTTTTAATGCCTTTCTCGTGATGTTACACATAGACAAGGGATTGTCATATTAGCTCATACAGCCAACATCTCCAAGAAAGTCCCTAATGTATGTAAACCACCTTATCCTCCCAACATACTCCAAACTTAATCCATCAGTTAGGATAGCACGGTTCAATACACATCCATCACTAGTCCAAGCCCTATGCCACAGCAGTATTGGTTGAATTCTAATTGTGTCTTCAATATAACATTGGCCCAGTTCCGTATGACAAATGTAGCTTGAGGCACTCTCAGGTACAGCTAAGATGTGTCTCAGGAATTTGTTTTCGGCAACTTGTATAGATTTGACATTTTCATACCCCCAAAGTCCCGCACCATAAACCGCAATAGAAACACAGGTGGCATTGTAAATTTTCAAAAGTTCTACAGTGGGTTTTTTCCCCATCTTTTTTGCGAAGTTTTTAAGGGCAGTAATAGATTTGCAGAACAGGGCTTTCCTTACTTTTATCGCTTCTGTCCAGATCCCTGCTTCATGAAATAAAATACCAAGATATGAAAAGGTGACGGTATAGTCTATAGGGCTTGCTTTAATAAACATCCGCCTCCTTCTTCTACTAGCACCAGGGCCACAATTCATGGAGAATTTCTTGGAGCAGTTGATTTGCAAATCCAGATTAGTCATGAATGCATTAAAAGATGTTACAAGGCATTGTAGAGCCACCGGCGTGCGAGCCATTAGGACAGCATCGTCTGCGTATAATAACGCAGGGATTGTTCTATTAGCTACCCTAGGCATATCGCAAGTTGTTTCCACTAGGGCATTCTCTATTCCATTTATATATACCAGGAATAGGAATGGTGCTAAAACGCAGCCCTGGCGTACCCCACGCCCTATATCAAAAGTTCTAGTACATTCACCTTTTTTACCATAACGCACTGTTGCGATGGCACCCGAATACAAGTCCTTAAGAAAGGAGATTATATTTCCTTCAACACCAAGAGATTCCATAATGACCCACAATTTGCTGTGTGAAACACAGTCAAACGCTGACGTCAAGTCAACGAAGGTGAAATAAATGGGTTCACGTCGTGCCTTGATATATTTCTGCTGGAGGATAAATAAGTTTAGGCCCTGATCTACTGTCCCCGGCCCCTTTTGAAACCTGTATTGAAGGTCACTGATTATAGAATTATCTTCTGACCATTTTTGTAGCCTACCTAGGATTACTCTTCCTAATATCTTTACAGTGCTATCCAATAGGGAAATGGGGCGATAGCAGATAGGGTTTTGCCTGTCCCCTTTTTTAAAAATTGGGACAATAACAGACATAAACCATGATGGAAGTAGGCTCGTCTTTAGGGATGCATTAAATAATTGCACTAGAAGTGGGCCCCATAAGTCGATATTTTTAAACAAGTCTGGAGGTATGCCATCTGGACCTGGGGCTTTACCGCCCCGTGTTGCTTTGAGGCTCTCAGTTATTTCTTTTAGGGGAAATTTTAATTCCAAGCCATTCGCTCTCACTTCCCCCTGGTTAAGCATTGGTAATTGCAACGGAGGAATCTGCTCGTCCGTTGAGGTACTATACAGGCTAGAATAATGGTCCACCCAAGAGTCCTCGGTAATGGCAATTTCAATGCGTGCTTTTCCTGAGTCAAAGAAGGGGGCATTTACTGCTTTCCAGAAAGCACAAACATCCTTGCTCAATGAAGCCTCACAGAGCTTCTCCCAGGCCTCAATTTTAATTGCCATCTTCCTTCTTTTCAGTGCATTCTGGTAAGATTTCCGCGCCTCCCTGACCCTTAAAGAATTACGGGGGACAGCATGTAAAACTCTTGAGCTCGGAATGAGCCTTTGTACATGTGAGATCAAACCATTTTCCCGTCTTTTCCTTACTTGATTTAGAAACCACCCAAAGGTTACCCTTCATTTGAGAAGCAATGACCTCAAACTGCTTAAGAATCTCCTGACTGGTCACACTTTCATCCAGAATGGTCAAGAAGCTAGGCAAACATTCGATTACCAGATTACGTAGAAAGTCACTTGGAACCACCCTGTCCCACTTTAATGCGTAACCATTTTGTTTTGCCATACTAATATCAGAGACGTTCTGCATGCCAGTCAAATGTCCTCTGTCATACTCTTGTATGCTTTAATGCACCTTACAACAAAGCTTTGGGGAATCGCTTAAATCAGGATATGACACCACCATGGAATTACACTGTGGGCTAAATACTGAACCGGCTAGATCAACTGCTCTGACATCTGAGACCTTTCTGTAGGACACCAATCAGAGGAGCATGGCCAGCTCACCATACAGTTTTTTCCTCAACAGGTACTTACTACTCTGCCAAGAAAGGAAAAGATTGAAAACCCTCTTCACATCCCAAACAGAAGCGTATTCAGGTTATGGGGGGGAAAGGAGAGGGTTGATGACTCGCAACAATTTCCTGACTGGTGGATGTTTGCCCACCGGTTATCCATTGATAGGGAAATGACAGCTGATAGGGCTACGCTGAAGGTGTTCGCCAATCTGTATGCCATGGTTTAGGCTGAGATGATGTACGGAGGTTCGAGATACGGACAACGTCCAAACCACCAGGATCCAGGTTCCTCCGCACAAACCAACCCAGCCTTCATAACTATGCTTGTTTATAATGCTCGACTGTTCCATCTCCCCATGCCTTGGAAAGTAGCAACTGAGCATGTTGCGAAAAGGCCAGGGACTCTTCATCATTCCCTGTAATCCTCCAGGTCTTAAGATGTGACAGTCTTCTATTATCAGATGATGTGGGCTCCCTAATGGATGCTAAAGATAACCTTGGAGAGGGGTTAGACTGATTAGAGAATCCCAGAACAGTTCCAACAGAACTGGTTGCCCTGCCAGGAATCTGCAGATCGGAGTTACTGCCGCCAGGTCCCCCTATTGTCTCCTTACCTGTGCCGATAGGCACATCAGCATTGTGTACGCTGGAAATTCGTAACCTTGGTCCTGTCCTGTAGGAAGGCATCCGTTGCCGCTGTGTTTGGATCCTGGTGATTCAGTCTTTGTGAAAAGATCTGTTGTTAACGGGTCACATTGGATCACAAGCTGGTTGAGTGAAAGCTGCACTTGGCAGTGTTCAGTATTGTTCTGAAGATAACTCAACTGCCAGTCCTCAACCTTTTAGGAGACCCCGGCAGGTACTCTGCTGTCACAGAAATATTCTTCTCTAAGCAGAATTCCCAGAAGTTGTAGGGGAAGTCTGTGAGGGCACTAGATCTTGTTCCTCCCAGCTGGTATATATATTTCATCCACATGTCTAATTTCAGATGTACTTTGGGCTGAACCCTCTCACTAACGTGCCTATGAGAATCTCCAGACAGTTGATATGTAGATATCATTCTGGCGAGAACAGTTTTCCTCCTTTAGAAAAATCGCCATTCCCTGCTCCTCCACTGTCTCTGCTGGCATCTGATTCGTGTACTAGGTCTGGTAGTGGAGCAGATTAGTGCTCTCCCAATTGATGCTACCATGTTCAACAACCAACTCTCATCCGTTCTGGGGCTTCTGCAGACAGGAGTATTTTCTGGAGTGCACAAGGCCCTTCCTGAGGTAATGCTCTTTGAGGGCCGTGTAGTGGAGTGGCCCAGGAATACGGCCAGTATGACTAACCAGAAGAATAACCAGTCTGGCTCTGTGGTGTAGGTTTCTCAGGAGTAATGCCCATTGGAGGTTCTCAGTCAGCTTCCTTGGACATTGTTTCATTAGAAAAATTTCATCCAAATGGTCCAGTTCTCCCCAAAGGTGGCCCAGAAGGGCTGGATCCTTGCCTGATTTTTAAGATAACCACATTTGTCTAAATGTGATTGTGCTAAAAATCTGACTTGGATCCGGCCCTCCAGGGCCGACTTTGGAGAACCCTGAATTAGACGATGAGAGACAGCCCATGTGACTGGAGGTGGCACAATCACTGGTCTGAGGACTTTGGTGAAACACCAAGGGGCCTAGGACAGCCTGAAAGGCAGCATTGTGAATTCGTAGGTGTGGAGCCCCTACTGAACTGCAGGAGTATGCAAGGATGTGGCCAGAAGGGCATCATGAGATAAGCGTCCTTCAGGTCCAACCAGACCGTCCAGTTGCCAGGCCTCAGGAGGTAGTTGCTAATGTGAATACCCTTCATCTTCAATGGCAAAATACCAGCAACTCTGTAAATTGCTTGCAGTTAATAAGGGAGCGAAGATCTCAGTCCACTTTTTCCATCAAGAAAAGGTTGCTCAGGAAACCACTGGGTTGAATAGAAGTTGGAGTAATTTTCTTTTTTGTCAATGGGCTGAAATCTAGTCTTCTATGCGTCGGGTGTCTGGTTCGGAGAGTGAAAGGGGACTAGGCCTTGAGCCTTGTTTCTGGACCCAAGCAACTCAGTTTGGAACCCTTGTACTATGCTGCATACATACGGACCTGCCACTTGTGTACAAAATTTGCCAACCTTTCCCCCACCCTTAAGTGGGATGAAGGGCAAACACCCAGCATAAGTAGCGGTTTGGTCAGAGATTCCGTAGAAAAGGCCTCTGGAGCTCCTGTGTTTTGGGAATCTTGTGGAAGGAAAGAAACTCCAAAATATGGACAGGTCCTGTGACTGGCTCCATCTTAAGCCTTGAACTCCGACTGGGGCTTGATGAGAGAAGCAGCTGGCAAAGTGCCCCCTACCACGACTGACTCCTAAGAAAACCTTCAGACAAGGATTAATTTAATCTATGCCTGGGCATTGTCCAGGGATGTAAAGATAGCCACACACTTTTGGTCCCCGAATAGACCCCCTTGAGCTAGTGGCCCAGCCTCCGACGTGGCAAGGTCTCCAGGCTTGGGGGTCAACCTTAATAAAATGGGATCCGTGCCACTCCATAGAAAGGGCACAATGAGCATTGACTAGAAGAATAATCACCCATTGAGCCCAGCCTGACAAATTGTCAGGTAATAGCCAGGAGCCGGATTCCTTGGCTTCTTCTGCCGTATTGAGAATTTTTGAGAAGGGGCTGGTGATGTTGAGCTCATATTGGCATCACTACCATGAATGATCAGTGCCTTTCTGAGGCTCACAGATGTACTTAGCCAGAAGGTGGATCTTTCTTTCAAAACAGGGAGCCCCTGTCTGCAGCAGAACAATAATATCTACATTGTTGGTACTTGAAATAAAATATTTTTCCTTGCCTCTCAATTCAGTGTCATAAGGGCTATGTGGTACTGGTTCAAAATCTTCTGGAACCTTGCTAATAAATTAGAAAATAGGGCCGTCTGCCATACCCAGTGTCACCATCCAAGTTCCATGGGAATAGTCTCCATCAAGGGGGTCTGCAGAAGGCACCTGAGCAGAGATTGACCGCATCTGTAGCCTGAGGAATAGGGGGGTTGAGAGTCTATCCGGAAGTGCTATCTTTTGTGAAAGGAAAAAGTGTTTCAATGTATCAAACGCGTAGAGATCAACGCCCTGTTCATGCTTTCTCTTGCTCTATGCTTTACACGGGGCATCCCACAATTGCCTTTGAGGTGGAGAGGTCGATGAGGACCCAGGAAGAACTTGGCTTGTAAAGAGAGATTCTTAGCAGCTACGTTATGCCTTATACGTTTGTTCTCACGGGGCTGAACTGCATAGGACACTGCCTTGTAAATAGAGGCCTCCACCACCTCAATGTCCTCATCCCAAGGGAGGCACTGCAGGATTTTCCTCCATATGATTATTGAGAACCTTTCATATTGAGGGCACATTTGAGTATGCTGTCAACCATTGATTTTTTTTGTCTTCTACATTAAAGAGGCAACACACAAAGTAATGTACTCAATCAGATTTGCTAAGTTGAACCAAGAGATTTCTTATTGTATCTTATTCTTATTTATCATCAAAACTACTTTTCAGATCGACTGGTATGGAACCAGATTTCTTGTGACAGATTAGCAATAACCAGAAGCCAGGCGTTAGGTCGGCTTAAAATGGCCAGATGCAATATCCTGTTATAGAGGGCGACGTTGTTGAAGTCTCAGCAGAATTAATGAAATTATATTTATATAGCGCGTTTCAACCCTGAGGACCGGAAAGCGAGAAGTACATCAGTTTTAGGGCACAGTGCTAAACAGGTGGGTTTTAAGATGCTTACGGAAGGCCTGTATGTTTGGTTCGCCACGCAGAGTGGGGAGGAAAGAATTCCAGAGGTTTGAGGCATTCAAGGTAAAATAACGTCCGCCCTGCCTGGATCGATGAACCTTCCTTGTGGTGGCGAGGAAAGGAGAGCTTGAGTGAAGACTTCTAGAAGGTTGGGAAGAGGTGACCAGGGAAGGGTGATGGCTGGACCAGATTTCCAAATGACTCTGTGAGCCAGGCACATAGCCTTGAACTTTATCCTGGCCTGATTAGGAGACAGTGCCGATTTCTCAGCAGTTGGCGGGCCTCGCAGTTCTGGCCCACTTGGAGTTTCTGAATGGTCGCCTGTGGGGCGCCCAGGTACAACGCATTCCCCTATTCCAGGCGAGAGAGTATGAGAGCTTGCACCATAATCCTTCTTGCCATGAAGGGGAGCAGAAGAAGGATTTTCCTTAACATCCTCAACATGTCGAAGCAGGCAGCGGTGAGCTTGACGGCTTGGTAGTTAAAGCAGAGAGAGCTGTCCAGCCACATGCCGAGGCTCTTGATCTGCTGCTTTGGGACAGGCATCGGGCAGAGGCAAGTTGGCCATAGGAGTGCCGAGGAGGGAGATGGAGATTTTCCCAAAAACATCAACTCAGTCTTGTCACCGTTTAGCTTAAGGTGAGATAGTTCCATCCAATCGGCTACTGCCTCCAGGCAGCTGCCTAGAGAGCAAGATGATCCCTCAGGGTGGTTAAGTGCCACCACCAGTTGGGTATCATCTGCGTACGTGATGATCTGTATACCGAATGGAAAGACTATCTCTGCTAAAAGCACCATATAGGTGTTAAAAAGCGTGGGGCTCAGGGAAGAGCCCTGGGGAACCCCACAGCTAAGAGGCCAGCAGTTGGAAGAGGCATTCCCCTCAAAGACTTGAAAAAAACGGCCTTTAAGAAAGGACTGTAGCCAAGTAAGTGCCGAGTGGGTCACTCCCAGACTTTTTAGTCGCTCCAGCAGGATGTTATGATCAACAGTGTCGAAAGCGGCACTGAGATCTAAAAGAATAATAGCTGCTGAGCCGCCTGATCCAAAACTCTCTGTGCCTTCTCTGTTACTGCCAGAAGGGCCGTCTCTGTCCCTATTCGACGGTGGAATCCTGTTTGTGAGGCATGTAGCAGGTTGTTGGACTCCAGATACTGTACTAGTGTCGAGTTTGTCTTTCAATCAGCTTGCTCAATCAGGGAAGGAGAGATATGGGACGATAGTTTGCCATGTTAGTGATCTAAATTAGGCCAGGACTCGACTCTCACACCTGCTTAAGCAGGTGAAAAAGCT
This sequence comes from Lissotriton vulgaris, assembly GCF_964263255.1. Taxonomy (NCBI): domain Eukaryota; kingdom Metazoa; phylum Chordata; class Amphibia; order Caudata; family Salamandridae; genus Lissotriton; species Lissotriton vulgaris. Next base: position 663,014 of record NW_028250265.1, read on the forward strand.
GCAGCAGTGGAAGACTTCAGATTACTGCTCGCTGTCTCGTGCCAAGTGTCTCTGATGCACAACCGTGAACCCACGCAGACGCCTAGCAGTGACAATTAGGCGCTATATGGAAGCGTAACTTGGGCAGACAGTTCCCAAAGTTGTGCAGCTTTCTGGCAAAGACTTGCTTGGTGTGCACCATATATCTGAAAGAAACAGGTTAGTGTTACATTCCATACCTTAGAATATCCCCAGGTGTCAGACTGGATCCGGAAAGTTTTCATCAGCAGTACTCCTGCGCGTCACTGGGAGGCGTCTGCGGCTCCGCGTCCGTCGTCTGCGTCATGATCGCCAGGATGACGTCGAGTACTTAGATGCCGCCCTAGCACGCTGACATCAGTTCTTCTTTTTTCCGCGCCAGCTAGTGCAGATCCGGGAAGAGCAGTGCTCTTAGTCATTTTTTTACTAACTTTTTGATCTGTTTTGGATCTCTTTTTTCGAGTCGACTTTGACTCCGGGTGCCGTAGGGATGCCTGGCTCCAAGCCGTGCAACGCCTGTCACCGCCTGATGTCTGTGACCGACCCCCACCACCAGTGTTTCTACTGCCTTGGGGCCGACCACGACAACAAGTTGTGCCCTGACTGCCAGGCCTTGACCTTGAAAGCTAGGCGGGAGTAGTCCCGTAAGCTACTCGAGATCCGGCAGTCTGCTCCGCGCCGCTCAAGGTCCCGGTCAAGGAGGAAGGCGAGGAACCGGTCGCGGAGCCGCAGTTGTTGCTCGTCGAGTCATCACCACCATTCGTCGGGCTCCAAGTCCTCGGAAAGTCGAGGCATTCAAAAAAGAAGTCAAGGAGGCAACATCACTCTTCCGACTCCCCTCGCCGGTCGCACGTCGCGGCTGAGGGTTCGGGCGACACCGCCCGTGCGGTTCCAGCGGGGCCGCAGGCATCGCTTCAGGCCCCACACCCTCTGATCCCTGGGCTGCAAGCGACGCCGGAGGAGATACGTGATTTCCTCGTAGCCATGAGGACTCTCTTCCCTCCGTCGAAGCCTGTCGGTGCACCTTCGGACCCGCAGACCCGACGAGGGGCCTTTGCGGGCCGGCAGGCTTCGGTGCTGTCGGGTGCTTCGGCCCGTCGTCTACTTCGGTTCCGATGCCACAGGGCCCTGTGGGATACAGACCTGGATCCCAGTCGACGCCAGTGGACCTCACGACTCCTCCGCTGGCGTCGACCCAGATGGTGTCGTTCCCGGTGCCGTCTTCGGACGACAACTGCCCCAGTTTCAGTCCTGGAACAGTGCTGCTCTGTGCCGTCTCCGGCGTCGATGGGTGAGGCCTTCCCCTACGACCCGTCTCCTTTATTTCTGCCTGTTTACCAGGACACAGATGAGGGGGAGGACTGGGAGGGGTCTGAGGACCCTCTGGCACAGCAGTGCCTGTTGAGCCAGGACTGGGCAGATGAGCTAGGGGAGGCCAGTGGTTTAGATACATCGCCAGACACTGGATTCATCTCTCCTCCCTCCGTGGCTACGGAGGAGGGTGCTACTTATGAGGTGGTGTTGCTCAGGGCAGCCAAGGCCTTGGCTCTTGAGCTCCCTGCTGTGACTGTGAGAACTAACCTCCTCACTGAAGTGCTTAAGTCGCCAGTAAGCTCCTTGGAGCCTCTTTTTCCGTTTAATGAAGCCCTCATGGACGTTCTGATGGGCAACTGGTCCAAGCCCTCCACAGTGCCCCCTGTGGATCGGAATGTGGCAAGGCGCCACCTCCCGCCTCCGGTTGACCCTAGCTTTCTGTCCGTGCACCCCACACCCGGAGCCTGGTGATCCAGACCTCTACGTCCCAGACCGCATTCCCGACCGCTCCCCCGGATCGGGAATCCAAAAGGTTTGATCAGTTGGGGAAGAAACTGTTCTCCTCATTAAGTTTGGGGTTGCGGTCTATCAACACCGCTTCCCTTTTGGGCCGTTATACCCACTCCTTGTGGGCTCGCCCAAGCTCCTGCTGAGGAGCGGTATGCGGCACGTTCCTCGATCAGGTGTGAACTGGATACCACGGACTCGCTGGGCAGGGCGATTTCCAAAGGAAAGGGCGCCTCACACATCCTGCCAGCCACGGGCCGCAGAACCAGCCTCAACGCGTCCGTGGTAACTACCGTGGCATGCCGGGGGTCATTGGCAGGGTCAGTCCACATCTACTCCCGCAGCATCTGCCTCAAAGCCTTCCTAGTCCGACCTTTTAGGCACAATCGATGCCACTGGGGGGCAGGGTCCGCCATCACCTCCTCCACTGACTACCATCACTTCGGACAGGTGGGTGCTGCAGATCGTCCGAAGGGGTACTCGTTCCCCTTCGAGGCGACCCCTCCAGCCATGCCACCGCAGTACCACCACATGTCGGGGATTACATGCAACTTCTGCAGGAGGAAGTTACTACCCTCTTGGTCAAGGGGGCCTTCTAGCGCGTTCCTGGGCCAGAAGTAGGACGTGGTTGCTATTCCCACTGCTTTCTGATACCCAAGAAGGGCAAAGGAGGCCTAGGGCCTATCTTGGACCTCCAGAGCGTCAACTGCTTCCTCCGGAAGGAGAAGTTTAAGATGCTGACTTTAGCTCAGGTCCTGGCTGCCCTAGACCCTGGAGACTGGATGGACTTGCAGGACGCATATTTCCACATCCCCATCCTGCCGGCCAACCGGCGGTTCACGGTAGGCCACGAGCACTTTCAGTTTACCGTGCTCCCCTTCGGCCTCACCAGTGCCCCTCACAAAAGTGATGGCGGTGGTAGCAGCCCATCTGCGCAGATCAGGGGTTCCAGTCTTCCCCTATCTCGACGACTGCCTCGCCCCACACAGTCGTCTCCCACCTCCAGACTACAGCCGACCTCCTGCACCTGCTGGGATTCTCCATCAACGTGCCGAAATCACACCTGTGGCCCTCTCAGAAGCTCCTCTTCATCGGAGCGGTTCTGGACTCTGGGCAGTTTCGGGTTTATCCTCCAGTGCAGCGGGTTCGGGATATTCAGGCTCTGATTCCGATCTTTCAGCCGTTATCCTGAGTCTCGGTCAGGTTGACGCTGCGGCTCCTGGGGCTGATGGCCTCCTGCATCCTGCTGGTGCATCACGCCAGAAGGCGGATGCGGGCCCTGGAGTGGGACCCGAAGGTTCAGTGGGCACAGCATCAGGGCAACCTGTCCGACCACGTCCTGATCTTGGAGGGCACTGCGAGACAGCTGCAGTGGTGGCTCACGGACCGCGATTGGTTCAGCAGCAGATCCCTCTCCCTACCCCAACCGGAGCACGTAGTAGTGACGGATGCGTCCCTCCTGGGATGGGGGCGCCACATGGGAGAGGTGGAGATCAGAGGCCGCTGGTCTCCGGCGGAGTCCCGGCTCCATATCAACCTTATGAAGCTGCGGGCGATCCGGCTTGCACTGAAGGCGTTCTTTCCCACTGTCCAGGGAAGTGTAGTGCAGGTGTTCACAGACCACACCACCGCCATGTGGTACTGCAACAAACAGGGCGGGGTGGGGTCGCGGACCCTTTGTCAGGAGTCTCTGCGCCTCTGGACAAGGCTGGAACACCAGGGCATTACCCTGGTGGTTCAACACCTGGCAGGTTCCCTGAACGCCAGGGCGGAGGAACTCAGCTGTCGGTGCATGATGGATCACGTATGGCGTCTGAACTCGGACGCGGCGCAAGGTCTCTTTCAGCAGTGGGGAGAGCCTTGGTTAGATCTATTCGCCACCGAAGAGAACGCGCAATGTCATCCGTTCTGCGAGTTGGAATTTTCAAGACGGCGCTCGCTATGAGATGTTTTTTGTCGCGATTGGAGCTGTGGTCTGTTGTACGCCTTTCCGCCTATACCACTTCTGCCCAGAGTGCTGAAGAAGACCAGGCGAGACCGGGTCCAAGTCATCCTTGTGGCTCTGGACTGGGCACGAAGATACTGGTATCCCGAGCTACTCAGCATGTCAGTCGATCCCCCAATTCGTCTTCCTCTTCAGGAGAACCTTCGCAGCAGCAGGGATGTCCTCCACCTGAACCTGTCTAGTCTCCACATACATGCTTGGAGATTGAGCGGCGACAGGTGAGGCCATTTGTCTTGCCTCCTGAGCTCTGTGATGTGATTCCGGCAGCCAGGCGTCCCTCCACAAAATCGGTATACACCTGCAGGTGGAACAAATTAGTGGCATGGTGCACAGCAAAGGCTGTGGATCCACTTTCTGTCCCCCTTTCAGAGGTTCTCCTCTTCCTTCTTTCTCTTGCCCAGCAGGGCTCTGCTCTGGGCACTATCAAAGGCTACCTCTCGGCCATTTCAGCCTTCTTAAGGCTTCCTGATCAGCCTTCTCTTTTCAAGTCCCCTATTGTAAATAGGTTCTTGAAAGGCATCACACACGTTCCCTTTGTGATGCCTCAGTGGGACTTGAACCTTGTACTACTTCAAAAGAAGAGAGTTTCCCAGATAAACCAGAAAGGACTGGGTATCAACAATCAAAAAAGTTAACTAATGACCCTTTGGGCCACAGCAGATATTCACAAACAATTTTATACATGACATGACAAAATGTTTAAATCAAGAAACTATAGATTCATCATTTTACGCAAGTTTATTATTAGCAAATATCTTGGTTAAAATGATACAGTATACAATAAAATAATATACATTCAATGGCTCAGATCAATAATATTTCAACCCTTGATCTATGAGTCGTTGGTTGCGTATGTTACACAAGTTTAACATAAAACAAACTAATACAATTTGAACAATTATTTCAATTGAAAGTTAAAATCACATTAAGTCCTTTAGTCTATGCGTTTCGGTGCTTGGGTTTAAGACGTATAAACACCTTCCTCAGGACTGAACTTTATTAAAACCAGATGTCTTCTTTCTAAAAAGACGAATACATACAATTAATTTCAAAATTTCTTAAATGAGAGAACCGGTCCCTACTCTTGCATGTCATGTATCTGTCTGCGTACTCTCCGTTTTTTTCACATTGACCAGTGTACAGTGCTAACTTTTATAACTTGTGAATCATAATTTTTCATGGAATATAGGACCCTCAGGATTATTTTCTAGGTCCTCTCCGTGGGTATAATTCAACCACGGTGCCTATAATAATAGGGAGATATGCGGTCAAAGTGATATTCTTAATTGGCCAAAATGGATTGTTTAACAGTGTCCTTTGTCACTATTACTTACTTCACTGTAAGGGATGTAGTCGTATCGTAATTGACACCATCAAGCTTTGTTCTGTAGTTCTACTATTTTTCTGTACGTATATTCCACACTGCATAAAATCTTGTTGTGAACCGCCATGCACGCCGCTCCATAAACATCGTAACTCTAGCGCACAGAGAATACTTACAAACACAGCCTGAAAGAGGGGGGGGGGAGACACTGCGTGGGAGACAAGCGTGCACGCGTTAAACCCAGATGGCCCCTGCGGGTGCTGTAAGAATTCGGCAGCGAGAGTGAAAGCAACTAAAACAAAGCTTTGAAATGTGACCCGAAGCAGATGGCACACTGCATGCCTCTGTGTGTAACCGCAAGGTTTATTTAGGTCGTAGGCCTCAACATTCCAAGAAAAGGTGGGACAAAAACGTACCTTTGCCCAAAAGCGCGCTGTCTTTCTTAGAAAGACGCACACAAAGGTATCTGAAGCAGCTTACTAAAAGTCTTGCAGCGCTGCTCTAGGCTCGACCTAAAAAATAAACTCAAATTCTGTGACATACAGACGTAAGTAACCAAATTAATACAAAACGGCTCCGGTGGACGGAGAACATGGCTGCAGCTTGCTGAGCTGCCGCTGCACCCAGAGGTCCCGTTAGCCTCTATGCCTTTCTGCTGGGATTAGAAAGGATTTTCTCTACCTGTCAGACGTGTTGAGCTGCCCCGCTTGTCTCTGATCGTATTGGGGAGCCTACCGTGTATTGTCTGCTTTTCTGCTGGAATATGCTTCGGACCAAGCCCAGTTTCGGCTTCCCCCGCCCATAGCGTTGAGAGGTGGCAGCACTGGAGCTTCGGAGGGGCTACAGAGCAGCGGCTCACGGTCTCCTCCGGGTCACCAGGGGAAGAGGCAGCACTAGTTGTGCGCCTTCCGTGTTGGAAGGCGCTGCTGGAAGTGACGGAGGATCAAGAGGAAACCCCCGGAGTGCTTTTGCAGGGGGGGACCCGAGTCTCCTGAGTCCCAGGAGCAGGCTCAGGCTCAAGATGGTTTCACTGTTTGCGGGGGCCTCAGTCCCAGGTAGAATGCTCTGTTGCAGTCACCGCCCCAGCCCTGGTCCCAGCTTTTGTCAAAGTCCTTAGAAGGGGGAGAAAACGCGGTGGGGGCCCAGGGTCTCCTAACCCCTTCCATGCTGATGACAGAACAGTTCCGTCATCAGCATCGGTTGAGCTGTGCTGATGACGGAACTGTTCCGTCATGACTCCGCCCGCGCAAGGCGGAGTCAGCACAGGCGGGAAATATGCCCCGCACGGAAGGGGATAAAGGCAAAGTCCGCTGGAAAGAACATCAAACAGCTTGACGAGGACAGTTTGGAACTAAGCATTGACCGTATTAAGAAGTGTCAGGGAAGTAGAAGCGCTACAATCACAGGGAAGAACACCTCTAGCTTCCTTTGCGGGGACGTAACAAAAAAGGAGTTCAAAACCTGGTGGAGCCAAAAGCACCCCTTCAGATGCCAAGCTCAAGATTACTCCCTCTTTAAGTTCTTATTTTAAAGTACTTCCAGAGATCCTGAGTATGGTGATGCAGGGAAAGGCCTGCAGGAAGGGTAGTTGGGGCGATTTACGATTTCTTTGAAAAATGCACTTTTTTGCATTTTTCAAAGTGCAATGTAAAGCACTTACATGCCCTTAGGGCATGTATGTGTGCCAAATGTGCACCCATGCTTATTTCAGGGGTGCAACAGAGTGTCCTTTTGACACCCCTGCACCCTTGAAATTGCATTCTCAATTTCCGATTCGCTAATTGCCAATCGCAAATTGAGAATGTCTTCCCATTCATTCCCATGGGCCTCTAGGCACATAGGAATGAATGTGGAGGTATTCCTTAATTGCGAAAAGCAAATTTGCAATTCACAAATAAGGAATCTGTAGGATTCGCAAAATGTATTGCAAATCCTACATATGTAGCATTTTGTGATTCTCAAATAGCGATTCGCAAAAAAACGCTATTTGAGAATCGCAAAATGACTTTTTGATACATATGGCCCTTAGTCACTCTCAAAAGGGAGGAAGGGGCCCTTCGAGACAGTTATTGGAGAACAATTCTTGTATATTGAATGTCCCTGAGGGGAGTAAAGGGGAAGACCTTTAGTCCTTCATGATCACGCTCTTAAAGGAGTCCCATGAATTGAAACAATCAGAAGATGAGCTGAGGAGGGACATTCATAGAATACATAGAGACCCCTTCAAAAGAAACCCGAACAGACCCAAACCAAGGATGATCCTCATAATTTTTCATACTTACTCGAGGCTTAGGTAGTTGGACAGAGATCCCCTTCTTTGTGCCTCTTTTGGCTTCCCCTAGTCTCCCTAAGTTTTCCCTAAAGCTTTCTACTTTTAGCTTACTGGAATTATCAGATTGTTAGGATGAGTTGCTTAGTGGTTGAGTAACGCCAGCAGAGGGCCTCACAGCAGACAGTTGGGGGCATGAGCATGGGAGGTAGTACAACGGCAGTATGATTTGGAATGGTTAAGCCCAAGAAGCTGTGGTGGCACACTCGCTCTCAAGGTTAGACAAAGTTAGAGTTTGCATACTAAAAAAAAAATCATTTATATAGCAAAAAAGATATATATATAACATTGGTTAAAAAAAGTTTAGTTACACTTTGTTAAGCTGGTATAACCTTTTTACCTCCTTATTTGGCTGCAGTTTAGTTAGGATATTTTTTAGTATTCTTTGCTTTTTTCCTTTCTGTAAGGAAGGAGGGGGTGGGTGGGTACCTCCGGGGTGCAACGATCTGGACTCCACCTGTCCAGATGATTGGGGGTAGGGTTCTCCAAGGGTGGGGATGGGTTGGGGGGGCACAAGGTTAGGGATTGGAGTGGGTGCAGCAGGGGAGAAAAATTTAAATAATCCTCATTCCCACTATTTTTGATTTCACCAATTTTAACTTGAATGATAAGGGTGCTGGAATGGCGATGATCTGGGTGCTAGTGTTGGTGTCTCAAATTTTTGTTTTCGTGAATAGGTGAAGTTCCGAGCCTCCATGAGCTCTATTCAGATTCTTTCCTGGAATGTAAACGGCCTGCGCACTAGACCGAGAAGAGATAAGATCATACAATATTTACGGGATTCCCCCGCGCAGGTCGTTGTCCTCCAGGGAACTCATCTAATTGAGGAAGAGACGACCTCTCTTTTCAAATGCCGAAGTTGGGTTGGCTCGTATGCATGCACTAGTCAGTCAGCAAACATTAAAGGGGTCTTAATTTTTATTTAAGAAACCAGCCAGGGCTCAGATTCTATCTCAGCTAAGGGACCCAAGTGGCAGATGGGTCATTGTTAAAATTGTTATAATGGAGACCCTGCTCACCTTTGTTGGATATTATGGTCCCAATCACGATGACCCCTCTAGTCTTAAGTCTATTTTCTCTCTTTTGCTCGGCTTCCCGGAACCGATGGTTCTGGCGGGAGATTTTAATATCGTTTTGAACCCTGCACTGGATAAATCCCCAAAATAATAGAGCCTTGGTCCCTTCTAAATCTCGGGAGTATTTAAATGGAGCAATGAAGCAGTTTACCTTATCGAATATCTGGAGAGAGAGAGATCAGGCCAGCAGATAGGTGTCTCATACCGAAACTATAAATACCGGCATCAATCAAGAATAGATTTTGTTCTGATCAGCTGTTCGCTAAGAAGTAACGTTAAACATATTTCATACCTGGCACTCCATCTTTCAGACCACTCCGGAGTTCTTCTGGGGTTGGAATGTCCAGTATCCAGCTCTACTAGGACATGGTCTTTTTTTACCCGTGCCCTACTTTTGGAGGAAGAGGAGATCTCCTTTCTCTCACAAGAAGTGGAATGGTTCTTGGAAGTGAGCTCTGGCACAGCTCCAATGACCATAGTTAAGGATTCTCTAAAAGCCATCTTGCGAGGCCAAATCACGAGCAGGTCTTGTTACAGAAATAAAAAGTACAAAGAAGAGATCTCGGATATTGAAATCAGGTTGATGGATGCGGAAGTAGATTTATCGAGTCAAGTTCCCCTTGAAATCCAGCAAGAGCGACAGGCCAAGGTCAACAGCCTAAAGGCCCATTTAGAAAATGCCTCGAACATTAGGCTTACTCAAAGATGGGAGGCCAGTAAGATCTCCCACTTTAAGCATGGAGAAGGGGCAGGCAAGCTCCTCGCATGGAAGAGCAAATCAGACCGAGCAAGGAGCTATATTAAGGAAATCATAAACAACAATGATACTCATTCTACTGATGAGGGAATTCACGGTGCCTTTCAGGTCTTTTTCCAAGACATTTATCATGAGGATGGCCGAGTAGATAGCCATAGCGCACAGAGGTGGCTCGGAGGTGTTCCTCTTCCCTCCCTTAACCTAGATCAGCAGCAACATCTAGATCGAGCCGTCTCTCACGCTGTAGGAACAGGAAGGCTGCGGGTCCGAATGGGCTCCCAGCCGAGATCTACAGAGGGATGAGCAACAAGATTGTCCCCACTATGAAGTCCCTCTTCAATCAGATATTACAAGAGGGCCTAAATCTCCCAGCTTCATGGAACAATGCTATTAAATTTCTGATCTTGATACCAGCGAAAGCGCCATCTAACTGTGGGTCTAATAGGCCCATATCTCTCCTGAATGCCCATTATAAAATCTTCACTTCAATACTGGCAGCAAGATTGGGACTTGTGGCAGGAAACATTCTGCATTTAGATCAGATGGGTTTTGTCAAGGGTCAACAGCTCTAGCATCTTACTTCTGATTTAATCTGTGCGATCGACCAGGCTTCTGCATATTCTATCCCACTGGCAGTTATGACCCTGGACGCCACCAAGGCCTTCGACAGAGTGAACTGGATCTACCTGTCGGAGGTCTTGAAAAAATTCAACCTTGGAGAAAAATGTCTGCCGTACAATACAGTCTATCTACCAGAATCCAACAGTCAGACATCTTGTAAACGGCAATATTACTGGCTCCTCTAAGATCTCTAGGGGAACTAGACACGGCTGCCCACTCTCCCCTCTCCTTTTTGATTTATATATTGAGCGATTCGCTCAATGGCTCAGGGACAACCCAAACATCCAGTCTTTCAAATATGGGAAGTGGGAGAGGAAGGTAGCCCTCTATGCTGATTACTTGTTAATTCTTACAGCTAACTTCAATACAGCATTTCCAGCTGTCGTCAGTCTAGCTTAGGAGTTCGGTCTGGTTTCAGGCTATGAAATCAACGCTTCAAAGACTGAGGTCATGGTTTGGAATCTGGAGGCAACCTATCATCAGTACCAGATAAGTTCTAGAATGAGGTATTTGGGGGTAAATATCTTGCTAGACATCACTAAGATCGCTGAGGCCAATCTGACTATGGTGGCGAGGGAGTGTCTGAGGCTAATGAAATCTTGAGCCTAACTCCCCCGTTCTATCATTGACAGTTAATCTGGTCAAAATGTCGTTTTAATTGTATTCCCCTCCATTTTGAGAAATCCTTCATTGATAAAATCCAGAGGGATATTAATTTGTTTGTTTGGGGATACAAATCTTCCAGGAATGCTTGGAAAAAGCTACGGCGCAGGAGAGAGAAGGGGGGTCTCGCTTTGCCAGATAGCCAGCTTTATGCTTGGGCCTTCCAACTTTCAAACTCGCGCATGCTTTTGAAAATGCCGGTTAACACTGGCTCAAGAGGGATATTTTTAGCTATGCTTAGGGGTGCACATTTAACGGTGGAGGGATTTCTGTTCAAATTTGGCGATCCAAAGTTTACAAAAAAGTTAAGCTAAAGGTTCTCCAGGGCCTAGGTAAAACATGGGCAAAATTAAGGAGTTCAGTCACTCTTGGGTACTTCTCCAGCCTCCCCCCCCCCCCCTATGGGACTCCCCTGGGGCTCCAGAATGTCTGAGGGACAGGTTGGCAACCCCTTTGAGTTAAGCCAGACTGGGAGTCTGGGGGGGATTTGATCCCTGATGGCACCGTTGTTTCATGGGAGCAACTTGGGGATAGGGTTGGTGCAGGTCTCTCTAAATTTAAATATCTTCAGTTGGAAAGCTGGGTTTAGTCACGCTTACAAACAACCCGTGGAAGCTTACTTGGAGGAGGCAATTTCCTGGAACACCAGCTTGTGACTAGACCCTCTGGTAAGAATGAAGTTTCCTTCTGGTATCCAGCCATATCGGAAGCAGTGGACCAGCACAGGACTGCAATACATAATGGCAGAGCTCGTTTAAGATCTTATATGAAATAGTAAAACCGGCATGGTTAAAAAGGAATCACCTGTTTCCATCCATAGGGCTTACTTTTCCCACCTAAAACTTTCCAAAATCAACAAAGACTTACTTATCTGTTGCAAGAAATTTGAGCTGACCTCAGCTTCCGATATCCACATGTTTAAGGAGTGTCCAGCCTTGGTCTCCTTGGGACAGCATTGGAAAATTTCAAGCTGATACTCTGGGGAGCCCTGTTACCATAGACTTACCCTTGATTATTTTTGGCTTGACAGATAATGTTAAGGGCACTGCAAGATCGCTGCTTTTTACACCATCCTCCTAGCTAGGAGACGAATTTGTATAAAATGGCCATCTCTCCCCCTCCCCCCCTCCTCCTCCTCTTAGAATGGCAGACTTCAGTCTTGGCAGTCTCCAAGCTAGCGCTTATGAGAACAGGCAGCAAGAAGAAGGTAACACTTTCCTATCGAGATGGGCCCCAGAGTCGATTGTTTGAGGGCTTCCCTTGGTTTTTTTTTCTTTCTTTCTCTGAGTCCTATGATTATGCTGCCTCAATACTTTGGGCTATGTTGGATACTCCCAGTCAGGTACTGGTAGCTCTAAGACGAGGGCCATCTAGCTCTCGGAGCTTGGTAGAAGAGTTATCTCAGCTGGTTTAATCATTAGTACCCAAGCAAGTTCTCGTACCGGTAGGCGGGTTCTTCCATTTCCAGACGCCTACGCCTCTCCGCTTGCTGAGTGCGAGTATAGACATCTTGAGTGTACATTGAAGTGATATTGCTGGCAAATAAGGATTAAAAAAAATGTAATTAAAAAAAACATAGTTTCATGATCAACAATAACAATCCCAAAAATATTTTTAAACATGGAATGTGAAACAAAATTTAAAAAAACAGGGTTAATGAGCACTATAAACAAGAGCCCTCTATCATTTGTTTCAAGACTACTGAAATGTAAATTATATAGGAATATTGTGCAAAATTCATATCCAAATAGTGGTGTCTCACACTAAAATCCCCAAACATAATATTATTATAAGTTGGAACAATATATTGCTAGCAACAACAAAAAAAGATGCTTCTGATTATTAAGACCGATTAAATATCTAGGGATTGAATTTACTAAACAAAGATTAGAGAATTCTATTAAGAGTCTGTTAACGAAAGATGAGAAAAAATAAATACAGTAATTGTTGCATTTCAAAATCTCCTGTACCCTTGCAACAGTGGTAATCAACCACAGATTCTTACACAGTATCTTGCCTTAGATTTTATACAAGATCCTTATCACTACAAGTCCAACAGAATTAGTGTGGTAACCGTAAACGAAGCCGCAATCATCCATGCATAACACTAAAGGGTGTCAATCAAAAGTAGATAATCAGAATGAGTATATTATAATACTAATATTTATCATATCTTGCAACAGATAATCCAAACATAACCAGAGACGCAGGAGACTACACAATGACACTTTACAAAGTATATCTCATTACAGGTGGGGTCCAGTGTGAGCATATTTAATCAAGCAAAACGGAACGATGTGCAAGACAAGGGACTGAAAAGTGAATAATAAAGTCCATAGACGCAGGTAAAAGATCAATAAACACGTACCATTGGTGCAATCGGTCAAATAAAACATAAGTTTATCCAAAACACTAATGAGTGTAACACCCCCATCTCCATGTGAAACAAAACAATAGCCAGCACCCATGCAATAAGTGCTGTATTTACCTAATAAAGTACTCGAACAGTATTATGTCAAATATACAATGGTCACTCAGTTTCATACATTTAGTATACACAGCGCTGTCTTTACTCAATGATTTCCAAAATCGGTTGTGCAAGCTTTAAAGCAATCACTTATGAGAAAGCCATTACCACATGTAATGCAGCACAATATACATGCCATCCAATCTTTACTTCATAAATACCCGAAAATTATCCTTCCAGATGCAATTATGTATTTCTCAGGACAAACGCTCTCTAACCACAAGATAAACGTGGACTTGTGTGCACAGAAGCTTTGTAAGCAAAAATAAAAGCTTCATTTTTTTTAAATAACCCCTTAATCGGCGGGTAGTTAAATAATGAAAATTAATTAAAAGATGTTTGACACAACCTTGTAGCATCGCTCAGTTGGGTTATTTGGTAGCTAACTTATAGAGTTGGGTGGTAGGTGAGCAAACTTAGTGAGATTCAGAGATGGGGCGGTGCAGTGGTCCTTAGCTACCTCTCTTCATACATACATAAATACACACATACGCACTTGCTCTGTGATTGCTACTAAATAAATCACCACTGCTAACACAATTGACGGTGTAATGGTGTTTCTTTAAACATCGTTTGAAGTGACTTCAAGGGAGAGGTGGTCTGCACCTGCTTGTGTCCGCGCAGATAGCGGTCAGGATTTTCTTCATATATATATATATATATATATATTGTTACACCAATTTTTCTTCACGTTTGCTCGTGAATATATATATATATATATATATATATATATATATATCTCTCACACACCCCCTTTGAGTTTTGTAAGGCCTAAGAGGCTGTGTATGGGGCTCGAGCGCAAGTGCACTTGACGCATTCTGTAAATTCTAGGGGTATTGAACCCGGGTTAGTGTCCACCAAGTTAAGTATTTTACAGACACCTGCATGGGACATCGCGGTTGGCTAGAGGAAAGGACAATTTACACCCACAGCGCAGGGGACAGAGTCCAGGACAAGTTGGGGATGCAGAGATCAAGGCTTCGCGGTCACCAGTTTGCTCTGATTTCAGGAAGGAAATCCTGTAGAGCTAATTGTGCGCTGGACGCGTAAAGTGCGTACGTCACTGTGATTGAGTTCTTTAAAGGAGCATGAGCGCCCTCATGCGATCGGAGAACCGATTCGAGTAAGCGACCTCTCTGAGTCAGTCAAAGCAAACCGTCCACGTATTGATCGGCAAAGTGTTTTCCATGGCCTCTAAATGGAAACCAAGTAAAGTATCAATAGGCTGCATACCCTCTGTTGTGCTGCGTACCGCATACCGCCCGTGACCCCCCACATGACAAGTGAGGAAGCTGCGAGGAAGCTCCAAGACGCAAGAATCGGCTCAGACACGGACCGCATCCCGCAGATTGGCTTTGCGCCTCCCCCCCCAAAACCCCCCCGGACCTGCGATAGCTCCTGTGTGGGTAAAGGGGCAGCTAAAAGGAAAAAGACGCGTGAGTCGCAGTTTCCGCGCCGCAGCTCGGCCCCGTGTATCTCGGCCCTCACATCGTGAGCCCTGCAGTATCTGCAGAAAAGTGGAGGGAGACGCCGGGCAAAATTGGAGGAAGGTGCAGGAACAAGGTGCAAGGGGTCCCAGGCTCTTGAAGAATTAAGGAGACGCAAGGGCCTCTCAAGTGTAAGCAGTGAAAGGCACAGGTGTACTTATAAAAGCACAACAGAGGCAAGTGGGGCAAAGGGTGTTTTCTTGCTCCCTCCCCCTTTACTTCCTTATTTTTTCTTTCAATTACCCTAAACCGACCACCCCAGTCCTGAGGACAGTGTTTAGGATTAAGGGGTTGAGTCAGCTGGGATTAAGGACAGACGTAACTTTGAGTTAAAAAGTTTGTTTGAAGGCGCCAAGGAAGAATAAAAGTGCATTGGGACAGACAAAGACTTTTAAAGTCCCCCCAATGGATCAAAACGCTTCGGGAGGAAGCCTTGTGGACCTTGGGTCAAAACTAATGTCCAAACTCATTCAAAAGAAAAAAGAGAAATCACAAGTGGGACGTAAGGGGGGTACAGCCTCAAACTCCCTGAAAGACTTAGTGGGAAAACATTTTAAAAGGGTTTTCTCACCAGTTAAGCCCTTTGCGCCTGACCTGGAAACAGCTGGGGAGGAATCTTGGAAGGAAGGTACCTCCGTTATATTTGATGAACAAATGGCGGACTCTGAAAATGTAATCAATCAATCTCTACAGTCTTTAATAGTTCATAATGGTCCTATAATATTACCCTGATTATCCTCGTCCCCAAAATTGTCTTTACTCCATGACTCTAAGGAAACAAATAGTGAAAACCAAGGACAAGAAGAGGATGACTGTTCTGTCTCGAATGGAAACTCGAAGGGACTTGAAGTGTACGATGAGCACACTACCGGGTCCAAGGGTACCAAAGACTGTAATCAATCTCTACAGCTTAATCCAGAATCTTCTACAAACCCGGCCTCCTCAATGTTGGAATTGATATTAATGCTGCAAAAACACTCCAGGGAATCCTGGAAGTGACAATGTTAAACCATGACAGTTTAAAAACACAGAATTCGCACCTCTCAAAAATTCAGGGTGAATTACAAGGAATTAGGGGGCAAATGCCTTCAATGTTAAGACCAGTTCCTGACCTCGAGCATGTAACACCAACTGAGGGGGGGAGGGGGGGGGTTGGAGGTTGGGAATATAGAACCCCCAGCTCCAAACCATGAAGTTTACATCTCAAAATAGCCTATGAAGGGGCGAATCGAAGAGATACACTCTATTAAGACAGGGGAGACCCATTAGGAAAGGAGGGCAAAGAAAGGGTAAAGGCAGAGTAGTGGGAAAAGGGAGAGAGATGGAGGAATCATTAGAGTTAAAAACAAAGTCCCAAAAAAACAAGAGCGAGCAGAGTAAGAACAGGAAGTACAGAGAATCCAGCAAGGAAGCAAGTAATAAAAGGTATTGGTAGTAGAGAACAAAATAACAAGGGGAAGCAACACAACGAGAAAGCCTATGAGGTTAGAACTAATATACAACAATCAAAAGGAATGGAGCTTAAAGGAAACCAATGGCTGTATTTTGAGCAAGTAAAAATGGGAAGGGGCGGGAAAAATAATGAAGAAGAGTTCGTATTTAAATAGATCACTTCTTCTTAATTCATTCGCCCATTGCTCTAACTTGAAAGGAATCGGTACAAAAGATCTCCGACAGGTGGGCTTTCAAGCAACCTCTGATGGGAAAGAGTTTACCAAGGTACAAGTTTATTCTGACTTGGTAAAAATTGCCATCGAGAGAGCAGAAAGGGAGATACTAAAAGCAGGGATTCGGCTAGTACCTATCGAAGAAGTAGGGGCAGAAGAAAGTGTACCGCAAGGAAAAGCTTTCTTAAAGCACCATGCAGGGCTCGGTAAAAGGCAAGTAAGAATGTTAGAAAGAGGTGTAGGGCTAGGCAAACCTTAACATTATAATAAATAATTCTGCTCCTGAGGACTCTTGGACGAATTGGAGCCTTAGTACTAGCCCTCCAGGACATTCCAAGCAATACTCTGAGGAATTTATTAGGTATGGGCCCCTTAGCGATGTGGAATAGGTAATGGGGCAGCCATATGGCCTAAAAGTTGTCTCCTGGAATATAAATGGGTTAGGAAATCAAATAAAACTTGAACGGTTAAAAGAACTTGCAAAAAATTATGTGATCCTTTGTATCCAGTAGACCTGGCTATGTGGCGAGCCCCCCATAGTGGAAGGGTTCCGTCAAGCCTATCGACCGGCAGTAAAATCTAGATCAGGATGCCCGGCAGGGGGTTTATTGACGTTACTGTCTACAAAATTGGTGAAAAATGTATCCCAGCTCACTGTAACATGTAAATGGCTGCTCTGCTGTAGAATAGCCCTAATTGCTGTTGGTAATAAGAAAGAAAATGTGTTAATTTTAAATGTGTACATGCAATGGGGTGCCCAGGAGGAATATGGAGCTGAAATGGGCAATTTTAAGAATGATTTAGATCTATTGTGTGAAAAGTACGATTCAGATTTGATTTTGTTGATAGGAGATTTTAATCATAAACTTAACCCCAAGCGGCATGATCTCATGTATCTGGAAATTTTAGAATCTTATGATATAATTCAAGCAAAGTTTCCCGGAAGTTCTAGGTCAATGCTTGATGCAAGTTTGGGAAACTACCTAGCGACCAAGAGTTTTTTCTGTTTGAATGGCAGGTTTCCACAAGATCGCCCGGCATAGAAAACTTTTAAACAAGGGTCACAAAATTGTCCCATAGATTATGTTTTTTATGCCAGCATGGAATTTCAATTTAATAAAGGTCTTTAGGGTTAACCGTATAGAAGACAGTGACCACAATATTTCAGAATTGGAGTTGGCATATTTCCACCAGATTGTTGCCGAGAAAGTAATTATACAACAGATGGACTATCCCAGGCGCATTTCAACACGGTTAACCGAAGAATATATAGAAAAGTTAACCAGGCTCCAACAAAACATCACTTTAGGATGTGCAGCTGGTCTAGATCTGGCCTGGTACATTGAAAAGATAAATCAAGTGGTACAAAGTATCAAGGTCGAACTTAGAACAGATGTAAAGGCCATCAAGAGTAAACAAAACACACAGATTAGGAAAGGTAACTGTTTTAATATAGACTGTTTAAATAAAAAAAGAGAACTAAGGAGAGAACCACAGTCTGCGTAAAAGATTTGATAAGGCTAGAGCAGAAAACCTAGCCAAATTAAAGAAAGACTACACCATGCTTCTTTATAGTACAAGAAGAGCCCCTAAGGATAACTGTTGGGATAAATTGCTGGAGGCAATAGAATCCAAGAACATACGACTGTTCTGGAATCTAGTCCGATCAGTATCAGAGTCCTCAGCTGCTTCAATGATCTGTGTGGTAGAAGAGGGTGCTTGGGAGGACTATCTGAAAGAACTATACCCAGCGGGGAGAAAAATTGAAGAGAAGGTGCAAGGGGACTGGAGAGGTCTAGTAGACGATCTAAAACCAGACTTCTCCGTAGAAAATGTACTTAATACTATAAAGACCCTAAACTTAACAAGAGCTGCAGGCCCAGATAACCTGCCAGCCTTGATAATTAAGTCACGGACATCTTGGTGGGCTGAATTTTTTCCCCAAATGTTTTCAGTAATCCTAGAATTAGGGATAATTCCTAGTAATTGGAAGGGTGCGATAATTAGACCGATCCATAAAAAAGGGGACATCAACGCACCAAGGAACTATAGATTAATTAACCTACTCGACATTGGAGAAAATTTTTTGCCAAGATAATATTAGGTAGGTTAAAAACCTGGGCAGAAGAGAGAACAATTATTTCAGTAGAACAAGGTGGTTTTAAAGAAGGCCATTACACAATAAATCACTGTTTTGCCCTATGGGCACTGGCCAGGAAATCGATAGAACAAAATGGGAAGTTACATTGTTGTTTTGTCGATTTTCGGGCTGCGTTCGACTCGGTGGATCGTAATAAACTTTGGGAAGATATGTTAAAATATGGAATACCGGATGGCTTGTTGATGATTTTAAAAGAGCTTCATAGAGGGAATTGGGCCCAGGTCATTAGAGACCCGCACGGGTCACTAACTCATAAGATATTAGTAGGGAATGGCCTTAGACAGGGGTGCGTCTTGGAACCCCTGTTATTTTCAGTTTTTTTGGCAGATTTTCCCGCGTCACTTGAAGTGGAAAGAAGCGCAGGTCCTAGAATGAATAGTCACAAAGTGCCTCTTATACGCTGATGACCTAGTGATCCTGGACCAAACTGAAATAGGACTTCAAAGGAAACTAAATGTTTTTAAACACTATTGTGATAGGAAAATACTGACTGTAAATATGGAAAAAAACTAAGGTTTTATGTTTTGGGAAGAGTAAGAAGAATCTTAATTGGTTTTTGGGCGATGACAAACTAGAGGCAGTTAAGGAATATAGATACCTAGGCCTCTGGTTTGATAGTGCGCTAAAATGGCGCACCCATTTGGAGGCTCAAAAAGCAAAAGCTTTTTCATCCACATGTGGGTTAAAAAAGTTTAATAAAGAATGACGACATGACACACAAACCAATGATAAAGGCATTCGAAGCAATGATCCCCCCCCCCCCCCCCCCCCCCAGTATTGTACAGGGCAGAGGTGTTATACTTGTGCGGTAAACATGGGTGGGATCAGGAAGAGGGAAAAATTCTAAAGATTTTATTGTCTTTACCTAACTGTACAATGGTTCAAGCAATTAGAATGGAACTAGGGTTAACTTCTTGGAGTGTACAATCCCAAATGTCCTTGGTAAGATTTTGGAAGCGTCAAGACCCAGGAGTGACAGCTAAGGTCTCACAATGGTGTGGAGAGGAGATCCAAATAAGTAATCTTGGCTGGGCAAAGGATGTGAGAAAAACTCTCCAGAAAGTAACAGGGCGCCTTAATGTGAGATTCTCCCAGAACGCCTTGATAGCCGACTTTACAAAGAGAAAGCTAAGGGAACAAGGCCAGTCGTTCTCAAGGGCACAAGACCTAGATTACATGTTAGGGAAAAAATTGGTCCAGTGGTTAATGAACTCATGGGTCAATAAAGGTTGGTTTCCGTATCTGGATATATTGCCTAACCAAGGGTTAAGATTTGAAATACTAAGTACCCGGGTTGGGGTTAACCCCTGGAAGATAGACTGAAAAATAAAGTGCGTACTGATTGGCCCAGAAGGTAATTGTAACTGTGGGCGTGGCCTAAGAAATGATATGTGGCACATATTGCTTGATTGCACATTTGTACATGATATAAGGAAATTGTTTTTACGTCCTATATTCTTATCACATAAGATAACTTCACGTGCCCAGGCCATCTGTTTACTTACAGGTATGCACTCGTTAGAAATTGCAATTGGATTGGGTAAATTCCTGAAGGCCATAAAAGACTTTGGAAGGGAGCTACCGAAGGAAGGGAATTGATTTTAAGTCCTTTTAAGTCTTTTATCTTTCCTTTTATTCTTTTAGAGATGTTAGATTTCTGTAAAATTTGGGTTCAATGAACTGTGTGTCTTTGAGGGTGCCACCCTCTTTTAAAATGAATTGAATTTTAACTATTTATGATGTAGTAGAATTTTGTCTGTTCGTACTTTTTGGTTCTTGAACGTGTTTTGTTTTGTACTATTTAAAAGACCATGGTCTAAATAAACAAGTTTCTCTATCTCAAGTAAACAGCAGAAAATAACACAATTGGCATACAAGATTGAACTAAAACAACCCAGTACTAACCAAGAGTGGAACTGGGAGCACTTATCTGCTGCTGCTTGAGGCAGTGAAGACAGAGATGTCAAGTTTCACAGGTCAATGCGTGTTGTGCTGGTCCAGTTCAAGTTTTTTTCTGTGAAATCAGAGACTTGCCATCTTGCTTTCTTAACGGAAAAAAATAACTAAAAGTCACATCCCAGATTCAAAGGAAAAACCTAGCTTGGAGAAGGCCTCGAAGAAAGAGGGACATGAAAAGAAAAAAGTGACTGGATATTATGTTTTCCCAAACGTTTCTGGGAAATGTAATTGCTAACTCTCATACATCACTGCTGGAAAGATTAAGGAGAAGGAAAAGTATAATCCTTGTCTCCGGCCCTGACATAGAATCTAAAGGCTGTTATGTTATAGCACTTACATTAGAATGTAGGAGCCTCCTTCTTAAGAGTAGTGCCTTAGGGTGATCTGTGATTGTCCTCCTCCATTCCACCTGAATGTACATTTTCTGACCGGTGTAGGCAGTGCAGGTTAAGTCCTCTAAATCATTAGTGCTTTAGGAAATTTAGTGGGAGTATCACTGTACTGGCCCTCCACCGTCCAGTCCTTGCCAACAAAAACAAAAGTGACAAACTGGTTATCTTTCAATTTTCTTCATAGGTTTACAAAATCTGTAGCTACTACATAGCCTTTGATCCAATGAGTTGGTGGGGCGGGAGTTGTAAAGATACCGAAAGCATATTTGAGTACTGAATCACTGTGCCTGTAGTTGATCATGCTCTGTTATGTTCAGGGATGTGGCACATGCGGACCACACCTCGAGAACATGCATTGCATAAAACTTTGTGGCTAAAAGGAGCATTGTTTGTGTATGAAGTACTTGACAACGGAAGAGGGAACTGCCACATTGAGAAACTCTAAAAGGTGCACTTGTGCTGCTTTCTTCTCCTGAGTATCAATGATCAAGAGCTAAGCAAATGCAATACCACTATTTTGATATGCATAAAACGATGGACCTGGTGTTTGCATAAGATGATGGACCTGGTGCTTGCACCTTTTTGAAACTTTATTGACAATGGGAAGTCTACAGTAAAGAATACATGCGTAGTTAGTCTGCTGTCTCCAGACAACAATTTAAATTAATCCATATACTTATAGATCTGAAATAAAGTTAGTTATAGATTCCTTACCTTAGAATTACCCCCAGGCATCAGACTGGATCCGGAAAGTTTTTTATCAGCAGTACCCCTGTGCGTTGGAAGGTGGCGTCAGTCAACTCCGCATTCATCGTTGGGGTTGTGGTCGCCGGGATGACGATGCGGTAGCTACATAGACGCCGCCCGCTGACGTCAGTTCTTTCTTTTTCCGCGCCAGCAAGTGCAGATCCAGATAGAGTGGTACCCATAGTCACTTTTTTAAATGACTTTTTCTCGACCTTTGTCGAAATCGTTTTTGAGTTCGACTCCTGGTGCACAAGTGATGCCTGGCTTCAAGGCTTGCGGTTCCTGTAGCCGACTAATGTCGGTGATAGATCCACACCATGTGTTGTTGTTCTGCCTGGAGAGCGACCATGACCCCAAGTCGAGCCGGACCATGAATCTGAAGTCTTTTCTGGAGCAGTCCCAAAAGCTTCTCATTGCCCGGCAGTCGGCTCAGCGCCGTTCGAGGTCCTGGTCGCGTAGGAACTCTAGGGACCGGTCGCAGAGCCATCATCACTCTTCATCCAAGTCTATGCGCTTGGGGTCAGGTAAGTCGAAGCACAAGAAGTCGAAGAAGCATTGTCGCTCTTCGACTGCCCAGCTTCGTCAATTTTACATAGGGATGCATGCCATCTCTGGGCAGCCCGACTCGGCCTGTGCACCTTTGGGCCCCACGGACTCGGCTGGGGGCCCTGGGCCTTCGCCGCTGGTGGCTCCGACCTCGGCACCGCAGGGCCCCCTTGGATCCAGGCCTGGATCAAAATCGGTCGACCTTGTGACACCTCCCCTGGCCCCGCTTCTACCGGCACCGCGTCCGCAACTGGCGTCTGCTGTGTCCTCAGCCGACGCCGACCCTGGCCTCCTCCTTGAGGTGGACACGGAGCCAGACTGGTATCAACTGCCGCCTGATCCGGCGCTGACGGGTACTTTTGTGCCCCTGTTCTACCCTGGCTCTTTGAGACCAGATTGGCAGCCTGAGGAGGGCTGGGAGGGGTCTGGAGACCCTTTAACCGTCCAGTTATGTTATGAACTGGACTGGAGAGAGGAATCTGGATACCTCACCAGAACTTGGCATGTTGTCTCCTCCTACCATGGCTACGGAGGAGGGAGCGTCGTACACAGTGGTGTTGCGTAGGGTGGCCGAGACTCTCCACCTCGAGCTACCTACGGTGGCTGTCAGGACTAACCTCCTGACAGAGGTGCTTCAACCGGCAGCGAGCTCTTCGGAGCCCCTGCTGCCGTTTAATGAAGCCCTAACAGACATACTTTTTGGCACCTGGTCCAGGCCCAACACAGGGGCTCCTGTGGATAGGATGATTGCCCAATGCCACCACCTGGCCAACGGCGACCCCACTTTCCTCTCCCAACACCCCACTCTGCCTTTCGTACCTACAGAAGGGGTGCCCCGCCATGTCCCGCCCAGAGCCACAGGCTGGCGCAGGCTGTTCAGCCCCAGCATGGCTGGGGACTGGGAAACCACCACAGTGGTTCTGGGGCCAGCTGCCGAGCCAGTCCACCACAGCCCCCTCTGCAGTAGCCTCCAAACCTTCCTAGTCTGACCTTTCAGGGCCACCAAATGCCAGTGGCAGCAGGATTCGCCATCACCTCCCCCACTGACTTACCATCATGTCAGACAGGTGGGTTTTGCAAATAGTCCAAAGGGGCTACTCCCTCCCCTTCAAGACTACCCCTCCCGCCATGCTGCCTCAGTAACATTGCATGTCAGATGTTCCTATGGCCCTTCTTTAACAGGAAGTTTCGGCACTCTTGGCCAAGAGAGCCATTGAGTGAGTTCCTGTCCCAGAAGTAGATCATGGTCGCTATTCCCACTACTTTCTGGTGCCGAAGAAGGACAAAGGCCTGCATCCTATCTTGGATCTCAGGAACATCAACCGCTTCCTCCATAAGGAGACGTTCAATATGTTGACCCTAGCTCAGGTCCTATCTGCCCTAGACCCTGAAGACTGGATGGTAGCGTTGGACTTGCAGGACGCTTATTTTCACATCCCCGTCCTGCCGGCCCACCGGCGTTATCTACGGTTCACAGTAGTCCACGAGACCTTTCAGTTTACTGTGCTCCCCTTTGGCCTTTTCAGCACCCCTCGGATGTTCATGAAAGTGATGGTGTTGGTCGCAGCTCATCTGCGCAGATCAGGGGTTTCAGTCTTCCCCTATCTCGACAACTGCCTGCTGAAGGTGGGTTCTCACCAGGCTGTCGTCTCCCACCTCTAGACTACGGCCGACCTCCTGCATTCGCTGGGGTTTTCCATCAATGTGCCGAAGTCAGAGCTGACTCCCTCTCAGAAGCTCCTCTTCATCTGAGCGGTTCTGGACACAATGCAGTTTCGGGTCTATCCTCCCGAACAGCGAGTCCGGGATATTCGGGCTATGATTCCGATCTTTCATCCTCTATCCCGGCTTTCGGTCAGGATGACCCTCTGGCTACTGGGCCTGATGGCCTCCTGCTGGTGGACCATGCCAGATGGCATATGCGGGCTATGCAGTGGGACCTGAAGATACAGTGGGCACAACATCAGGGGAACCTGTCCAGATCTCGGAGGGCACTGCACACCAATTCCTCAACCAGGGTTCACAGTGGTGACGGATACATCACTTCTGGGATGGGGCGGCCACATGGGGCAGACGGAGATCAGAGACCTCTGGTCTCCGGCGGAGTCTGGGCTCCACATCAACCTTCTGGAGCTATGGGCGATTCATCTTGCACGCAAAGCATTCCTTCCCTCTGTCGGGGGAAGAGTAGTGCAAGTGTTCACGGATAACACCACCGCCATGTGGTACTGCAACAAACAAGGCGGGGTGGGGTCATGGACCCTATGTTAGGAGGCCCTCCGTCTATGGACATGGCTCACACGCCAGGGCATATCCCTGGCAGGTCTCTGAACACCAGGACGAACAAACTCAGCCACAGGTGCATGAAGGATCACCAATTGCATCTTCACTCTGAGGTGGTGCAAGGTCTATTTCAGCAGTGGGGAGAGCCTTGGTAAGATCTACTCGCCACCGAAGAGAATGCGCAAAGTCAGCAGTTCTGCGCCGTGGAAATTCCACGGCGGCACTCGCAAGGCAACGCTTTTCGTCGCGAGTGGAGTTGCGATCTTCTACACGCCTTTCCGCCTATACCACTTCTGCCCAGAGTGCTGAAAAAGATCAAGCGCGACCGGGCCCAAGTCATTCTTGTGGCTCCGGACTGGCCAAGAAGAGTCTGTTATCCTGACTGCTCAACATGGCCATCGATCCTCCGATGAGACTGCCTCTTCGGGAGGATCTTCTGTTGCAGCAGCAGGGGATGGTCCTCCACCCGAACCTGTCCAACCTCCACCTCCTGCATGGAGTTTGAGCGGCGGCAGTTCATGTCATCTGATCTGAATCCCGAAGTCTGCGATGTTATCTTGGCAGCCAGGTGTCCCTCCGCTAAGACGTTTACGCCTGCAGATGGAACACATTTGTGGCATGGTGCACAGCAAAGGATGTGGATCCCTTTTCCACCCCTCTTTCTGAGGTTCTCTTGTTATTCCTTTCTTTGACCCAGCAGGGCTCTGCTCTGGGCACTCTAAAAGGTTAGCCATTTTAGGCTTCCTGATCAGCCTTCTCTTTTCAAGTCCCCTGTTGTAAATAGATTCCTTAAGGGCATTACTCCTCTTTTCCCTCCTATTCCCTTCGTAATGCCCCAGTGGGACTTGAACTTGGTTCTTACATATCTTATGTACGCTCCCTTTGAGCCACTACATAACTGTCCTCTCAGGCTTCTTACTTTGAAAACTGCCTTTCTGGTGGCCATCACCTCTGCACGCAGGGTGAGTGAACTACAAACTCTTTCTTCCAAACCTCTCTTTCTGGCTTTCCATCCGGACAAGGTCATCCTTAGAACTAGACCTTCCTTTCTTCCCAAGGTGGTTACTTCTTTCCACATTGGCCAAACCATCACTTTGCCCACCTTCTTTATGCACCCTTAAAAGAGGAAGAGAGGCTCCACCGTCTGGATGTAAGATGTGCACTTTCTTTCTACTTGGATCGCAGCAAACAATTCTGGGTGGATGACCAGCTCTTTGTTGGTTGCGTGGGTGCTAAGAAAGGTCGGGCCGTGCACAAACGGACCATTTCCAGGTGGGTCATTCTGTGCATCAAAGCTTGCTATTCTTTGGCAAAGAGGGAGCCTCCAGTGGGACTGCGCGCCTAGTCCAACAGGGCGACGGCAGCTGCCACTGCTTTGGGACGGGGAGTCTCCCTTAATGACATCTGTGAGGCAGCTACATGGGCATCGCTGCACATGTTCACCAAACGCTACTGCCTGGACAGCCAAGTCCGGAGAGACTGCTTCTTTGGCCGTTCTGTTCTCCAGGATTATCTGGTGTGAACTTAGTTCGCATACCC
This sequence comes from Lissotriton vulgaris, assembly GCF_964263255.1. Classification (NCBI taxonomy): domain Eukaryota; kingdom Metazoa; phylum Chordata; class Amphibia; order Caudata; family Salamandridae; genus Lissotriton; species Lissotriton vulgaris. The sequence continues at coordinate 688,936 of NW_028250265.1, forward strand.
ACCTCTGAGGTTGGTATTGCTGGGGTATCTATTCTAAGGTAAGGAATCCATAGCTTAACTGTTTCTTTTAGATGAACAAGTTACTTACCTTCAGTAATGATATATCTATGAAAACATAGGTTAGTTATAGATTCCTTACCACCCCACCCTTCCTCCCGGTTCTCAAACTGACTTCTAGGGTTAAGGTCTTCTTTCAGGGCCTTAGTTTTGTGCACCAGTGGTCAGTGTCTTGCATGGCTCTGCGTTTCTGGCGTGGAAAGTCGTGTAGGGAACGGACGTCAGCGTGTGAGGGCTGCATCTATGTAGCTACCGCGACATCATCCCAGCGATCACGACGCCAAAGACGAAGCGGAGTTGGCCGACGCCACCTTACGATGCGCCGGGTACTACTGACGAAAAACTATCCGGATCCAGTTTGACGCCTGGGGTAATTCTAAGATAAGGAATCTATAACTAACCTATGTTTGTTATAGATATATCATTACTGAAGATAAGTTATGTGTTCGTCAGCTGCACATGGGTGTTAGCATCCAAAATTTCAGAATACCTCAAAATCTATGTGCACTTCCACTAATAGCTGATCTCTGTGATAAAACTACAAACGAACTATTGCAACTTTCTTAATCCTCAGCCCCCCCAATTCTGAATTTAATCCTGCTGACCAGGGAAATTAGATCCATATGTGTTAAATGCAATACAAGTTTGCTTCACCTCATTGCTTGCCCATGAAGTCACATGTACGTGCTTCTGGCTGCGCCTTGTTCTCTCTGTAAATGCAAAAACTTACTACACCAAAATCAGTCGGATTCAACCTAGAGTGTACTGAAAAAAAACGTAAAAAGCATTCTTACTCAGGCCTTCAACCAGCTGCTCTGATGCAACAAAAATTACTTCGGCAAAGTGGTTCCTAACATGTTTCATTGCTCCCACAGATTTCTATCATGAACCATCATCGGAGACATCAGACTGGGTCTAGTGTGTTTTTTTCCCCAGCAATATAGTGGCATGTTCGGCGTCCGGCCTGGAGTCTTGCCCCTAAAATGCATGGTTGATGTTGGTAACACCAATTCCCTTTTTCATGCATCCATAAATGTAGTGTCCAGAGAGCACTAGCCATTGAAAAAGCCCTGCTTGCACAGAGCTTAATATGTTCTATATTTTGCTCTGTTTTTGAAAAGTACTTCCAAGATATAGATAGGAATCAACCAGTTCATGGTTTTCACAACTTAACACCGAAAGCATCTCTTTATTCTGAGGCCTTTCTTACGAAAGATCAGGATCTTGTTTTGGCGATGTTTATTTTCAAACAGTGGGCTTCTGCATATTTGGGCAGGGCTTCCAGACTATGTTGCAAGCCAATCGGCGTTAAATCAGAAGTAGTCACATCATCTGCATATAATTGTGATCTGACAGACATTTTACCAATCCTCGGGCGCCCCTCACAGAATTTAGGGCACCAGGGAGATCAGATATATATAAAGAAAACAAGAGAGGGGTCAGCAGGCAACCCTGCGTAAGCCCATTATGTTTTCTAATCCTACAGATAATCCCTGCGATCCTTTTATCAAAACTTGGCACCAAGCATCCAAATGTAACTTCATAGTCAGACCTAAGAGATGATGTGGTGGCACCCAATAAAAGAAGCTTCCGCCACAGCATTTGACAGTCCACTCTATCAAAAGCTATGGAGAAATTGATAAATGCTGTATAAATTGGCATACCCGCTGGAGACATATTTCTTTACAATAGTCTGGAGGACTGCAATATTATCTAATGTACTATGCTACTATCTGAAACCGGCTTGTCCTGGGGGTATAATATTCTGATCATAAGCCCATTGGTGTAAATGCAGAGGACGCTCTTAGCAAATGATTTCTCACTTGCACGTTTTCCTATAGATATTGCTGTGAATTATCTCTCCTTACATCATCAGGCTTTAAATCCCATGCTTACATACTGATGTTGGTGGTAGATCCTCATGTGAATTTCCTTTGTAATGCTTTCTAAAGCAGTCTGGGTAAGTTATGTTGTGAGGATTATGCACATACACAGAACTATGCGCTGGAAAACAGGACCTCAGTGTATAGGGTTTGTACCTTCCTACCACCTTAGTACCCAAAATCAAATAGCTATAGTTTCTCATTAGTTCCTCTATATAATCACAAAGATACAAATGATTAGACAACCCAGAACACAACATTCCCCACTCTCAGGAATCACGGTAGCAAGACATACCCTTTTGATCACACACTTTTACCTGTCCACAATAAGATTTGGCAGAGTCACAGTAATAGTTTAAAATGTTTATTTTAACTACCGTGCTCTATAATGCAGGATACGAGCCACTGCCAGCAGCGAAATGCATAATCTCGGAACAATTAGCATTGTTACAATTCCATAGAATATAAAGGGGGATGACATCATATACAGACAGTGAAAAAAACTATAAATCCTAACTACACTCCCCTTGGCTGGAAGAAGTTTTCTCTGAGCTTTGTCAGCAGACCTTTACCTTAGAGCCTAGATAGAAGGTTTACGTCATAGGAACAGCATAGCTCTTCTCCATCGAAAGGTTTTTATCCAAGTGTGTGTTTGAACAACATATATCCCTGTCTAGGTGCTAAGGACTGACCAGAACAGAATAACAAGGGGTATTGTTTATCGACCTTGCACATCGTGTTCAGACTAAACTCCAGGAACAAGCAGAGAATGCGAAAGGCAGACAGTTCTCATGTGAAAGGCATAAACGGAGTCTTGCAAAATAAAGGCATGTAGTAACATGTGCAAAAGTAGCATCGTGACTGCAGAGCTCATGCTTACTTAGCAGTGTCGACAGTGACCATAATGGCTATATAAAACCCTCCCCTTGGTAAGGTCATAGCATTTAGACAAAGTACCAAAACAGAGTTCAGAAGCACTTGAAAAAACCATATTGGAAAAATTCAAAAAATTATTGCAGACTCAGGGGAAAACGTTAAGAAGGAGGCGGTAAATCCCTCAAAGTATGTGAACTTAGGAATGCAATTCTTTCTAAAAGGACATCCCTATTGTTAGTCGAAAAAAAAAGGGATGCCATCCAATCAAGTAGGTTGAAGGAACAGACATGTTCCTCGTAATCGGATGCTTCCAAGAGCATATCTGGGCAACTTGCTTGATATTCGATTAAACTTAATTCTAAGAGGTTCTGTGCAGCCGCACAAATATCCCCTTCAGCCAATACTCCAAGTGCAGCCGCACTAGCGAAAAGGCCATTCCCAGAACAGGCCTATTCAAACGCATTAAATATTTGATGTATAAGCTCCCCAAAATGAAGAGGGAGGTATGTGTTCAGAAGTGACTGAATCTCGGTAGATTCAGGCCACATGCAACTCGAAGGACTCTCAAGCTGAAGTGAGAGCCACTTCTTGTTGAAACAATAGCGCTTTGAGCCTGCTTAATGTGTTGAAATCTATTTTCAAAGTCGGAATGGAAGGCCAAATGGAACTACCTACTTTCTCATGCGGGGCTGAAAAAGCACATTGCTAAAACAAGTAACACGTTGTGAGGCTGTTACTAAATATGGGATTGTTGCCCTTAAACCACAGGAGTCGTGGTTGTTCAAAATAAGATAACTGCTGTTAGTAAGCAAGTTAAAAGCAGGAATTATTGATGGTACGGGAGTTCCTTTAAAAAATTAGCAAGTTGAGGCGCAGATACATTACAAGCGCAGTACAACTTAAAGTGTTTACGAACCAGGGAATGTCTTACTATGGAATCTCAGTCCTCCCCGTTAGGAAAACTTCCTTATTCTCTCATTGACATCTGTAAGTGAAAGGTAGGGACCATAATACATGGAGAAATGCACTACCCAGGGGTTCAAAGCAGCCAATCGGAAAATGTTGCATACATGATTTAAATTGAAACCGCGAGAATGGGCGTGAGATAACCCCATGAATTAACCAAACGGCTGAATCTTTCTCCGCCACAGAGAATGGCATGGGTTCAGATTGTTCAATGTGCAATGTGTATGTAGCATCTTTCATTGACATAAATCTGTTTATCAGTCAGATTAAACGGTAAATGCAAAGCAGAAGCATTCAAATAATCCCAAGGGACTTTTCCCATTTTGAGTCTGTAATGTTTATGCAAACTACATAATTGATCGTAATTGATTTTGACCATGATACAACACAAACACATCATTCTAAACAATATCAATAACGAATGAAACAATATTATCCAAGGTATAAATGCGTGAAGAAAGTGTATTGATGCTATTGTCAATTGTCATTGGTGCAGACTAAGCACTGCCTCAATCTGCGAAAGCTTCCAAACTTCATTGTCAGCTGCATAGATAAACCTCTTCGATCTAGGGATTCTAGGACCTTAAATAAAATCAGCCAAATCGATGTCACTCGACAAAAGTGACAAGTGCTGTTTTACTGACGACAAGGTGGAGTGTCCCAACCATTGTTGGCACAATTTACCCACCGAGTATGTGAGTACTGAATGTGAATGGGGATAACGAGGATTCACTCTAGTCTGTGTGAAAACAGGTGTTACATTTGAGTTCCTTTGCCACACCAACCATCCGGATGGATCAATTTCAGAGACATTAAAAGTGTCATTTAGAAACAAAGCTCTCAATACATCGTGTGAATGGGGATAACGAGGTTCCAGTCTAGTCTGTGTAAAACCAGGTGTTACATTTGAATTAGTCTGCCACACCAACCATCCGGATGGATCAATTTCAGAGACATTGAAAGTGTCTTTTTAAAATAAAGCTTGCAATACGTTGATCATATAATTTGACTGTGTGTGCCAATTGTCATATTCCGCTAATGACGGAATGGATGGGATATTCAAATTGTTTGCAGTTGCCAAGCCAAAGCAAGTGATTTGATGCACTGTATCATTGAAAAAATAATTGAGTTGGAATTAGGCAGGCACGACTCAAAGTTTCAGTTCCCTGAACCTGCCAAGGCTTAGTGCCCCAAATTGATTTTAAATCAATGGTATCTCTCCAGTGATCATAACCTTCTGTGGCCAATTTAGTTCTATAATAATTGGAATAAATTAATTTAGTGTGGGTCAAAATAAATTTGGATTGAGATGACAGTTGCAGTTTAAAGAAATAGAATTTCAGATTAGACACGTCATAATCAGTGAAATAGGTGAACTTATCTCTAAGGGTTTTAGAACCCCCCTGTACGAGAGTAGGACAATGTTCCCGTTGAGTGTAATTAAAATCAGGTCTTAACGTGTTTGTTTTATGCAAGAAATGATGCCTATAGTGTTGATAGAATAAATCTGCATAATTGGCAGAATTTAAATATAAATATTCAGCATTAAAAGCAGCATACTTTAAATCAGAAAACAATGAATGTACTGCTTGCACATTCCAATCATCAGAATGTATGTCCTGTGTTACCACATCTCCTAAGGAGAAGCGAAACACGTATGGTATCTTGAGGACTTCTGTCGGGCCGTGAATTTTGAAAGCTACTGTTCGTGGCATATGAGCTGCAGATTACACACTTTGGCATAGATCGCCATCTAGTGTTGGGCCCGGATGTTTGCACTTGTTTTTGTACTGAACAGTCTTTGGAAGTCATGAGATAGGTGACTCCTCCTTTGGATTACACTGCACATGGGCATCGGCTCCATCCTTAGATTTTTTTTTTTTCGCCATCGGGCTCGGATGTGTTTCCTGCACTCCGAGTTGGAGTCGATTCTTCTTCGACGCGCAATCCTCACCCTTTTTTGACAGTATTGTCTCGAACGCGTTCCCCAATCGACGCGAGTCTTAACAACTTCGATTCCTGTCGACGATGAAGGGCTTCGGGTCAACCTGGGCCTTATCTTCTGGCTCATGGAAAGAATGCAATTCAAGAAGTGTCCTCAATGTGGGTCGAAGTTTCTCCACACCGATCTCCATGAGGTATGCAGCTGCTGCCTCTCACCAAAGCACAAGGCCAGAGACTGTTCAGCTTGTGCCTCCTTCCGGTCCAAAAAGACAATTCGGGACCAACGAGCTCGAAGGAACATGACTTGCTCGTCATCTTTGATCCCCAACGACATCTTCCAAGAGGGCGTCGACGTGCCAGAACAGGAGCGGGTCAAACAAGGCATCGCCAGCGATTCCGAAGCCGAGGACTTGGATGTCGAGGACATCACTCCGGCACAGCGGGTCGTAAATACATACGTCGACCCCGACCCTCCATCGACACCCTCAAAAAAGGCTTTGGTCACACCTTCAACTTCGGGCCCAGGTGCACACCGAGAGACTGCTTTCCATACTCCTCCTCCGGGCCCGGTAAGGAAGCCTACTAAGCCTTAAGGCGACTCGGGCTCGAGTCAGCCTACCTCCGGTACTGGCACACACCTACCGGCACCGAAAAAGAAGACATCCTCTTCCTCAACCACGCTGATTGCTGCTTGGACACCCCAGCACTCTGCATCGAAGACTGGCACCGGCTCCTCAACACCAAAAACTCACTCGGAGCTGGCCAAAAAAACGACACCAAAAGGCCCCAACTCCCATGCCTCGGAGCCGAAAAAGGCCTTGGAACTGAAAAAACAACACGCTCCATTGACAAAAGACACTGCAAAAGGTCACAGTTCAAAGCCAAAAGAACATAAAACTGCTACCGGAAAAGCTTACGGAGCCAAAAACCTTGGCACCGAAGGATCTGCCTTCCACAGAAGAACTATTTCGACCAGATCCTACCCAAAAGACTCTTGTGAAAGATCCCAAAACTGGTCACTTGACTCTTAGCTCCAAGAAACGATCACTAGATATGCCTGCACCGGCTCCTCCTCCTAAAAAGAGAGACATTGCAACCTCTCCATTAAGGATACCTTCCCCTCCTCCCCCACCAAATCACTCTCCTATACCATCCCCTGCTCCAGTAGAAGATGATGATATTGATAACACCTCTGATGATACAGGGGGAGGTGCGGACAATGAACCACTAGGTAATCCTAGTCCTCCAGACTTCCCTGACCCCTGGGATGATTATAGCAAACCAGACGTCCCTAACATTCCACAAGATGACATATACCCCTCCAGGCCTCCCCCCCCCAGAGGACACTATGGGCTTTAACCAACTCGTGCATAGAGCTGCCCAATACCACGGGGTTGACCTACACACAGACCCTGTTGAGGAAGATTTTCTCATGGACACTTTTGACACCACACAAAAGTCCACCTTAATTCTACCCATGCTTAAGGGGGGTTTTAAGCATGCACTAGAGGTATTCAAAGATCCAGTCAGGGCTGGAGTCATCAATCCCCGCATCGAGAAAAAGTATAAGGCTGCCCCTACAGATCCAGTCTACATCAAAGTCCCCGCACCACTAAACTCTCCTCAATGCGCGAAAATGGGCCAATTCCCAAACATCAGGTGAGGCCCCCCACCAGATAAGGAGTCTAAACTCCTGGACGCCTCTGGCAAACAAACAGCCACACAGACAGCAAACATATGGCCCATCGCCAATACTCAAGCACTATTAGCGAGGTACGACAGGGCACATTATGATGAGCTGAAATCCATAATGCAACAGCTACCAGACAAATATAAAAATAGGGCCAATTAACTCATACAAGAAGGTAAAACTATCACCAATACCTCCATCCGTGGTGCCCTAGATGCCGCAGATACTGCTTCAAGGGCAATTAACACCAGTGTCCTTCTGCGTAGGCATGCCTGGCTATGCATTTCAGGTTTCAAACCTGAAGTTCAGAGTTCCATTCTCAATCAACCATTCGATGAGCAACACCTATTTGGCCCTAATGTTGACGTATCCCTTGAGAAAATGAAAAAGGATACCGACAGCTAAATCTATGGGAGCCTTGCAGTTGCAAACTCCAAGACGCTCCTTTCGTCTCTCATCCTATAGAGGCAACACAAGAGGCTACTCCTCAGATAGCCCCTCCACTTCTAACAAAACCCCTCGCCAATCCACCTTTACTAGAGGCTACCAGAGAGGTGGTTACAGGGGTAACAATAACAAAGGCAGAGACAAAACAAACAACTCCCGCTCTGCCTCCACCCCTACCCTATGACTTCCCACCACTTCCCCCACACCATTCCACTCCAGTCGGGGGAAGACTGCAACAATTCTTTCCTGTCTGGACCAACATCACATCAGACAGGTGGGTGCTACAAATAATTCAATCAGGTTAATGTCTCGAACTAACATCTACCCCCCCAAACATACCACCCAAACAGCGTCCAATGTCACAAGAACATTTGTTATTGCTAAAGCAGGAGGTAATATCCCTGGTCTCGGCATTGTTAAAGTTAGAGCTATTGGCATTGCTCATGACATTATTTTTATTTATGTTTTTGTTTTTAAAACATAAATGGCATTGTCATTTACAATGCCAATAGCTTAATCTTTCGCAAATGTGAGACCTATTGCATTTGCACCCACACACAGAGCCACACACACAAAGCCACCCACACAGAGCCACCCACAGACACACAGAGCGACCCTTGCACAGACCCACCTACACACACACAGAGCCACCCTCACACAAACCCACATACAAAAAAAGCTACTCACACAGAGCCCAACACAGAGCCAAACACACAGAGCCACACACAGAGACACACAGAGCCACACACACACAGAGCCACACACACACAGAGCCACAACCACACAGACCGAGCCACACACACACAGACAGAGCCACACACACACACAGACAGCCACACACACACAGACAGAGCCACATACATACAGAGCCACACACACACAATGCCACACACACACAATGCCACACACACACAGCACCACACACACACACAGAGCGCCACACACAGCACCACACACAGAGCGCCACACATACACAGAGCCACACACACAGACAGAGCCACACACAACAAGACCGAGCCACACACACAGCGTGCCACACACACACACAGAGCACCACACACACACACAGAGCGCCACACACACAGAGCCACACACACACAATGCCACACACACAGCACCACACACACACAGAGCGCCACACAGAGCGCCACACATACACAGAGCCACACACACACACAGAGCCACACACACAGAGCCACACACACAGACAGAGCCACACACACACAGAGCGCCACACACACACAGAGCCCCACACACACAGAGAGCGCCACACACAGAGCCCCACACACACATACACAGAGAGCTACACACACACAGAGCCCCCCACAAACACAGAGCCCCCCACACACACAGAGCCCCACACACACACACAGCCACACACACACAGAAAGCCACACACACACAGAAAGCCACACACACACAGAGCCCAACACACACAGAGCCCCCCACACACACAGAGCCCCCCCACACACACAGAGCCCCCCCACACACACAGAGCCCCCCACACACACAGAGCCCCACACACAGAGAGCCACACACACACACACGGAGAGCCACACACACACAGAAAGCCACACACACAGAGAGCGCCCACACACACAGAGCCCCCACACACCCACAGAGCCCTCACACACCCACAGAGCCCCCCCCCCACACACACGCACACAGACAGAGCGAGCCACACAGACAGAGCCACACACACAGAGCCACACACACACAGAGCCACACCCACACAGAGCCACACCCACACGGACAGAGCCACACACACACACAGATAGAGCCACACAGACAGTCACACACACACAGACAGAGCCACTCTGACACACAAAGCCACACACACACAGACAGAGCCACACACACACAGACAGAGCCACACACACACAGAGCCACACACACAGAGCCACACACAAAGCCACACACACAGCGCCACACACAGAACACCACACAGCGCCACACACACAGCGCCACACATACACAGAGCCACACACACAGACAGAGCCACACACACACACAGACAGCCACACACACACAGAGCCACACAGACGGAGCCACACACACACAGCGTGCCACACACACAGAGCCCCACACACACAGAGCCCAACATACACACACACACACAGCCCAACACACACAGAGAGCCACGCACACACACAGAGCCCCCCCCACACAGAGCCCCACACCACACAGAGCCCCCCCACACACACACAGAGCCCCCCCACACACACACAGAGCCCCACACACACACAGCCCCCCCCCACACACACAGAGCCCCATACACACACACACAGCCCCCCCTACACACAAAAACAATCACCTAGGAATGGAAGCCTTTGTACTGCATTTTTCACCACCCCGAGACTTGCTCTCGAAGAAGGGAGGGCTTAATTAGTAGAAGTGGGTGACTTCAACTAAGGGGATCATTTAGATCTCTTACTCAAACTTTACGTCCACAAGCATGATTGATGGAGCCAGAATGGCTGGATACCGCTCACCATGGCAACCTGTAGGGGATCTGGGGCAAAGTTTCAGGGAAGGACACACTGGCACCAGTAATTGCTTTTAAGGTGGGACTGTTATTGCAAACTTTCCAGACCGACTAGTTGTTTTTTTCTAATTTCTCAATAATAATAATTGTGCGAAAAACAGCACAGATACATACACCTAACAAGCGCTGGAGCGCTCGTCATTTGTCTGTAAGCCCCACGCCTCCAACTAGGCAAAAGTGTGCGACACTAATGTCCAGCTCCAGACAAACGCATCCGACTGCGATCATAGGACTTGAGTGGTGGCTGTTGTCTGATGCACTGACTCACCCTCAGCTCGATAGTCTTGTCCTCGAGCACAGACTCAGACTCCATCTTGTCCAGGCTGTGCTTCCTCCTTCCCAACTTCAGAAGGAAGCGCAGACACTGCGGCGGCGGCTGGGCCCACGGAGCTCCGCCCTGCGTGACGAGGCACTCACGTGACCGAGTAGCTGCCACCGCCCGGAAACCTGGAGGCAGTCAGAACAGCCCTCTGTTTGCCGCATTGGTAAGCATGAGCGTGCTTAATACGGCAGAAGGTTTTACGGTGGCCATCTTTGAATGGGAGTATGTTGGATTTTGTGAAATATTAACCTGTTCATAGATGACTTAATAGAGCCATGTGCGTGCTCACACAGTTACGAAGCATATTATTTAAAGGAAAATGTAAGAGCAGGAGATAATGTGGCATAACGGCCTAAGTTGCAGACTTTGGAACTGAGGAATCGGGTCAGAGTTTCTTCGCCGGCTCAAAAGCCTGTGATTCTGGGTAATTCACCTAATTTACCTACCTACAAAATTGTGTTGTGTAACGGGGCTCTTGTAACGAGCTCCAATACTTTCGAGTTGAGTTTGCGCTATATATAACGGTAAAAACCATTGCAAAGCGTACACCTGTCGTAGGCTACAGCGAGAGATCTGGCGAGAGGAGAGAAGCAGTATGGGGTTCATTTGCAGTGGTACCTCCTAGCATGTTGTTGTTCTCTGATGCAGTGTGTGCGACCTTGTGGAGGAAGGCCCCAGCGATGGGACAGGAGCCCGTAGCGTGATCTGTTACCAGAGTACCAGTTTCAGCACACGTGAGTTAATGGCGTTTACTATGTGTCTCTGTTATGGGACCGTGGGGAGTGTGCCTCCTACAGTCTGTCCCTGCGATCACCTATATGTTCTTTGTAGGCCTCACTCCGGCCGTCCAGCCCTCAGCTCACTCAACTCAGTGCTACAATCATGTAGGGTCCCGTTTGTGCCAACCCGCCTATATCTTCTCGCCGGAGTACCTCACAATGTATGCAGCTAGGCGCTCCCAATCCGGGGTTTCTGCCGATGCGGGACTATGTTGTTTGCGCACTGCCACTCATGGCCGCCCCACCATTCGTATTGCTTGCGGGCCGATATTGCATCTCCCGCTGATAACTCCCACTGCTGCCTCTGCGCGATGATTGCTGACTGGTGTTAGACTGTGTGTGATGTGCGATTCGGGGTCCAATTTAGATCGCACCGTCCCAGGGGAATCTTACTTCCTGCTCCCCGCCGCCATTTCCCTGCGCCGGCCTATATGCCTCGTGGGCACGGCGGTGCTTGTGTGCGCGCCCTGCCCCTGTCACAGTACCTGGATGATCCGGGAAGCAGCCCAGTCTGAGCTGCTCGTTGAAGTTGCAGACTTTGGAACTGAGGAATCGGGTCCGAGTTTCTTCGTCGGCTCAAAAGCCTGTGATTCTGGGCAATTCACCTAATTTACCTACCTACAAAATTGCGTTGTGTAACGGGACTCTTGTAACAAGCTCCAATACTTTCGAGTTGAGTTTGCGCTATATATAATGGTAAAAATAACGAAAGGAGCGCTCCACACCACCATGTTTCTCCGAGGTGAAGCAGGAATGCCTCGGAGAAACGCAGCGTCATTTTCGGATTTGGGAGCGTGTTTTTCTTTCTCTCCTCTTCCCATTGGCTGGAATGTAAAATTCCAGCCAATGGAAAGAGGATAGAAAGAACATGAAAAAACACGCCCCCGAATCCCTTAAAGACGGGGCTTAAACGAACAGACGCCCCTCTTCTCCAATGGCTGGCCTCCGTTTAGGAAGCCAGCCAATGGAGAAGAGGGGCGGGTTCAAGCCCCACACTCTAAAACATAAGATCTCGCCGGTGAGACTGTGCAAGCGCAGCCTACGCAGGCGGAGACCTAAAAAGGAGCAATAGAACCAGTTCCACTGCACCAATGAAACAAGGGAGTTTACTCCCTGTACTTTCTTATACCAAAGAAGGACGGCTCCTAGACCTCAGACCCCTAAACCTGTACATACAATCAGACCACTTCCGTATGGTCGCACTCCAGCAGGCCCTGCCTCTTCTTTCATAAAACGACTTTCTTGCTGCCATAGATCTCAAGGACGCTTATTTCCACATTCCCATTCACACTGCTCACAGAAGGTATTCAAGGTACTCCCATTTGGAGTCACAACAGCACCACAAGTGTTTACCAAGTGCCTAGCGGTGGTAGCAGCACACTAGAGGCAGACGCGAGATTTCTGCTGCAAAACTGTTGTAAGGGCTGTTACCTCCTGAGGTGGAAGCTGGGAGGTAGACTGCTGGGATTCTGTTAATTTTATGTACTGTGCTGACTACTAGCGCGATTTGCACTCTTTTAAGCGGCGCTTTTTAAAACTTTAATTTCACTCCCCCTTTACTCACTTTTATATCTCGCTGATCTCTTGACTGTTTCGCTCCCCTTTTCCCTGCACCCTGGACGGTTCCAGACGATTTTGGGGCTGATTACCAAAACCCGGGTGGAGAACTCCCACAGCGGACATCTTGGGTGGGAGGCGCCAGCACTTTTAGCGCTCTAGTCCTCCTTACTTAAGGAGCTCACTAGAGGCAGACGCGAGATTTCTGCTGCAAAACTGTTGTAAGGGCCGTTCCCTCCTGAGGCGGAAGCGGGGAGGTAGACTGCTGTGATTCTGTTAATTTTATGTACTGTGCTGACTACTAGCGCGATTTACACTCTTTTAAGCGGCGATTTTTAAAACTTTAATTTCACTCCCCCTTTACTCACTTTTATATTCTGCTGATCTCTTGACTGTTTCGCTCCCCTTTTCCCCGCACCCTGGACGGTTCCAGACGATTTTGGGGCTGATTACCGAGACTCGGGTGGAGAACTCCCACAGCGGACATCTTGGGTGGGAGGCGCCAGCACCTTTAGCGCTCTAGTCCTCCTTACTTAAGGAGACGGGCATGTCTCCGCGCTGCGGACGCGCCGCATCAGCGCCGGAGTCACGGCAGAGTCCAGCCCGTCTGCGCCCGTCCGCGCCAAGGGCCAGGGAGGATGCTGACAAAGTCCTTCCTGATTTCGTTAGCCCTCTGTACTCCCAGGATGCACTCCTAGCTCTAAGAACTTCCTGGAAGCCCTGTCATCACAGGTTTACCCCCCAGAGACTGCGAGATACTTTCAGCTGCTGTAGCACCGAGGGGACTAGCAAACACATCCTGCAAGTACCTCCAGCTAAAAATGCCATAAATACTTCTTCCTGCCTTCATAAGGAAACTGGCTTCTTAATCAATGCCCGATCCTTAGTCAAAAACAACATCACTTTCAGAGACTTCATCTTGGAAAGGAAGCCCTCATGGGTTTTTATCACTGAAACCTGGGCCTCTGATTCCTCCTGGCCCGATCTAGCTAATGCAATCCCCGAGGGCTATGCCCTTTGTGAGACTGGATAGAGAAAGGCGTAAAGGGGGGGAATTGACATTTTACACAAATGTTCTATAAACTGCCGTATTGAGCCCCTCCCCTCCACGCAGGACTCTTTTCAAGCTCTGCACTTTATGCAAAATTTTACCCCCACTGCCTCCTTTGCTGGCATCCTCATCTACAGGCCACCTGGTCCTAGGGGCGCCTTTACTCAGGACCTCTTGGAAATAATAGAGCCCTTTATCGATAAACCTAACCTTACCATTCTAGGTGACTTTACTTTAATTTTCATCTAGAAAACTCCAGTTTGGCTGATACTACCTTTCTGCTAGACTCTCTAGCTTCCTATGGTTTCTCGCAAGAAGTGGAAGGTCCTACCCACTCTGCAGGACATACTCTGGATGGAGTTTTCTCCAATGAATCCAGGCTATACACAGGCTCTCCCCTCCCTTTATCCTGGACAGACCATATGGCAGTCCCTCTTGAGCTCTCCCTGTGCCCATCGGCCATTCCCTCTAAGAACATTAATCACCAGGCCCTTAAAATGAACTATAGGGGCTTGAACAACAAGTCCCTAGGCCCTTTTATTGCAAATCTGAATTTCTCCTCCATGTCGGATATCGATATGGCTACCCTTGAGCTTTCTAACTCTATTTCTAATGCCATAAACATTCTGGCCCCGGCTAAACCTTGTTACTCTGCCAGGAAACGCCCCTCGGCTCCCTGGTTCTCAGACTCCCTCAGACTGCTAAGGCAGGACTGCAGGAAGCAAGAAAGACTCTGGAAGTCTCATCTTGATTCCAACCAGAGATCTAAACACAAGGAGATGCTTAAAAGATACAAAGCTGCAGTTCTAGCTGAAAAGATGTCATACTTTACCAACCTTACGGCCTCCCTCAGTTCGCCTAGTGAGCTATTTAAAATCGTTGATGCCCTATCCCTTGCTCATCTCCCTGACCCCATTGTGGCAAACCAAGAGCTGTGTAATCAGATCTCCACCTTCTTTCACACTAAAATTATGGATATCTACACAACTTTAGAAGATTGCAACCTTAATCCTGAGGCCGCCCTTCTCCCGACAACCCCCCCTCTTTTAGGACCCGACGACCCTGCCCTGCGGCAGCATGGCAAATTTTTCTCCTCTTACCCTGGAACTCCTCTATCAACTCCTTGATAAACTCAAATCCGGATCTCCTTTGGACCCTTGTCCTTTAAAAACCTTGAAAGAGTGTAGAGAGGTTCTGCTGCCCCCTCTTCTGAAGATTATGAATCAAGCAATTTCCAAGGGTGTCTTTCTAGCATCCTGGAAAATAGCCACTGTCAAGCCACTTCTGAAGAAAGCCTCCTTAGACCCCACCATCTTAAAAAACTTCCGTCCGATATCCCTGCTCCCAGCTCCCGCCAAGATGATCGAGGCCCACCTTAACTCCCATCTAAGCGCCTTCCTGGACAACTCCTGCCTGCTAGATTCTTCTCAGCATGGCTTCCGGAAGTCGCACAGCACGGAGTCAGCACTCACAGTGGTGGTAAACAACATCCACGATTTAGGTCGAAGTGGTCAGACTACACTTCTGATCCTGCTCGACCTTACAGCCGTATTTGACACCCTGTCCCCCTCCATCCTGGTCTCTCGTCTTAGTGAGATGGGAGTGGATGGTCCCGCCCTGAGCCTCTTGGCCTCGTTCCTTAACCAGCGTATGCAGATGGTCAAATTGGGTGACTTCCTCTCCCCCGCTAAGCCTGTGCAGTGTGGGGTCCCTCAGGGCTCATCTTTGAGCCCTACCCTTTTCAACATATATGTGGCCCCACTTGCCAGGCTAGTAAGATCGTTCGGATTGGAAGTACTATGGTATGCCGTTGACACCCAGATCATGGTCTTCCTCACTCAATCTGTGGAGACTGAGGCATCTAATTTCAGGAACTGCATGAAATCTGTAGCAGGTTGGATGACCAAAAATGTCCTCAAATTAAATGGGGAAAAGACAGAGGTCCTTGTTTTCTGAGGCAAACATGAGATCTGGTCGGCTGACTGGTGGCCATCTGCCCTTGGAACCTGCCCCACACCCACCCCTGCAGCTCGTAATCTAGGGGTAATACTTGACACTACACTCTCCCTTGACAAGCAAGTAAATAGAACCGTTTCCACCTGCTGCGGGGTCCTAAGGATTTTGCAAAAACTCTCGAACTACCTCTCCCTGGACGCTAGAAAACAACTTGCGGTTGCCCTTATTTCTTCACGCCTAGATTACTGTAATGCCCTTTATCTAGGCATAAATAAGAGGCTGGTTCAACGTCTGCAAGTTGTGTAGAACGCAGCAGCCAGGTTCGTTGTCAACGCCCCTAGACTATCCTAGAGGCTCCGCTATAAGAAAACATCTTCACTGGCTGCCGATGCAGTCCAGGATAGACTTTAAGGTTCTCTGTCTCACCCACTGTGCCCTTCATGGATCCGGTGCAGAAGACATTAGGTCTCTTGTGTCTTTCTATACTCCTGGCAGGGCCTTGCGCTCTGCCAACAAGAACCTTCTGTCAGTTCCGCAGACGGTGAAGGCCAGATGGGGAGGGAAGGCCTTCTTTGCCCTTGCCCCGAAGCTCTCGAACCTACTGCCTAACCAGCTCAAGGGTCTTGTGTCTCTTGCTCCTTTCCGCAAAGCCTTAAAGACCTGGCTCTACTCAGAAGCCTACCTATAGACCTCCCCCTGGTTTTTGCACTGTTTTCAGCCTTTCCATCATATGTGCCTTGATGACTCTGGGCATAGTTTGCGCAATACAAATCTAACTTCATTCATAAGAAGACAACACATTCACGTCTTCCCATATCTAGACGACTGGCTCATAAAAGCCAGCTCATACACCCAGTGTGTACCTCACACTCACACCACTATCCAACTACTCCACAACCTGGGGTTCACAGTAAACCACACCAAGTCCAATCTGCAACCATCCCACATACAACAATACCTCAGTGCCACAATAAACACCTCAACAGCGCTAGCTTATACCACTCCTGTCAGGATAGCAAACATGCAAGCTCTTCTAACAAAATTTCAACTGGAACACTCTCTTCCAGCTCGAGTGCTCATGCAACTCACAGGGATGATGGCCTCTTGCATATTCATAGGTCCTCATTCAAGACTCCAGATGCGTCCTCTTCAAGAGTGCTTAGCACGCCAATGGAACCAGGCTCAAGGTCAATTAGCAGATCTGGTGTTGGTGGATGGTCGTACTCACCACTCTCTGCAATGGTGGAACACCAAAAACCTTTCCAAAGGGTGACCGTTCCTAGAGCCAGTTCCTCAAATAGTAATAACAGCGTACGCATCGCTCCCCAGCTGGGGAGCTCACCTACTGCACCATGCCATGCAGGGCATGTGGACACCACAACAAAAGTTACTCCACATCAACCACCTGGAGTTACTAGCCATATTTCTAGCCTTAAAAGCATTCCAAAAGCAGATATCAGGCAAGGCTGTCCTAGTCCGTACGACAGCATGACAGCTATGCACTACATAAACAAACAAGGCGGGACACACTCTCTGCAACTCTCTCAGCTAGCAAAGAGCATTTGGAGGTGGGCTATACCTCTTAGCCCAACATGTTCCAGGGGTACAAAACACCATGGCCGATCTGTTGAGCCGTCAAACGTAACAAATCCATGAGTGGGAACTTCATTCACAAGTTCTTCAACCGTTCTTTCAGATGTGGGGACAACCTCGGATAGATGTTTTCACCACCCACAAAGGCCAAATGCCCAAGCTTCGCTGCCAAATATCCACACCCACTGTCCATAGGCAATGCGATATGGATGAACTGGTCAGGCAAATTTGCGTACGCTTTACCACCTCTCCCACTAATTCCACTAGTGGTGCACAAACTACAGCAACATTTCCTAACTCTCATTCTAGTTGCTCCAACTTGGGCCAGACAACCATGGTACACCACATTGCTACAACTTTCCGTGCTACCGTACCAAAAACCATACCTTTCTCCACGCCTCTTAACCAAGAACGATGGAGAGATGAGACACCCGTACCCAGCTCAGATCAACCTTGCGATCTGGCTCCTATGGTCCTGAAATTCGGTTATCTTAACCTTCCTCCTGATTGTATGAACATTATTAAAGAAGCTAGACATCCCACCACTAGGGCATGCTATGCAGCAAAGTGGAAACATTTTGTAATATATTGTCATAACAACATCAATCCCCCAGATGTGTCTATTCAACGCATCATAGGATATTTACTACACCTACAAAGATGTAACTTAGCCTACACGTCTATTAGACTGCATCTTGCTGCCATGGCAGCATATCTACAAAATAGACAACCTCTCTCACTTTTCAGAGTACCTGCCATAAAAGCCTTTACGAAAGGCCTCAAAAGAATAATTCCTCCCAGAGCACCACCTTTACCTGTGTGGAATTTAAACATTATTCTCACACGACTAATGGGACCTCCCTTTGAAACTTTACATAAATGTGAACTTCAGTTCTTAACATGGAAAGTTGCTTTCCTAGTAGCTATTACTTCTCTACGAAGAGTTAGTGAACTACAAGCACTAACCATTCAGGAACATTTTCTGCAGATGCATCATAATAAGGTTGTTCTCCGAACCAATCCTAAATTCCTTCCGAAAGTCATTTCTCCTTTCTACCTCAATAAATCTGTAGAGCTGCCCATATTCTTCTCGCAGCCACAAACAGTCGCAGAAAGAGCTCTTCATACTTTAGATGTCAAAAGAGCATTGCTTTACTACATCGAAAGAACACAACCCTTTTGTAAGATAAAACAACTTTTCGTGTCTTTCTCGCCACCACACAAAGGCAATCCCATATCAAAATCTGGAATAGCTAGGTGGATTGTCAAATGCATACAAATTTGCTACCACAAAGCTAAACGTACGTTATCTGTTCCTCCTAAAGCCCACTCTACAAGAAAGATAGGGGCTTCAATGGCATTTTTAGGGAACATTCCCTTAGATGATATCTGTAAAGCAGCTACATGGTCTACACCGCACAAATTCACAAAACACTATTGTGTAGATGTGCAAACGAAACAACAAGGTACTGTGGGCCAGGCTGTACTCAAAACAGTTTCAAACTACTGCAACAGATACTGGTGGTCGCCGCTAGGAGGGGGTACTGCTATATAGTCTGTGCCAAAGTGTGTACTCTGCAGCTCATATCCCTCGAACGGAAAATGCCATTTACCAGTATGCATCTGTTCTTGGCATGTAGAGCTACAGACTTACACACGCCCACCTGCCTCCCCGGCTACCTTTATCTGTTCCAGTATTATCTTAATTAGATACAGCTTACATGAGCATCCTTCCTGTTTCTTACAAAGCTCCATCAGTTCCCTGCTGGCGAAAAAAAATCTAAGGATGGACCGATGCCCATGCGCAGTGTAATCCAAAGGAGGAGTCACCTATCTCGTGACTTCCAAAGACTTTTCAGGACAAAAACAAGTGCAAACATCCGGGCCCAACACTAGATGGCAATCTATTCCAAAGTGTGTAACTCTGCAGCTCTATATGCCAAGAACAGATGCATACTGGTAAGAAGCATTTTCCTTATCTCAAACGATGCCATCTGCAACCGGGAAAGCAGAAATGTTGACAAGTTTGAGCACGTTTCAAGATATGGGATGGTGTATGAGGGGGCAGAATGCCATCGACCAAGTTCACAGCAGACCATTCTGGCAAAAATGACAATTGAATAGTAAGAAAAATACTGTCACAAAACCAATCAACATGAAGAGGAAAATCAGGATAAGCACCAACCAGATGTAGGTCCATCGGGGGACCAGGTAAGTCTTTTTGAACCAAGAGATGAAAATACTTAATTTTGTCGGTGGAAGTGCAAAACTGTACTAAGAGGAGGATGAGTCATAAGAGAAGCTGGCATGGTTCCCAAAATAACTGTGCACCCCTGGGTATGAGAAGTGGTAGGGCAGCATCAGCATGATATTGACGAGGACTGTTCAGCACTTCCCTTTGGGACTCATCTGTAGGTTAAGTATACTAGACTTCTGCGGTGGAAGAGCATGGAGGCAGAACAGGCGAAAGGTCAATAGTAGTTTCCATCTCACCCTCCCCAATACAGGCATTAGTCATAGAGTTTGAGTTTACCGGATTCAAAGAGATAGCGTTGCATGAAACTGCAGGTGTTACAGTATTCAGAATCTGCCAGACGATGTAACTTGACATTGTCCACTGGGATGTATCTGTGGTCTTTGCGACCAGGCAAAGGTAGCAAAATTCCTGGTGCACGATAAATGGGACCAAATTCTTTCTTGTTCTCCAGCTTTTCTTGTACCAGATCTCCAATCTTAGAAAGCCAGCTGTCAACTGGAATCAGCAGTGCTGCATCATTTGAAGAGGGTAAATGTTCAGTCATGTAGCGGTCACAGGTCTGTTGTAGATCCTGTAACATAGTAGAAGGATTATTGATGTCAAAAGTTGCGGCAGCCGCCACAATGTCTAAACCATCAAGGTCTGGCACAAACATTTTAATGCCAAAGAGCATTTCGTATAGTGTCAGCCCAAACATAGATCTTCTAGGGAGGTTATTTAGTGCGCGTTGAACTCCGTACAAATGGGCCAGCCAGTTCCTGCCAGTACCCAAGACTCTAGCTGTCAAAAATTGCTTTAAGTCACGGATCATTCGCTCCACTATAGAATTGCCCTCAGGCCTGTTTGGAGACGAAAACGGCACCAGCACCCCCATTGACATCATTGCGTCTTTGTACACCTTAGAGGCGAATGCTTGACCTTGGTCAGAATGGAAGGTGCCAGAGGCAAACGTCCCAACAAAGACATGCAAATCTCTAATGATATTTCGAGCGTTAGCACTGCATTTTGGCCAAACTCAAAGGAATCTAGTGCACGAATCAACTGCAACAAAAATGTATTTATATGCAGTATCAGAAGAGAACGGACCGCAGTGATCAAGATACACACAGCCAAAAGCTGATTGGAAATACATAGCTGTGTTTGTGGTGGGCGTGAGACTGTAGACTGTTTGATTTGTTGACAAATGTCACAAGAAAGTACATAATTAAAGGTGTGTTTATATAAACCACGCCACCTGTAACTTTGCTGTAAAATAGAGACCGTCACAGACACTCCGGCATGTGCAGAAGCCATGCCTTTGTGTGCGGCATTGATCAAAGCAAGTCTGCGGTCCTTGTTGGGAATCAACCGATCCCCAACAGATGGTATTTTAGCATAAGGAACTTGTTTTGGAGATAAATGATAATACTCCGAAGGGAAACCCTGCGGACAGGCAGTTCCATCCTTCGCAGCAGCAATTGCTGCCAAAATGTCATTATCTATCTTAGTCATGGACCTCGTAACTGCTGCAATGGAACACTTGGCTACTGCAGATTTGGCTGCTTCGTCAGCCAAAGAATAACCAACAGCATGTGCTCCCACATGCAGATGGCCAAGAGTATGTATAACCTGTGTGAGTGGGAGACGTTTTTTAGTTCCGCCACTCAAACCTAAAGCATTTTATGCTTTATTGCGCTGCCTTTAGAATCGCGAGTCATTTTTTGACCAACAGAATAGGTTGCCATTAAAAGCCTGAACACAGTAGTAAGAATTGCATACTACAAGAGTATTCACATCAGGATCAGCAAACTTGAGAGCAAGAACAGGAGCACACAGCTCCGCCAATTGCGCTGTACAGTCCCCAAGCGCCTGTATACACACAATGGAAGACTTAAATTCTCAAATAACAATTGACCCAGCTACAATAGCGCAAGCCGTTGAATACGCATGTTTGGAACCGGTGGCCGGTTGGGCCGAGCCATTGATGTAAATTATACATTTGTACTCCGCTAAAAGAAGCAACAACAATGGAGGAGGATGAACATGTTCATACTGTAAAAACTTCTGTGTCTGTAAAGCAGGATCAAAGATAAACGCAATATCAGCCGATGTCAAAGAAGTAGTCCATTGTATCCAACAGGGATGTAATGCTATAGAGTTTGGCACACTTGCCTTAGTCACCGCTTCCAAAGCAGGTAGAGGCATGACCATAAGAATGCGTTTTCCCTGCGCCAGTGCGCGTTCTTCTAGAATCACCTTCTGGACTGCCGTCAAAACTTTCTCAACATTTACAAATTGCATTTCAGCTGCAGTGTACAAATGTGATTTGTAAGCAATAGGTACTGTATCTCCCTCATTGAACGTCAAGTAAGTGAAACCCACTTTCCCTGGTACTATACATATCACCAGGGTCGTGTTTTTGTTACGTGTCAACAAGTAGTAGCAAGCAAATCTGTTTGCAAAGATTGTAGAATTGAGAAATGCTCCGTTAGCCAGCTGGCCGAAGAAAACGTGGGTTGTGTCAACGGATATAGCGTTTGATACGCTGGGCATAATCTGGAATGTATGTCCTCCCAAAATTCTAAAATCCTAGCAAAGACTGAAGCTTTTTCAGTGTAGATGGAGGTCGCAATTGTGCACATTCCTCCAGAAGGTGGGGCCCAACCGCCTACCATCATTGTTGAGCTTGTAGCTCAAAAAGAGCACCACAAAACGTGCGATGTGTGATTTCACGAATCACAAGATAATGTGGTCAACTCAAACTAGATGTAGCATCAGTTCATTGTCCGTCAGATAAATATCAACGTACACAAACGTATCATGGCCTATGCTGTACAACAAAGAAACATGTGCAGCAAAAGCCCAGGGGTTATTCTGATACCCCATAGGCAAACGCTTACATTTTTTCTGATTCCCAATGGCAGTATATGCGTCAAGTCACCGCTCTCAGGAGCCAAGTTGTGACTATAGAAACCATTGGAAATATCCAGTGTAGTTTTGTATTTCTTACGAATAAAACTGTTCACTAGTGCAGAGCTAGTGTGTTTTGTACCACAAATGTACGACAATGACTATTCAAATTTCGATAATCTAATACAATGCAATATGACCCATTGGGTTTTGATACCGTAAAAAGAGGATTATTCATTGGTGATATACCTAATTCAATCACTCCTTGATACTCCAACTGTGTTAGAATATCACAAACTGGAGCCTTAGCTTCTAGTCTGATTGGATATAGGGGCTGTGGCATAGACTGTAATGGTATCTCATTTGCTAGTGAATCTCTATCCCAGCCCACCTGATTACGGTACACTACCGGGGCAAGGGCCAAAGTTCACTCAGATGCATAAGCCCATGCATGTTCCTGAGGGACGTAACGCGAAAAACTCTGAAGTATCACGTCCTCCCCTCTAGACGCTGCTAGCACAAATGGAGGAGGCCAATCTGCCTCTGCCAACAAAATGTCATATGAAGAGGTGAGATTTTCCCCCAAAAAACCCTGTGATTGTACGCTGTATATCACCTTCAATTTGGAAGACAATTTCATAGTCAACCTGGAGAGGGGGGGGAGGTGGAACCCGGTGGGCGCAACTTGTGTATCTGCTGTTTCTACTGTAAATAAAGTATTAGTTGCTCTCGCCTCCAGATAGGGTAAAGTGCCTCCCTGCTCTATGGTAACCTCTGCTTCGCTGTCGAGCGAGTCACTGCCCAAGTCCAATCTAGAAGCTGTGTTCTCACAGTCTGGGGCATATGTCGCTGTTAAAGCGGTAACTATTTTCTTCTGATACCTGGGTCTAAAATGAGGCAGATCCTCTTGTTTGGCTTTGACATCAAACTGTTGAGGTTAATCCTGCCCCTGGTGTGTGTTCGGACCTTTGCCACGATCCTGGCATTCCCCACCACCGGCTTGAGAGGCCGACGTGTCCTGCAAAGAACGAGGAGAGAGCAGGGACTTGAAATCTATCCGGAGTCTTAATTTTCGCGAGATCGCACAAGTTATAAGTATGCTCAGAAGACTCTGGTGTCAGTGAACCAGCACGCGAACCCTGCTTCTGTTGTTGCTGCCCCTGTTTTTTTATTTCTCCAGTCCTTTTTTAGGAAAGAACGGGCACCCATCTTTATCAGTCTGGGCCTTTTGGTGACCTTGATTTTGAGTTTGAATCTGTTGTTGAGTAAAAGGTTTGATTCCCAGACTATTGCGCCCTCTGGTTTTATAAGCTTTAGCAGTAATCTTTGGCAATTTGCGTTGCTTTTCTGCATCTGCCACAGCCTCCAAGAGTTGCGCCTTTTGTAAGCTCACAGACCCTTAACATAGCAAGGATCATATCGCAAACAATATCCAACACCACTACCATTCTCCTTCCCAATTCCAGGGCCGCCCCAGCCCCATATTCCTCCTGAACACGTTTTATCACTGATGGGAGGACATTCATTGAGGGGGTGCCAAAACACATTGAATATTCCGCTGCAAACCCTTTACCCCAAGTGTTACAATCAGCTAATTCAGGAATCAGGTTTTTTGGAAGACTTATGGTCAAAATCTTGTGTTTCTCCACAGGAGTGGTATTTGGAACAACAGCTTTGAGTTGCCCAAATTTCTCGGCAAGCCAATAAGGAAGCTCATACTTATTTTGGGGGGCTTGCCCATCCCTGAATTAACCATTAATGGACTGATGGTCACACCACCTGGTGCAGGAGATTGCGCAGCAGCGCCAGGTGGTCCAATCTGGATGTTGCCCGACATGAACTAAATAACAGCTCGATGTATACGCATTATTGAAGTGGGTAATACTCGTAGCTCTGCGACTGAAGCAGTGAGATAAGTTGGATGTGGGGTGTAACCAGCCAAAACGGGCCACGTGTCCCCATAAGTCGATACAGGGCCTAAACGGACCAGTGTTATTGGGTGAGGAAGGGTGCTATTAAACCATATTTGGTGTTGCCGAGCTGTTAGCGGAACCTCTAGAGATCTATAAGGTTTCTATTCCTGCGGAGTCATGGTGGCAGTAGACTTGTGAAACAAATTATCTACTCCATCGACTGCCAAAATGGTGACCAAAGAATAAAATACCTCAAAGCTGAATACTGGATCTGCTTCTACAACAAAGACAAGTGCAACACCTGCATCAGGCACTCCACATTGATTCAAATAAGCCCTGAGCGGTGCGCAGTTAGGAGGTGCAATAGCAATTGCCATTTTCAAAAAAGAACCGAAGAACCTATGCGAGTCAGCGCAAATATGGGGTACTATAAATGAGAAAAGAGAAATACCTTTTAACTCGTTCTGTGCTCCCGTCGGGCGACGGGAGCACTCCCTCCCCAGTGCTGTGAACGGCCAACGGCCGCGCAGCCCTGCCCACTCTTTGGAACGCCCGCACCGCGGCGGAATTACCTCAGCGGTTAAGGCGTTAAAATTCAAGCTTGAAAATCCTATAAAATATCACAATATGGGAGGCTACACCATCACAGCTGTTTCCGGAAACAGAAGTGAGGGGATTGTGGACAACCACAAGCACTACTCAGAAGTCTTCCAGATACGAACCAGACAAAACGTTGGCACCATGTAGCGGGGAATCTGCACATACACAGAACTATGCGTAGGAAAACAGGACCTCAGCATATAGGGGTTATACCTTCCTACCACCTTAGTACCCAAAATACCAAAACCCACTAGCTATAGTGTCTCATTTGTTCTCCTACATAATCATGAAGCTACAAATGATTAGACAACCCAGAACACAACACTCCTGACTCTCAGGAATTGCGGTAGCAAGGCATACTCTTTCGCTCACTCGTACTTGTCCACAATAAGAATTGGCAGAGTCACTGTAATAGTTCAAAATGTTTATTTTAACTATTGTGATCTATAATGCAGTATACGAGCCACTACCACAGCAAAATGCATAAACTCTGAACAATTAGCATTGTTAGAATTCCATAGAATATAAAGGGGGATGTCACCATATGCAGACAGTGGAAAAAGGACCATAAGGCCTAACCACCCTCCCCTTGGCTGGAAGAAGCTTTATTATTTAAAAGATCATCTCTGGGCTTTGTCAGCAGACCCCATACCTTAGAGCCTAGATGGAAGGTTTGCATCATACACAGCGCATAGCTCCTCTCTATGGAAAGGTCTCTCTTCAAGTGTGTGTTTGAACAACATGCATCCCCGCAATATAAAAGCACGAGTTTCCAGCAGTGCATCTGTGTTTAGCATGTTTTATCTAGGTGTTAGGGACGGACCACATGAGAAGAACAAGGAGCATTGTTTATCGACCTTGTACATTGTGTTCAGACTAAACTCCAGGAACTAGCAGAGAACACGAAGGCATACAGTTCTCATGTCTTGCAAAATAAAGGCATGTAGTAATGTGTGCAAAGGCCAACTTATGGCAGCAGAACTCATGCTAACTTAGCAGTCTTGACAATGGCCCTAATGGCAATATAACAGTTAATTATGCCATTCTGATGGATACTTCTATGTGCAGATTCCTCACCTTTGAAAATCCCAGGTGCCAGACTGAATCCGGAAACTTTGGTGGGACAGTAGCTGTTAAGGAAAAAAGACAACGCTCTGGCACATAAGCACCATGGCCTCCATTCTGAAGGTCTTCATTCATCTGGTACTATAGTTACTGACTGACTCAGGAATTACAACTTTTGAAACATAAAAAGGCATTCTTGCACTACCCCATACATTCCAGTG
Organism: Lissotriton vulgaris; assembly: GCF_964263255.1. Classification (NCBI taxonomy): domain Eukaryota; kingdom Metazoa; phylum Chordata; class Amphibia; order Caudata; family Salamandridae; genus Lissotriton; species Lissotriton vulgaris. The sequence continues at coordinate 715,547 of NW_028250265.1, forward strand.
AATGAATGGTGTACTAAAAAGAGCGCACTGCTACTCCCAAAGGAGCATCCTGGCCCTGAGAAGCATTGAGTGTGGCTACATAATCCAGAGTGACCCGACAGGAGTGTGCTTCAGAGGATGAACCAGTAACACAGCACATCACAAATACTAAAAAGCCATGTCTTGAGCTGCCTTCTAAAGATGGTTTTCGATTCGATGAATCGCAAATACCTAGGGAGATGATCCCACGACTGTAAAGGATTTTCGTCCTCGAATTGTAAGTCTGAAAGTAGGATGTTTAAGAAGTTTGGCAATAAGGGCCTAAGCATTCTTAGAGTCTTGTGGTGAGTGACTATGGAAGTTAGGTATTTTGCCCCAGTGCCCTATAAGCTCTCCAAGCGAATAAAATGATTTTGAAAAGAAACCTTTTGTGCACTGGCAGCCAGTGTAAAACTTCCCAGCCTGCTGATGCAGAGGAACGTTGGAGAGTTTTAGTACCGGTCTGGCTACAGAGTGTTGTACCACCTGCAATTTCGGAATAGTTTGTTTAGATGAACCAGCATGCAAACTATTACAGTAGTCCAGTCTAGATGTTATCAATGCAAATGCTACTGTCTTTCTTGCCGCTGGTGGGAGTTACTCAAACCTTTTCAATGATTTTATGAGACTAAAACACATTCCTGCCACTGCATGTGGGCGAAATGACAGGCATCATTGTTTTTCTGATTGCCATCACTTTGTAATGTTAAGTCCACAACCTGGAGGCCCAGTCTGAGCACCCACCTTTCACTTAGTTCTTCCCTGGCAAACTTGACCTGGGCTTCCTTCCGAAGGTGGTTTCTCCATTCAATGTTGGTAATCTTTCACCTTGCCATTGTTATATTACCCTCCCTATCGTACCAACGACTAGGAAAGGCTGCACCATTTAGGTCTTACTGGCAGGAATGACCTCGATAATCAGTTCTTGCTTGGCTAAACTGGCTCCAAAACGGGCAAGGTGATTAAAATTGGACAGTTTCCCGCTAGATTGTCCTCGGCATTAAAAGCTGCTATGCCGTTGCCGAGAAGCACTCCCTCCGAGCATCAGGACCCATTCCTCTAGGGTAAAGGCTGCTTCTTTTTTGAGAGGGTCTGTGTTTCTGTTCTGGATGACGTGTTTCTGTCCACAAATTCAACACTCATTATTTCGTCAACTCTGAAGACTGCAGGGATGACCATTTTGCCAGATCCGTTTTGCAAAGCTACTGGTCTGATTGGTTCCTCAGAAACACCACCTTTGGGATACTGCTTGGTTATCTCATAAATAAATGATGAATCAGAAGTTGAAGTATCCATTAGAAGAACGTTAATTAATAGCCATATTTCCTATGGATATCTGCAGGTTCTCCACAGACTCGCCTGCTCCTTATTGTGAGAAGTCTTGACTGGTTGATATTAAGGTTTCGGGTTAGTTTGCTGCATTGTATTTCTGCCAATTTAGTCAATTTAGTCTCTGCATCTAACGACATGAAAAAAGGATGTGAACTGATGTCAGCGTGATGAACTGTGCCATATGTGGCTCTGTGACAACATGTTCTGGGAGATACAAAAAGTTTAATCGGAGCCAGGGCTGCGCTTACTGTTGCAGAAGAGGCATTCAGACTTTCTGGATCCAGTCTGGCACTTAAAGGGGATTCAGGAGGTGAGTCATCTACAGCTGGGTTATCCACCAGAAGGATTGTTGCAGAAAAAATTGGTTCTTGCATACCCACGTCACAGTTGCCACCAAATGTCCATGCTCTTAATGCCCCATGTGCCTCCTCTGCTCGCTCATTAACATTGTTTACACTAACTGCCCTTACTCTGTGCCTCAGATGCCAACTTCGTTCTTTCCACACCCAGTTGCCTTATGTAAGACTCCAGATGCCTCCTTCACTATGTCCATATTATGCCCCAGCTCCTCTTCTACTCCTTAGTCACTTTTTCCAGATGATTCCAGTCTCTCACTCTTGTGAACTATGAGACTACTCCATGTCTCTCGTACTTAATGCTGGCCATGCACTCCTTCTGTTTTGATGCCCTTCCTTCCTTCATTTCAACCTTCTTGTAATCTCCAAATGTCCTGCTGTCCTGTTTCTTTGGTTTCCTATAGTCTAAATCTTAGTGCCCCTGCATTCTGATTTCCATTTCAGACATATCTCCTTCTGTGCCTCAGTTACCCTATTCCAACAGCTATAACTTCCACATGTTGCTCATGTTATGAATTATCGTTTCAAGTCCTCAGACTGGTCTGCAATTCTTTCCCCCAGCACTTGGTTTCCATAGGCATGAGGGGACACTGCTGCTCCTACCATGACTCCACCTCTGGACAGGGCAACACCAGAGTATATAAGGCACAAGCTACTTTTTCCACTCAAAGATGCGGGTCTCTAGCGAGGTCTTTGTGTTTCAGCCAAATTCCTCTGCATTAAACAGTGAATAGGTCAAATGTCTGCTATAACACTTTCAGGCTTCAAATCCCACCAAAAATCCTTTTGAATCCACATAACGTTGTTGTTGAGGATTAGAACACAACGGTGTGGCCTTTGAATATTGCAGCTCTATGCACCTGAAGGTCATCAGGGAGCCTGATGCCATGTTGTATCTGGTTGCGGTCTGCAGACAGATCCCTAAGTGCTCCCCTTCTCCCACAGTTTATGCCACCAGTAAACAAATGTATTCCTAAAGTATCTTCTGGAAAAACATGCTAAAAGCACCATTGGCAAGAGTCCTCTTTCTCGAGGAAACTAACTGTCCCACTCCTGGATTTGTTCAGCTGGGGTAACACTTCTTGTGGGCTTAGAAAAACTGACACTGCACCTTCATAGACTTCATCACCTAAGAAGAGATTGTAACTAACAAAGGTGCTGTCCGCTGTTAGGTCGCAGCCTCCCTTGATGCAGATGCATCCCATGGAGCGGACTGCTATGCTGCTCTCGAAGCAGTCCGGAACAAATGATCTGTGACGCGAAGGAGAAGGTTGCGGCAAACTTTAAAGATGTTTGGCAGCGCACATCACTGTGGAGATTGGCTCCAATTCAGACACCCTTGCAATGTCTGCTAAAGATTGTGGTCACATAGAGGATGATGATTCGAAGGCTCACGTTGGCTCATTTATGGACTTCCAGAATTCAAATGGCCTGAATATTTCACCAGAGGAGGACTTCCTGTATACCTTTTTCCTGCCACAGAGGACGTTTTCTTGACTCTGCAGAGGTAAATTCTAACATTCTGAGATTTTTCAGTCCTCCTCCATAGCAACAAACTCCTTGTTTCCATTTGATGAATCTTTCTTGGATCCTGACATGTTCACATGGCCTCATAATCCACAAACGGGTGGCCGGATGACAGGGGCATGCCCCAGTTGATACATACTTTTTGATTAATACTTCTACCTGGAGGTTCCTTACTTCTTCACCACCCCCTCCAGGTGCCAGTGTAAAAGAGTGGAATTTCATTAAATAAATAAATCCTCTGGAAGATGATGATGTTGAATTGTAGATTTATTCCAGAATATAATTATACACAACACCACGGGAGTGCGTCCTTCCTCTCCGGAGCATAAGCGGTAACTGACATGTCAAACCGTTCATGCGATCAAGTCAGGACGGACTCATGAGAATTACACGTTCAAGTCATAACAATAGCAAACTAACATTAGACTCCATACACACCTAACAGTGAGTGTGCGCATGAAGTCCAAATCATAACATAACATGTGCGCGTGGCCGCTCGCCTACATCAGAGCCTGTACAGCGCACGTGTCCATGAAACACCAGTATAAGCACAACATATTACATCACCCTCCCCTTTTCATAAACAAATAAAGAAAGTCACGATAAATAAAAATCTTTGTAACTTTAAGGAAAAGAGCAATTGCGTGTTGGTCTTACTTGTTCAGTATTATAAGATGCAACATCATCACATAAAGAATCACTTGAGAGAATTGGATTAACCAAAGAGTTTTCTGAATCCTGATATTGAACACATTGATCTTGAATATCTAGACTATTTTGTACGCTTTGAGTTTGAATATCCGGTCCAAAAGAAAACTCACTTTGCACACCCAAATCATCCAGAAAATGTGAACTGTGTAATTCATCTTGCAAGATTTCTTTTTTATCAATAATCCTTCTAGCTTGATCTGGTGATAATTTCACCAACACCCTTTTGCTCCACCAACCTCTTTGACCAAGAAATAAGGACCCTTTAGAAATTTTCAATACCTGTACAGGAAGAGAAAACCTTGACATACCTTTCTTAACTCTAATTGGAGACTTAATCAATACCCAATCTCCAATTTCAAAATCAGAATCACTTTTGCAGTTCTTACCATCATAATATTTCTTCTGAACATCTTGTTTAAAAGAAACACTTTTGAGCATGTTCTCTTTATCTTTACAAACCAAACATGAATTGTCACTTTTTCTCAAATCCTTAATCCGTGAAGGACACAGAGTACCATTAGGTTTCCTTTTCCTCAAAAGCCTAAAGGGGAAAACCCCAGATGTCGTGTGCGGGGTAATGAGATATGCCCAAAGTTTCTTCTTTAGAAAAATATCAACAGGAACTTTTTCAGCTAAAGCTGTCTGTATTCCTTCTTTTATGACCCTATTCATTCGTTCTACTAAATCGTTAGCTGCTGGAGAATATAAAGCAACCTTTAAAAGTTTGAGATCATGAGTAAACAAAAATGTCTCCATACTTGTTGAAGTAAAATGTGACCCATTATCTGTGACCAACTCTTTAGGAAAACCCTCAGTCATAAAAATTCTTGACAAAAAGTTGATCACAGAAGTAGAAGTGGCTGAAGAACAAAACTCAAATTCCACCCATTTTGAGTAATATTCAACTAATACCAAAATGTATTTTTTATCATTAGGAAGTAGATCCATGCTTCTTCAGGTGTTGGTACATAGTGCAAAGGGAGACAAGACATGTACTACAGGCATTTATCCAATTGGCAACATTAGACTCTAAAGCAGGCCACCAAAAACTTTCTTTTAACCTTCTAACAGTGGCACCTATGTCCAAATGGCCCTCCTGTGCTATGTCAAAAATCCTTTCCCGTAAAGATGTGGGAAGTACCGCTAAATCTCCACGCATGACTAAACCTTCTACTATAGAAAGTTCTTCACTGACTTGTGCAAAAGATTTCACAGGGGGTGGTAAAGACCTTTCTTTAGGCCAGCCAGTTACAATCAAATTTTTAGCAGCCTGAAGAGTAGAATCCTCTACAAAAGCCTTTAACCAATCATCCTTTGTTACATGAGGAAGATTGATGACGACATCTTCAATTGTGGCAACCACGCATTCTACATCATCAAATATTGAAGGCAATGAGTTATCCTTTAATGATAATCTTGACAGACAGTCCGCTCTTCCATTTCGACCACCTGATATATACTTAATAATAAAGTTATATTCATGCAAACGTGATAATAATCTTACCAACCTTGATGATGCTTTACCTGTGCCATTACCTGATAATAAATGGATTAAAGGTTTGTTGTCTGAACAGATTTCAAATTGTGTACCCCAAATAAAAGTTCTAAACTTTTCAACAGCCCAGGTACAAGCCAAAGCTTCTCTCTCTATTGTACTGTAGTTAGATTCTGCAATAGAGAGAGATCTGGAAGAGAAACCCACTGTGTTCTCTTTCCCATTTACCCATTGAGATAAAACTGCCCCTAATCCTTTTTGGCTCGCATCCACGGATAAGATACATTTGTAACCAGGTGAAAATGGCGATAAGGCAGGAGCCTGAAGAATTAACTTTTTAACTAATTCAAACGCTTTCTGTGCATCATCATTCCATGTAAAATTAGTGTTTTTCTTTAACAACAGGCATAGTGGTTGAACAACCTGTGCATAGTTTGATATGAATCTAGAATAGTATTCTGTCATACCTAGAAATGACCTAAGTAGATCTTTGGTTTGAGGAACTACTACTTCATCAATTGCTTTTGTAAGAGAAAATTTTGGAATGATTCCAGAAGCTGAAATGGTGTGCCCTAAATAATCTAGTGATTCCACCATAAATTTGCACTTATCTGCACCAAGTGTGACTCCAAATTCTTTGAACTTCTCAAGTACCTTTCTTAAAGTAAAAATGTGTTCATTTTTGTCCTTTGAGTAAATCAAGACATCATCCTGTTAAGCCTGAACTGAAACAATGGCTGCTAACATGTGATCCATGAACCTCTGGAATACGCTTGCCGCAGAGGCCAAGCCAAAGGGTAACCTAAGGTATTTGTATGCACCAAAGGGTGTTATGAAGGTTGTAAGGTCAGTGGAAGGTGTGGACAAAGGAATTTGATGATACGCCAACTTTAAATCTAAGATTGAGAAACAAGTGGCGCCGGAAATATTTGATAACAGATCCTTAATTTTCGGTAAAGGGTGGCAATCTACTATAATGTTTTTGTTCAGTGAGCGTAAATCAGCACACAAAAGAATAGAATTATCCTTTTTCGCACAATAACAATAGGACTCACCCATTCAGAGGAGTCTGTAGGAGTTATGATCCCTTCTTCCACTAATTTATCAAGTAAGACTTTCAAATCAGTTCTTACACTCAAAGGAATGGGCCTGGCCTTATGTACAATGGGAATAGCATTCTCTTTTAACTTTATAAAATGTTCTACCTTTGTAATCTTACCAATGCGTGTTGTAAAAACTTCTGGAAATTCATTTAAAATCTTTGTTGTAAAACATGACATCATTTCCTTCATAATTATCAATAACAGCAATAGAAACATCATTATTGATTTGAATGGGATTTTCAGCACCAGGGATAACTTTAACCCCATCTTAGCTAGATCTTGCCAGCCAATAATGTGCTTACCTTGAAGGGCCACATACACCTTTGTTGAAATTTTCTCCCCAAACATGACACAAGATCAATAAAATAGCCATGCATTTCAATGTTTTGACCCGCATAACCTTTAGGAATAATATCTAATTTTTCTAACTTTTTACCAGGCCAGTGTTTCTCAAATAGTATGTTAAAAATGATCGTAACTGGTGCTCCAGAATCACCCATAATTTCTATTTTTAAATCACCTATTATAAATTCACCTAATGGTTCCTTGACTTTCTTCTCAGAAGTACCTAAGTTTTCAGTATCACCAGAAAGCATCATTCTCTCCATACTATTAGAAAGAATGAGACTATGCTCAGCAGAGTCTTCATTTGAAATCTCTGTAGTATCTAGAGAACTCTGACAATTTTTTTACTTTTACAAACGCTGTAAAAATGACATGTTTTTCCACATTTTGTGCATTTTTTGCCTAAAGCTGGACAAATGGGACTATCACCTAAGTGTGATTTCGCCCCAAACCTGTAACAGTATGACGAACCTTTGTTGGCTTGGTAGTTCGGACTGGACTGTTCCCATGAGGCACAGGGTCAGAGCTGATTTGCATATAGCCAGTGTCTAACCCAGGGTGGTGTGGAGTGCAAAATAACGATGGATTTAGGCCCAGATACTTGTACTGGGGTGAATGTATGACATTGTTCTACATTCTGTCCATCAACTGTGTTTTTTGCAATTTTCACCCCGAGTGTGCTGGGTATACTCAGACGTGAGTCCCAGGCTCTCCAGACCACTGGAGTCAAGCTATCCAGGCTGATGAAGGCTGATAGGCAGAAACCGGTCCTTGGATGCTTGATTCCGGTCTGGGAAAGACATGGCTTGGTAGTTCGGACTGGACTTTCCCATGAGGCACAGGGTCAGAGCTGATTTGCATATAGCCAGTGTCTAACCCAGGGTGGTGTGGAGTGCAAAAAAACGATGGATTTAGGCCCAGATCCTTGTACTGGGGTGAATGTATGACATTGTTCTACATTCTGTCCATCAACTGTGTTTTTTGCAATTTTCACCCCGAGTGTGCTGGGTGTACTCAGACGTGAGTCCCAGGCTCTCCACACCACTGGAGTCAAGCTATCCAGGCTGATGAAGGCTGATAGCCAGAAACCGGTCCTTGGATGCTTGATTCCGGTCTGGGAAAGACATGGCTTGGTAGTTCGGACTGGACTGTTCCCATGAGGCACAGGGTCAGAGCTGATTTGCATATAGCCAGTGTCTAACCCAGGGTGGTGTGGAGTGCAAAAAAACGATGGATTTAGGCCCAGATCCTTGCACTGGGGTGAATGTATGACATTGTTCTACATTCTGTCCATCAACTGTGTTTTTTGCAATTTTCACCCCGAGTGTGCTGGGTATACTCAGACGTGAGTCCCAGGCTCTCCACACCACTGGAGTCAAGCTATCCAGGCTGATGAAGGCTGATAGCCAGAAACCGGTCCTTGGATGCTTGATTCCGGTCTGGGAAAGACATGGCTTGGTAGTTCGGACTGGACTGTTCCCATGAGGCACAGGTTCAGAGCTAATTTGCATATAGCCAGTGTCTAACCCAGGGTGGTGTGGAGTGCAAAAAACGATGGATTTAGGCCCAGATCCTTGTACTGGGGTGAATGTATGACATTGTTCTACATTCTGTCCATCAACTGTGTTTTTTGCAATTTTCACCCCGAGTTTGCTGGGTATACTCAGACGTGAGTCCCAGGCTCTCCACACCACTGGAGTCAAGCTATCCAGGCTGATGAAGGCTGATAGCCAGAAACCGGTCCTTGGATGCTTGATTCCGGTCTGGGAAAGACATGGCTTGGTAGTTCGGACTGGACTGTTCCCATGAGGCACAGGGTCAGAGCTGATTTGCATATAGCCAGTGTCTAACCCAGGGTGGTGTGGAGTGCAAAAAAACGATGGATTTAGGCCCAGATCCTTGTACTGGGGTGAATGTATGACATTGTTCTACATTCTGTCCATCAACTGTGTTTTTTGAACCTTTGTTCTGGCTTGGTTGAAAAGGTTTAGTAAACGTTGCCCTGTAAGAAATATTATTAACAGAAGAATCCTGTTCAACAACATTAATAGGAGAAACATTTTCTTGATTCAGACAAATTGAAGTGATGATGCATCTTTCTATTCCCTTTGCCATAACAATAACCTCAGTCAATGTTGGGTCTCTGCAGCTTAGAATCCTTTCTTGTATCTTTTTATGAAAACAAGAATAAACAAACTGATCTCTTATATGATAGTCTAGTTCAGCTCCAAAGTTACACTCAGATGCCAAATTTCTGAGAACCGATATATAGTCTTCTACAGATTCATCTGAACTCTGTTTTTTCTTTCTGAAGTTAAATCTTTCTAACATTACACTTGGTTGTTCCATGAATTTCTTGTTTAATCTCTCAAGAGCATCTGTATAAACATTCCAACCTTCACCTTGATCTGGAGGTGGAATAGTGACTGGTAAATTATTAAAAGTCTCACGTCCAACTCTCCCCAAGAAATTGTATAAAATGGCAAGTTTGCGCTTAGCTGAATATTCCTCTGCATCTATAGCTATAAGATAGGTCTCAAATGACTTATCCTTAGCTTCCAGGGTTCCTTAGGTTTACCTTGATGTGGTAGAAAATGCTCCAACTGAAATATTTCTTGCCTTGCCATTAGAAATATATATATAATATATACTTTTCTTTATCAAATATAAGCTTTCTCCTCTTTTGTTTTGTTAAAATAGTCAAGAATGAATTTATAATCCAGTTTCTTCAAATCTAACTATATTTCAAAAGATTATATAAAGTATATGGCTGGTAAGGTGCCTTTGGGTGCATTGTGGCTGCTGGTATTACAGCGCGCTGCGCTAGCATTATTTTAAAAATTTCCCGTTTTTGTATTTTGGTTCGAATTATTTTGTTTTGCCTTGCTATTAACTTCCATTGTGCTCTGGCCCTATACTTGCACTATAATTGTGCCCCCACCGCGTTTTGGACGGATTATCTCACCTTCTGGTTGCCTGCTTGTGGCGCCGGTCGCCATCTTGGGGGGGGACTTCTCAATCACGCGCCACTTGCCTGAGCGTTCTAGCGCTCTGCAGGAGTTCAGGTGAGCTCTTATTTAAGGCGAGCATTTCCGCTGCTCTGCCTTTGGTAAGGTGCCTTTGGGTGCATTGTGGCTGCTGGTATTACAGCGCGCTGCGCTAGCATTATTTTAAAAATTTCCCGTTTTTGTATTTTGGTTCGAATTATTTTGTTTTGCCTTGCTATTAACTTCCATTGTGCTCTGGCCCTATACTTGCACTATAATTGTGCCCCCACCGCGTTTTGGACGGATTATCTCACCTTCTGGTTGCCTGCTTGTGGCGCCGGTCGCCATCTTGGGGGGGGGACTTCTCAATCACGCGCCACTTGCCTGAGCGTTCTAGCGCTCTGCAGGAGTTCAGGTGAGCTCTTATTTAAGGCGAGCATTTCCGCTGCTCTGCCTTTGGTAAGGTGCCTTTGGGTGCATTGTGGCTGCTGGTATTACAGCGCGCTGCGCTAGCATTATTTTAAAAATTTCCCGTTTTTGTATTTTGGTTCGAATTATTTTGTTTTGCCTTGCTATTAACTTCCATTGTGCTCTGGCCCTATACTTGCACTATAATTGTGCCCCCACCGCGTTTTGGACGGATTATCTCACCTTCTGGTTGCCTGCTTGTGGCGCCGGTCGCCATCTTGGGGGGGGACTTCTCAATCACGCGCCACTTGCCTGAGCGTTCTAGCGCTCTGCAGGAGTTCAGGTGAGCTCTTATTTAAAGCTCACCTTAGTCGCGCAGCGGTGACGCGCAGCGGTAGCGCCTGTCTCGCGCCGGAGTCAAGCCAGAGTCCTGCCCGTCTGCGCCCGTCAGCGTCCCGGAGGCGTTTTGGCGGCGGGTGGGGCCTTGGTTACCGAGACTGAGCTCTCTGGGCGCCCTTTCGATGCGGTACTGTTCTATGGAGCTGCGCTCCTTGCATGTCAGGGAGTGCTGCTGCCGCACTGTTTTTCCGGCCTGCCATAGGGGCAAGCTGCGATGTCCGGGTTGTGGTTGGCATCCTACCCGGGTTCTGTCATCTACTCCGCCTATTGACATCGCTGGCGCGGAGTACGCCTGTATGTTGTTAAACACCAGGTCGGCTAGCTGCCATGCGCAACACATCTTTGAGCTCCTCGAGACGGAGAGGCCACTCTGCCTTATGTTGACGGAGACTTGGTGGGGCGAAGCGTCTAATCCCGATGTGGCTATGGCCATTCCGCCCGATTATGATGTCTTCAGGAAGGACAGAGCAAAGGGCAGGGGTGGCGGGGTCGCATTGGTGGTAAAGAAGGGCACATCTTGTACCATCTTGCCCTCTGAGGACATCCGCGGCTCTGAATCGCTGGCTTTTTCTATCGCGCTAGCGCCGCACCAATCAGTGAAGGGACTGCTAGTTTACCGCCCCCCTGGTCCGCTTGGGACGTTCTTTGCTGACCTTGATTTGGTGGTGGCGGGTCTAGCCCTGAGAGCAGAACACTGCTTAGTGTCTGGGGACTTTAACATCCGGATGGATGATCCATCGGACCCCGCCGCTATTAAGCTCTTGGAGGCGATGACGCCGCTGGGCCTGACCCCACATCTACAGGGTCCGACCCACGAGAAGGGGCACACCCTAGACCAGGTTTTCTCGACCTCTCCGTTGGTAGTGAAAGAGATTCTCCCGGTCCTGTGGTCGGATCATTGGCTTGCCAAATTTGTAATCAGTGGCAAGGTTAGGGCGCTGAACCCTGTCCCACAGCAGAGGGGACGAGCCTGTAGGGCATTTAGCAGGGTGACCCCTGAGATGCTAGCCCAGGCTGCTGTGACTCACCCTTGCCCTCTGTCTGGCGAGTTAGAAAGCGACTTGGAGGCCCTGCAAAAGTGGCTGACGGAGAGGCTGAATGACCTGGCCCCTGTTCTGCCCCCCCGCCCGACATCTAAGCGGGTCTCGGCCCCTTGGTTTACCTCGGCTCTGTGGGCTACGCGGCAGCAGTGCAAGGTAGCCGAAAGGGCCTGGCGGGCACATTACGACAGTAAGGACAGGTCTGCCTATAAGGCTGCGGTTAAAGCTTACCACCGCGACATCCGCCTCGAAAAGAAAGCCTATTTCGCGGGGAGAATCGAAGCAGCTTCGAACTCCAGTAAGGAGATTTTTACTATCGTTCGAGAATTCATCTCACCCCGGACCACCGTCTTGGAAGATGGCCCTGTAGAATCCTGGGCAGCAGATCTGGCGTGCTTTTTTACAGGCAAGATCAAACTCATCCAGGACTCCTTTCCTTCGAGTTGACCGGTCACGCTGCCGGTGTCAGAGGCGGGTATGCCCCCCCCAGTCATGCAGGGCGCCATATTGGCGGAGTTTCCATCTCTGCCAGCCTCCGCCTCCCTTGCGCTCATGGGCAATTTAAAATCTGGGTCTCCGCTTGACCCCTGCCCTGCTAAGCTTCTGGGTAAATTGGCGGAGGTGGTTAATCCGCTGGCTCACCCTCTTCTCACCCTTTCGTTGAGTTCGGGAGAGGTGCCGCCATCTTGGAAGCAGGCAATGGTCATCCCGTTGCTTAAAAAGCCGGGACTTGACCCGAAAGCCCCAGCCAATTACAGGCCTATCTTGCTGCTGCCGGCTTTTGTAAAAATCTTGGAAAAGCACGTTCAGTCGGTGCTCACCAATTTTTTGGAGTCTCATGAGATCTTGCATGACTCCCAGTCAGGCTTCCGCTCAAACCGCAGCACCGAGACCGCGCTCCTTGAGGTTTCGGAAACCATCAAAGGGGTGCTGGATTCCGGGGGCAAAGTCATGCTGGTGTTGTTGGACCTGTCGGCGGCCTTTGACACCGTCCCCCATGTGGGCCTGCTCGCAAGACTCTTTGAGATTGGCCTGCGGGGGACGGTGCTCAAATGGTTTTCTTCCTTCTTGGCCGGCCGCCGGCAAACGATCTGGACATCATCTGACACCGCTGTAATGCCGCCTTTGGGAGTCGGGGTCCCTCAGGGCTCTATCTTGAGCCCGACCCTCTTTAATATCTATATGACCCCTTTGGCGGCGGTGGCGGAGTCTTTTGGTGCCCGGATCGTGTCGTATGCCGACGACACTCAGCTCCTCTTCTCATGTGAGAGGGGGGCTGACTTTGACGGGGAGAGTATCCAGAATTGCCTTGGGGCTGTGTTCGCATGGTTCCAACTGCACAGCCTCAAGTGCAATTCCGATAAATCGGAGGTTCTCTTCTTCGGGTGCGATTCGGAGCCCTGCTGGCAGGCCTGGTGGCCCATCGACATGTTCCCTCCGTCCGGCTCTTCTCCCATGGCTAAAAACCTGGGGGTTAAGATGGACAAGGGGCTGACGAGGAAAGCCCAGATTCTGGGGGTAACCGGCACCTGTTTCGGCCTGCTAAAAATGTTGCGGAAGTTTCTGCCTCTCCTGTCCGAGGATCACAGGAGGCTGACGGTGCAGGCCCTGATAGGCTCCAGGTTGGATTATGCCAACAGTCTGTACCTGGGCCTGCCAGAGTATTTGCTGCAGAGGCTTCAAGTGGCACAGAACGCGGCGGCCAGGGCCATCTTTGGCCTAAGTAGACGCACCAGCGCCTCTGGGTTGTTGGCGACGCTACACTGGCTACCCATCCGCAAACGGATTGCCTTTAAGGCTCTGACCTTGGCCTATAAAGCTCTCCACGAGGTGGGAGCCAAACATCTTCAAAAGAGACTCACTTTCTACCATCCTACTCGCGCGTTGAGGTCGGAATCTTTACTTCTTGCGGCTGTTCCGCGTGTGAAGAGGGCTCGCCTAGGCGGCCGCTCCTTCAGTCTGCTGGCCCCACAGATGTGGAATTCCTTACCGCTCCCTTTGCGGGGGGCGACTACTCTTCTTGATTTTAGGAAAGGCCTCAAAACCTGGCTGTTTTCTCAATAGGTTTGCCTGTAGCGCTGTTTCTTTTGTGGACTTTTGAACTGTTTTTATCTGTGTTGTGTTATTTTGAAACCTGTTTCACCTTACCTAAAGCGCCGGGATTCTCTTTTTGAGTAACCGTTGCGCTATACAAAAAAATAAATAACATAACATAACATAACAGCTGTGGAAGTCTTTTTTTTTAAAGAAAGGAGAGAAATAATGTTTTATTTTTTAAAACTTACAGTTCGTTTTTTAAATGATCGTCCTCCGGTTTCCCTTAATATCAATGATTATCCGGAGATCGTGCTCCGTTTTGCCTTAATAACAAGGAAGAGGCATTAAACCATTGAAATCGTTGAGGGGGAGTGGCTGCGGGTTCATAAACCAATGAAATAGGTTCTTGCAGTAACGCGCAGTCCCGTTTTGTGAAAGGCAATTCAGTTGATGCTTGTATAGTGAAACATGTTTCCGGCGTATTCCGCTTTCTACTTTTTCCCCGACGTATTCTGCTTTCCGCTTAGGATGAAACAGGTCGTGTAACTAAGTAGAACGAGTCCAACTTTCTTTTGAGGAGCACAAATGATGGTGATGTTGTTCAGAAAATGGCGAGAATGTAGAAAATCAATCGTCGCCAATTGTAAAAGAGTGGAATTTCATTAAATAAATAAATCCTCTGGAAGATGATGATGTTGAATTGTAGATTTATTCCAGAATATTATTATACACAACACCACGGGAGTGCGTCCTTCCTCTCCGGAGCATAAGCGGTAACTGACATGTCAAACCGTTCATGCGATCAAGTCAGGACGCACTCACGAGAATTACAAGTTCAAGTCATAACAATAGCAAATTAACATTAGACTCCATACACACCTAACAGTGAGTGTGCGCATGGAGTCCAAATCATAACATAACATGTGCGCGTGGCCGCGCGCCTACATCATAGCCTGTACAGCGCACATGTCCATGAAACACCAGTATAAGCACAACATATTACAGCCAGACTAGTCAAAAACTAATTTCTGCATAGCTCTACCCTGAAGGTAAGGGTCACCAGCTCTACATCAACACCAGAATTGACAGCCGTGAGATCTCGTACGAGCCCTAAAGCAGCCCCACTGTTAAGATGTCAGTTGCCTTTTTCCATGTCTTAAATGGGTTGTGGAGCTGTCACAAATTGTTCTCTACAAATCTGTGTTTCAGCTAACAGTGACACCATAACAATGGGGCGACATCTCACCCCAATCGATCGCACTATTTAGTTGTGCCAATCTCGGCAATTGATTCAAAAAACATTCTCCATTTTCTTCTTTCTCCTCATTCATTTTACTCAATGCTTTCAATTTTAATATGCTTTATTTCCACAGGCGGAGTGATCATGCAATTTCCTACGTTTCTGGTGCTCCCACTGTGCCCATCCGGACCTCTTTGAAAGAGCACGACATAAGCATTTCTTCATTCAGGCTCAGTGTTTATTTCATCAAAACCCAATGGATTTCGTGCTTAAAAGCACTTCTTGAGGGGTCACTGTCCTGAGCTGTTAAAAACATTCCGTCCTCCGAGCGTCTTCGGGTTGAAGACGCTCGGAGGACGGAATGTCACATAAAGCCTGCTCTTAATCTTCGGTAGAAGAGTCAGTTCACAAGTCTACCCCACGCCTCCCTACCTTGCCTGGAGCCAGAGCTACTCTGAGCCAGATGCGAGAATATTACAATTCTTTTCATTCTATCTTCGGATCTTCACCTTACCAAAGAGCGCCCTTGGGCCCCAGGGAGGTGTTAGGAGCTGTGACTATGTCCTCACTGGTGAGTTCACCCTCTGTCTCAGTTCGAACTAAAAAAATGTTACGACTGCGCATAGCCCATTGGGGGTTACCACCTTTAGCACCTGGGTCCAGTCAAGCGACTCAGACGGCGGCACTGTCTGTGCCAGCTCAACGCCACACCACTTCCTCTTTCTGACGCCAATACATCAACACTTCGGCGCCGGACAGCATTGCGAGCAACGCAGTTGGAGCTGCATGTCTCGGACACTTTTCCTCAACTCTCTGTGGAGCCCACTCCTGTTTTTCCTTCTGAAGAACACGATTGTGGAGGCGATAGAGAAAAATTGGGCTTTCCTCACCCCATCTCTGACACTGCCCAACGTCCTCTGTAGGACAGCAGGCTCACCAAGTTGGGTGAAGCTAGTGACTTGGAGTCTTTCCCCAGCCTCGGGTCTCCTTTCCCCTCCTGGCCTTGCTACAGAGGCGAGCTCCTCTCTGGCTGTCTTGCTCAGGCGAGTTTCTGTGATTTTGGATTCGTCCCTCCCTTTTGTGGAAATGACGCCTGGCCCCATACTTGGCGTTATTCATCAGGACCAAACATGGGAAGAGGTCGGAACTTCCTTATAGTGAAGCTTTATTTTACATTTTGTTGGGGGCTTGGGCTAAACCCAATACCGGATCCCCTGTGGATCACTTGTTTTCTCACTGACACCGTCTGGCCCCTGGTGATCTGACCTGTCTTCTCCGACATCCTACTCATCACAGTTTTGTGGTACAGGCCACTTCGGCTGCCCCAAATCACAACTCTTTTCCTACCATCCCTCCAGACAACGTTCAGAAGACTAGACACTTGTGGCAGGCATATTTTTTCCTCCACCAGTTCTGCTCTGCTAATCCTCAATACTTCTTGCATTCTAGGATGCTTCTCCCACACATTGTGCGATTCATTGGCACATCTGCTGCCCTCCGTTCCAGATGAGACCTGGAACGATCTTGCCCCGTTAATACAGGGTGGGCAACAAGCAGCTAAATTAATAATTCAATGTGGGATGTATACCATTGACTCAGTAGGTTGGGCTATGGCTTCTTCATTGGCACCACGTTGGCGTGCCTGGTTGCGAACATCTGGGTTTTCAGAGGCTGTTCAAGCCACCTTGAATAACATGCTCTTTGATGGCACCAGTCTGTTGAGTGCCTATGCCGACTCTGCATTAAATCGGTTTTGGGACAGTCTGGGTGAAGCAGCCTCTTCATTCTGTTTACTCTGTACGTCCGCCTACCCACCAAACTGTTTTCCTAGCTCTCCACAGACTTGTTCGGAGATGTTTTTATTTCTTTTCATTGAGCCATTGACAGGCTTCTGGCTTCAGTTTCATTTTAACCGTTTCCCTTTGAGGCAGCACCCGGAGAGGTGTTTATGCCTTCGACAGGTATTATTTTTTTCTCCCGAACCGTCAAATACTGATTGTAGTTCCCGCTCTCCGAGCGATTTCCTGTTATGTGGCCCTGAGTGAGTTTCAATCTCTGATGCTATAAGTTTTTTCTTTTTTCCAGGCCTCAAGCAAGTAATTGTTATTATGGTAAATTGCTCACTTTGTGCGGATGTGCAATAGCCTTGTTCCTCCTGGATCCTCTTCTGTAGGCCTCAGGCGTTCCTGGGTATACTTATGGAATTTTAGTTTCCCTTATAGGGGATTTCCTATTGTAACACTGGAGCGATTGTGCATGCAGTTTTTCGTCTTGGCCGTATGCCTTATTGGGGTGCTTCGTTCCATGAAGTTTTCCTTCCGCTTTATTATGACGTTAATCAGTATTTCTTGACGCACGCTCCTTTTCGAACCAGAGCTTTGGTGCGTGTAGTATAGTCCCCTCCATGAAGAATCTTGTGTCCTATCAGTGTGTCTTGCACTGCGTTAGTGGGTTACTGTTGATATTCCAGATGGAATTGCCTTGCCCCTCTGTGGTAATTGTGCCTTTTCTTCATTTCCATAGTAGAATATAGATTGTTTTGATGTCATTTAGAACAGTTTATGCAATATTAGAATGCATTGATGTAAAGTTAGAATGATGTGTTAAGAGATTGTTTGGGGAGATAACGGTTGGAGTTGGATTGAACTGGATGCTTTCTTTTAGGCTCCAGTGGGTCTTTTACTTTGCACTTAAATAAATTATATTTTTATATACCTTTCCGCCTTTATCTCATCTTTACACCCTCCCTTCTTGGGTGCCTGTGGTGCTTGTTTTGTTTTTAAAGAAAAAAACAAAACCGGAACATTATGCTCATCAAATGTAATACAATACTATATTTATGTATAGCAAGTGCGTATATATATCACTTCATAAATGAACATGGGATGACGTTTTTTTTCCCTTTTTCTGCTGGTGTGTTTTCAGATTGTGGCAGTTGCTCCAATTCCCCCATGTGAGTCCATCATTTCAAGTGCCTGATCTCTTGTACTGCTGCCCTTGGTCTCTTTTTACTACTTCATCTTTGCAGATTAATGTCTGACTTTTTGCTTTGGGGGTCAACCTTGTCCCTTCTGGTTACCACACCGCTCTTCGAGGGGAGCTACCCCTCATGGTCTCTACCTGATTAGCTCTTTATTCTTCAGCCCTCACCATATACTCCTTGCTCTGTGTGGTGGCTGTTTAACTCTTTTAGTGAGGGTCTTCACCCTTTTGCCCCTTTTTTTCTCCTACAGTGGTTCATCAGCAACTTGGTTTCTCTTTTCAGCCATTCTTTTCTTCATAATTTTCTCTTTTTTTTTTACAGGGAACGTACATATGCATCTAGCCCATTCAGGGTTAGTTGTACCAGTCCTCCTTTGATTTCGTACTGTCTCTTCTGAGAGTTCCTTCCTCTTGTTTTATCTTCACTACCATTTGGAAGCTTTGGTTTAGTTTTTTCTTAATATGAAGGCTTTTTGCAATTTACATATGTGGTATTCTTCAAGGTTGTTCTTCTGATAGATTTATACCTGCACTTTTTTCTGTTCCCGGTCTCCTGTAGAGACACTCTTTCCTGGACTCAATACTTGTATTCTTGTATGTTCTGCAACCCTTTTGGGTTAATCTTTTCATGCATGCTATTATTTGTACTTCTGCTTCTTAGGTACTTTGTCCTTGTTTGATGATGTACTCTATCTTCTCCAAAATCCCATTCAGGTCCCCTCTGTCTGACTGTTACTATCGGATGTTTCGGAGGCGTTCCTATTCTAATCTTTCTGGTGTCAGCATTTCATAAACATGGATGCAAGTCTTGAATTCTCTCTAGCAAGTTTTTTATTCATGAGATAACCCTCTGGGTCTGTTGCAGCTACACCAGTCAGTTGGCCTTGTTTTCCTGTTTCAGCACACATTATTTTCCTTCTGTGTTTGATGCTTCTCATACTTTCCTCTTTTCTTTTCCAGTTACTTGGCTCATCTCTGCCTAGTACTCGTGTTCTCTCTCAAATTTTTTCATACTTATGTCCTTGCCCACATGTATATATTTTCCACACACACACACACACACACGCACACACACACACACACACACACCACACACACACACACACACACACACACACACACACACACCCACACACACACACACACACACACACACACACACACACATATATGTATACTTATTTATCTCCTTCTTTCTTCTCTTACAATTACCAGTGTTCTTTTTTTCTTCCCCCATATGAGTGTCTTATGGGTGCTTCCAGAGGTACTACCTCTGTCTCTGGTAGATTCTTCATGTAGACATCTGTTGTGCTTTGTTGTCCTTGCAGTCTCCTCCTTCAAGTATTGCTCCATGGTCTCCCCGGTGCATGGGTTCTGGTTTCCCTTCTTTCTGTTTCTACAAAAAAGATTGGCTGAGGTAATGTTGTCTACGCCGAGGAGCTATGGCTCAGTAACATTGCCTTCTGTTGTGGGTCCCATTCCTTGTGGCTGACCCGGTTTCAGGTTTTATTGTGCCAATGCACTTGTTTCTAGGTTGAGGTGGAATGTTGTCTTTGGACATGGTTCTCCTAGGACACACTTCTCTTCTTCTGCCAGGAGTACAGCTCATGTTTTTTCTATCTTCTACTTTCATAAACTGTGGTTCATACCGCAGTTTTTGGACTGCAGGCAATTTCTTGCTAGCCTTCATGCATTAGAGTGTCTGGTCTCTTCTGTCTTTGTATGCTCCACCTAGACACCAGCTAGTTCTACTTAGAGATTTTCATCAAATCAGTTTGCAGACCCTCCTACTCCTGTTCCAGGAATGATTTGGCTTTGATATTTAATTCAAAGGTAAGGTAAGAAAAGGTAAGGAATCAGTGGGTAGATGTTTCTATCAGATGAACAAGTCACTTACTTTTGGTAATGCCTTATCTGGTGGAGACTGTGAAAAGAAGAGGTAACTCCAGGTAAGTTGTAGCCTCTTTATTATAGACCAGTCCCGTCAACTCCCAGGCAGCAACTGCCAGAGCCCCCACATTCCATGTTCCACGCAGGGAACATGGATGTAGGAAGGTTCCATGCAAATACAAAGAAAGGACCCAACACACCTCCCTTCGTATAACAAGAAAAGAAAAGAAAACAAAGGAAGAAATAAAGGGGAAATTAAATAAGAAAATATAATAACAAACAATGAAGAACCAATATAACCCTTACTGTAAAATACAAAGGAAATAGAATTACCATTGGACAAGAAATGCAAATAACAATATATGCATATTAATACATGGCATAATCACAAAACCTGGTCGGTACAGATCTCATCCTCGAAGAAAACCTTCTCTGAGCAGAAGAGGATGACTGACCACAACCATTTGAAGGAGTGACCCTAGAAGAAGAACCACTGGAGCCAGAAGGTGAATCAAGAGTAGCACGTGAAAAAGAATCGACAGAAGGATCAACACAAACACCCATCTTCCCTCCAACATACACAATTTTGGATTGAGGAACAATAGAAATGGCACACTTATTCCACACCTTCCCATTCTCCAACACCACCACACGTTCTTTTACTTCTTTGACCCTCGCAGGAGCAGAAAAACGAGAATCACCCTTGCAAACAAAACCGGGTTTCTTGATTCTCACCCAATCACCCACACGCACAGGAGAAACATTCATAGAAACAGTGGCATACTTTGACTGAACAGTCGTTCTAACATCAACAACGCCATTAAGTTTAGATGGATCAACAACCTTCCTGGACATCCAATCCTTATTCAATTTAGAACCGGCAACCCTACCCCTGAGTAACGTAAAAGGAGATATTCCAGTACTAGACTAGTATCTAGACCATCGTTGGATGAGCAGCTCTTCTTCAGATTTACTGGAGCGAAAAAGGGCAAGGCTGTGCAGAAGCTTGACAGTCTCTTTATGGATTGTACTCTGCATTGGGATCTCCTAAGCATTAGCCAACAAGCAGCCTCCTGAGGGCTTGAAGGCCCATTCCACCTGGGCCAAGGCTACTAGTACTGTGTTGGCATGTGAGTTACCTGTCCTGATCATCTACCAAGCTACGTGTGTGTCACACCATACGGATCACTGACAGAACATCGACAGTCAAAATATTGAGAGGACAAAATATCGAGTTAAAAATATCGACTGCAAGTATATCGACTTCCTATCTTCAAACAGGTAAGTACAAAAATATTGACTCCAAAATATCGAGTGTAAAAAATATAGACTGTCAAAATATCGAATTTTTTAAATGTCTTAAAAGTAAATTAAAACTAATATAATAATACATTAAATTAATTTAAACATATTTAAAATACTTAAACGTAAAATTGAGAAATAATGAATGTAACTTAAAAAATATATATATTTTAATATATATATATATATATATATATATATATATATATATATATATATATACACATATTATTTACAAAACATATATACAATATTTTTACCGTACGATAGCGAAAGGGTTACATTTACTGTAACGACTCCAGTGAGTGCAACAGTAGGAAAAGCGTTGGATAGCGTAGGGGTAAAAATTACTATTCCCACTCCAGTGAGTGCAGCAGTAGGGAAAGCTTTGGATAGCGTAGGGGTTAAATTTACTATTCCAACTCCAGTGAGTGCAACAGTAGGGAAAGCGTTGGATAGCGTAGGGGTAAAAATTACTATTCCAACTCCAGAGAGTGCAACAGTAGGGAAAGCGTTGGCTAGCGTAGGGGTAAAAATTACTACTCTCACTCCAGCAAGTGCAACAGTAGGGAAAACATTGGATAGCGTAGGGATAACAATTACTATTCCCACTCCAGTGAGTGCAGCAGTAGGGAAAGCTTTGGATAGCGTAGGGGTTAAATTTACTATTCCAACTCCAGTGAGTGCAACAGTAGGGAAAGCGTTGGATAGCGTAGGGGTAAAAATTACTATTCCAACTCCAGGGAGTGCAACAGTAGGGAAAGCGTTGGCTAGTGTAGGGGTAAAAATTACTATTCCCACTCCAGAGAGTGCAAAAGTAGGGAAAGCGTTCGATAGCGTAGTGGTAAAAATTACTATTCCCACTCCAGCGAGTGCAACAGTTGGGAAAACATTGGATAGAGTAGGGGTAAACATTACTATTACCACTCCAGAGAGTGCAACAGTAGGGAAAGCGTTAGATAGCGTAGGGGTAAAAAATACTATTCCCACTCCAGAGAGTGCAACAGTAGGGAAAGCGTTGGATAGCGTAGAGGTAAAAATTACTTTTCCCACTTCAGTGAGTGAAACAGTAGAGAAAGCGTTGGATAGCGTAGGGGTTTAAATGACTATTCCAACTCCAGTGAGTGTAACAGTAGGGTAAGCGTTGGATAGTGTAAGGGTAAAAATTACTATTCCCACTCCAGTGAGTGCAACAGTAGGGAAAGCGTTGGATAGTATAGGGGTAAAAATTACTATTCCCACTCCAGTGAGTGCAACAGTAGGGAAAGCGTTGGATAGCGTAGGGGTAAAATTACTATTCCAACTACAGTGAGTGCAATAGTAGGGCAAATAAATACTTATTCATCAAAAGTGGACATAGACACTTGTAACTGCGTTACGCACAGTAGTGTGGATAACCCTCATAAACGCTATGTATTAAGGTGATGCGGTTTATGTTGATTTTCCGCCCCACATAGACGTTATGGCATTTATCATTGGGTCATCACTTGTGCTATATGTCTGCCTCAAGCCTGAGGTCAACTCTGGAGTAACGCAGCAGTGTCCAGAGAAAAAAGGTGAAGCCACAATGAGGGATTGTTATTTAAGAAACACACCTACATCAAAAGATCAATTTATTATAAATGTAGATGTGGTGTGTTATTAAAATTCATATGGGTATACGTTTGGACCGAGTTACTGGGTCTAAGTATATCATTTCAAAAAACAAACTGCCAACATGTTTCTGCTCCTTTTGGCCCAGCCGGGTCTGTGGAGCATTCGTCAGGACAAACATAAAATTAAAATTATACTCACACCCTTTATGTGTGGTATGTTAGTGGATCAATTGCTCTCACTGTTGTATAGTATTGGAGGTTCTATTAAACCTAGAGGAAAAAACATAAATACACTATATTTATATTATTCTAGGGCTCATGAACCTAATAGTGTAACAATTGTTCACACTTCATTCTTACATTTTAAATGAACACATCCTTTCATGTTCCTTTACTGAATATTAATAGAATGAGAGACTGTTTTGGCGAATTACGTAGGAGAAATTCAAATGAAACCCTATGTCTATGCGTATGGTAGTTATTTGTCAAGTTACTGTGCCTCTACTATAGTTTGCGCATTCAGTCAAAGAGTAGCGTCATTATTTACTGATAATGTGTAACATATCGGTTCACAGCTTCTTAATAGGCCCTCACTTGTAGAAGACATAATTATTCTGTTGCCCAACAATCGTCACGTAAGTTACATAAATGTGTTAACATAACAATCTGTGACGTAGCATGCACAATTTATAAAGCATTCTGTTTGTCAAGCGCTTTTTGAACATTACCTCGTTAATGTTTTTGTTGCGTGTCCACGGGGGAAAAGGACAACTGAGTCCCAGGCTGCAGTGGGAAAAAGAAGGGAATGAGAGAGGGGGGTGGATTTAATACTTTACCATCCACATATTCGGGGCCCTGTTGGCGCGGAACGTGAAGGGCGTCATTCGATTCTTCTTACCCGCATACAATGGCGAAGTCCGCGTCTGGTGCTGGCGCTGCCCCCGGACGCGGAAATTCGTCAGTATCGGGTTTTTTGTATCGTCTCAGTCATAAACATAGATGACAGACATTCCCCTGGGCATTTTGCTCCAAACAAAATAGAGAAAGGGCTTCAGCGGCTTTACATCTCCATCTTCGCATTAATGAATACTCGTAATTCTGCAAATAATTGCGGTTATATTTAGGGCAACATGCACGCAATATTGTTTAACTAGTATTCATGACTGGTAAATCAATTAATATTATGTTACACATAACAGATGGACTTCATAGCACCCGATGTTGCTTGTAAACTAAGCATGGGCGAATTTTGCGGATCTCGCGTTCGCGAATTTTGCGGATTTGCGAACTCGCAATCCGCAAAATCCGCGAATTCCCGCGAATTTGCGGATTTTTTTTTGTGTGTTCGCAATTGTTTCTGCCAGTTCGCGAGGATTTGGTACTAGTTCGCAATTGCGAACTTACTTGTCGGCTCGCAACGGTCGCGACTATGTTGTTTCTACGTCTGGTTCATCATCACAGCCTCCCAGCACCCTCTGTTTTACCACTGGCACCCTCTCTTTGACCCATGCCACCCTCTGTTACATCAATGCCACCCTCTGGTTCATCATCACTGTAGAAGATGGGGGGGAAAAGCAAGCCCACCTGCCCTGCTTGAACTGACATGAATTAATTTGGGGTTAGTTTATTAACAACACCTGCCCTGCCCCAACTGACAATAATGAATTAGGGGCTAATTAATGTGTCACTGAAAGAATTTAAAGTTCCAGCCTGGCACCTGCTTGTCTGCTCCTTTAGCTGTAAATCAGGACCTTTGTGGCATACAGTTAAGGTCAGAGCAGGGTCACACAATAGTTGCAAGCAGGCAACCGAATTCTGGAGGGCCCCCTCAGGAAGCACTACAAAGAATCGTTACAAATCATGAGGTTGACCTTTTGCACCTGCTCATTGCTTTTGCTTTTGCTGAAATCGTTTTTCGGTTTTTTTCGCGCTATTCGCGGGGCGCGGCGTCGTGCGAAACCGACCGCGGAAGCCGCCAATTCGTGCGAATGAGCATTTTATTTTTTTGCGGCTTGTTGTTTCGCGAGTTTTTTTGCAGTATTCGCGAGCCGCTTGCAGCGCAACACGCGAATTTACCCCAAGGTCGAGTACGGGCGCGGCCATTTTGTTTGCGTGACGTATTTCCGTTTCCGCCCGCTATGTATAATCTCGCGCAGTAAGCGCATTGCGAGTAGAGGTTCGCACGAGATCGCGCGGGAAATCTAGAGGTTCGCACGAGATCGCGAGGAAAATCTTGCGCGAACTTACTTTCGCGCTCGTGAACGGGCGCCGGCCATCTTGTTTTTCATTCATTTCCTGTGTCTGGGCATGGTGTTTAATCCTCTTGGTATCTTTGCCATCCTTTGCTTGTTTTCAGTTTTTTTTTTACGATTTTGCTTCTTATCTATCCCTCTCTTTTCCTAGCTGTATATTTTTGTCTTTTCTGCTATTTTTCTTTTCTTTTAAACTACTTTTTTAAACTCTTTTCTTTTCTTCTTCCCTATCCTATTCTTTCTTAATTTTCTACTTCTTCCTACCTTACCTGCCCAGACCATGGTCAAGCCAGGCGCCGTGAAGCTGCCCAGGCACTTGAGGGCTGCAGCGGCGGCGGGGAGTAGTGCTGGACCCAGTGGCAGGACAGCATGCGGGAGATTGAGGGGGGAGCAGGTGACGCGACGGGAGATATTCAGCCCGGAGGAAGTGGGCGCGCTGGTCTACTTCGTCCAGCGCCACCTGCCCAGGACCATCGCGGGAGGCGGCAGGATCGCGGCCGGCGGCTACAACATGCGGGAGCGCCGGAAGCGGTGGGAGAAGGTGTGCTGGGCCATATCCCACCTCTACGGGGTCCAGCGCACCTACAGCCAGGTCACCCATCGCTGGACGGACCTCCTGGACCGCGAGCGCGACCTGCTGGACCAGCTCGGCTTGGAGATCCCCGGGCTTGGTGAGTAGTAGTAGCCATTTAATCACTCACTACTATGATGTTTTCTCCTGCTCTGTGTTGTTGTATTGCAAATATTTGTTTTTTACATGGAGCAAGCCAATAATGCCGCTGATGACGATTACATTGTAGTTAAATTATATTTCAAAATCTTCTGTGCATTTCAGGTGCACTGCTCTCCTTCTCAGTGGCGTTGCTACTATGCTTATTTGTTTTCTATTTCGTGGTCTCATTGGCCTGAGTAACTATTATGTATGAGTGTACTTTACAGAACTGCGTAATGCTAGACACTAGGGGGCAGATTACATTTACAAGCCCCTTGCGCCACGTTTACGTTGCCTTGCGTGACGCAACAGCGGCGTAAACGTGCCGCATCCCTGCGAGTCATTTACAGCATGACGCATCTAGGGAGATGCGTCACGTTATAAAGCCATGGGCCTGCACCACAATGGGTGCGTTCCTAGTACGCAGGGTGGGCGGTCCAGCGGCTGTGCGCCTCGCAAAATTGCCTGCGTGAAATGTACAAGATTTAACGCAGGCACTTCTGCGACGCTGCTACGTCAATTCAATTCCTTATGTCTGCTCGAAGCAGGCGAAAGGACTGACACAGCATGTTAAGTATTGGGTGGCCCTGAGCATTACTGGAGTTGCATTGCGTTGGCGACGTGACTCCAGCGATGCGCCGCTCTTACGTGACGAGATGCGTCACGCAAGTGCCTACCCTTGCGCCAGGGCGCGCCGCATTGTAAATGAGGCACATCTGCCGTGTCGCAAGGGTAGTTTTGCGTGACGCATTTGATCTGGCGCATCTCTGGAGATGCGCCAGAACGCGTAAGTAAGTATGCCCCTAAGGGGCAGAATTGCAATTACCGTTGCATCCCTGCAAAGTAGCAGGGATGCGCCATTAATTGTGCGGCCCGCTACCACCACCAAACATGGTGCGCCGTATTTGCAATGCGGCGCACCATGGGCCCAAAACGTCACCGAAGCTTTACTGCTGGAGTTGCGTCGCAACGATGGCGCAGCTCCATCAATGCTCTGGGGTACCCTATCTCCCCAATGCTGGGTCAAGCCGTATGTCTGCTTCAAGCAGGTGCAGGGTTTGTGTGACGCATCATTGTCCTAAAGGTGACTGATTGATATTTTGTAGATTTCCCTCAGCCGCTATTAGGATGTGTTCCAGCGCAGGAATGCCCTCCCTTGCGCCGGAACGCCCCCTGATGGCGCAGGGCTTTATAACGGGATGCATCTCCCAAATGCGTCACGTTGTTATAATATTATACGCCGCACCATGGCGCCCTTTTTTGTTTAGCTGCTGCGTCACAAAAGTCACGCAAGAACGGCGCAAAAGAGCCGCAAGGGCTTAAATCTGCCCCTTCCTTTGTACCCCTGACAATAAGAAAAATAGTGGCGGTGGATTGATAGTTTGACTATTTAAATGACTGGTAATGTAGCAGGCAACTGTTAGTGTTGTCACTGATCTGACTGAAATTACAATGGAGTTTGTCTGTCACTTTGCGTCTTGCCTGCGGACTGCTGCCTGCCAGTCCTAGGTGAACGTTTCAGTACTTTGTTTAGTGAGTTACGTGACTTTCGAAGTCACAGGTCCGCAAATAAATGAAAAGTAACCATAATCAATATAATTTCGCGGAAATATTTTGTTATTGTTCTTTTGAAATGTTTGATTTGGTTGACATTGACAAGCAACAATCATCCATGTTTTCTGTTCTTTCTTTCATGTTGTACGTCAGCTCCCCCCAGGGGCGAGAGGAGTACACAGGAGCAGCAGGCGGCGGATGCTGTTCAACAGGGCCAGGATCGGGCAGGCGAGGGCTCCTCTGCTGGCCCCAGTAAGTTTTCATTTTAGACTAGTACCTATTTTTCCTAGCGTTCCTCATTTGACTTTTTTCAAAATTGTCTTTGCTCTTCTTGTAGACTGTATCTAAATTCTTATCCTGCCTCTACTATGACTCCCTGTGGTATTACTAGATTATTCTTATTAGTCTGTCTGTGTAGCTAACTAAGATTGCACGGTTGGCGAAACTCCCATGATTCTAGTCAGCAATAGCTCTATCAACTTAGTGCAGTCCTCTGGGATTGTCCATAATGTCTTTTGAAGTGTTCTATCTGAACTCATGCTTGCAAAAATTGCAAAACCTTTCGCTCAGTCACTCTAGTCTGGACCAAAAAACACAGATTGTATTTAAGTTTAAAAGCTTTATTAAAAGTAAACACATTTATTAAAATGAAGTCATAATAAAACTAAACGTTTAACTGATAATGGAAAAGTGGTTAGTGCTGACGATTAATTGAAGACATTTCTTGTGGTCAAGCCGAGCTCTCACCTGGTTTCAACTTGATCTTGTTGTTAGAAGTCCATCTTCTGTCTGTGTGGAGAAAAATGGTGCGTGTTAAAAAAACAGCCTTCATCAGTTGTGCCAAAAAGTGCAGCAAGACAACCTTCCCTGGAAAAAGGGACATTTTTTTTAACTTTAACGTAGACAGTCACAAATTACATTGTTTTCACATGTCTTCATTCCTAGACCAAAGACTAGTGAGTGCTTTATTCTAACATTCTTAAATGTACTTTGTAGGTGGAACATCTGGTGGCGGGGCCAGTGTGGAGGTGGTGGTGCTCGACACGGAGGCGGAGGGCGATTCTTCAGGGGAGGAGGCGGCGGCTGTGAGAGTTGAGACGGTGGTGGTGGCAGCCAGAGGTAAGCTCTTATATATTCCTTACTTATTGAGATTGAAGACTAGCTGGGAAGGCAAGAATATGAGATGCATGGCTGGGTGAATGATGAAGCAATGATGGGTGGAAGGACAACAGCCTGGGTGGGTGACACAGAAACTGTATGTGTCCATATACCTGGATCATGCTACTATCTGACTCTTAGATAGCATATGTGTATCTAGAGCAGGGGTACTCCTAGTACGGCCCGCGGGCCGGTGGTGGCCCGGCAAGCCTTCCTTGGCGGTGCGCAGACCTTGCAGACAATCACTGCTCCCCCGGCCCCCACAGAGCAGAGGCTTTTTTGTATTTCACCTGTTAGCGCCCCTGCATCTCCACTCTGACAATCACTGCTCCCCCGGCCCCCACAGAGCAGAGTGGAGATGCAAGGCCACAAAGAGGTGAAATAGAACAAAGCCTCTGCTCTGTGGGGCCGGGCAAGCAGTGATTGTCAGGGTGGAGAAGCAGGGGCGCTACAACAAACAAAGCCTCAATAATATGTTAATGGTCTTTTAAAGACCTGTTAAGTACTTTGGTGTTGTTGTCTGTGTGTGCGCGTTGAGGAAGCGGTCTCAACCCGGGCTGAAGGCTGACACAGATAGACACACACACAGTGAGGTGACAGAGGGGGAGGGAGGGCAGGAGGGAGAGAGAGATGGAGGGAGGGCAGGAGGGAGAGCAGGAGGGAGAGAGATGTATGTAAATGCTGGGTCTGGTGGCTCAGTGGATGAGGGCATCTGCTGCAGGGACCTGTGTGCAACCTCATGGTCACAAGTTATTGTTTTGCTTTAGCCCCGCCCCCTCTGACTCCGCCCCGACCAGTGCGGCCCTCGGCCCCAAACTACACTGTAAATGTAGCCCCTGAGAGAAAGTTTGTGAGTACCCATGATCTAGAGAGAGTAGACGGTCAGTGGATGAACTAAGTGTAACTTTGAAGAGCATGTAACACTGCACCCGCACGTCCGTTCCAGTGTAGGAAAGGCAAGGAAAAGAACTTTTAATTTTGTCCAAATACTACCATAAATAGTAGCAGTAGTTTGTATTGCAAGCACTGCATAGATCCGGTTATTATGGTGGCCACTCCCTTACTCTCTTAATAAGTTTAGTAGTACTCAGTCATTCATGTGTGGATGTATCACTGGTCACTCAATAAAAAGCAAAGCACCTAAAGTCATCCCATATATAAGCAAAAACATCCCATGTGAAGTGATAGATAATCAGATTATTTATCTTCTTCAATTTTCCATTTCTAGTACTCATTTCCACTGTAGGGTGAAAGTTAAATTAATTAAGCAGTAGCCCTTGTAACAGAGTATTCTCAGTGCCACCCGTAATAGAAAAGTAAGAGCTTCACCACCTGCATGTACTGGACGGGTACAGTAACGCAACGGCAACGCAAGTCTAGGTCACTCCTCATGGCGTGCGTCTCTTTTTCTCGGGTGCAAGTTTACTGCGCTGGCATTATGCCGGCTTGCAGAAAATAACGTACCAATTTTCCAAAACAAGAGATAAGAAGAAGAATAAGACTGGTGTACTTTCATAGTCGACTCCAATGGAAGTCCACAGTGCTCGTAGAATTTGTTCCTTAAACTCCCACTAATGTTAGAGCAAGGATGAAGAAGTGTGAGGTTAGATAGATACTGGCCTCAATAGTTATGTAATGCGCTTGCAAGTTGCTAGTTGTACTGCAACACAAATTTCTGCTGAATGATTGAGTTAATCTTAAAGAGCATTGGTTACAGACTATGTCTTTCTTTCTTCATATAGGTTCTCCTTCCAAACGAACAAGGAGGAAAGAGCTGGCTAGAGCGGCCCGGCAACGGAGGATCGAGGCCACTGTTGCGGAATATCGGCGGCTGGTGGCCTTGGAGGACGAGGAAAGTGTGCAGTCGACAACAACAACAACGTCGTCTGCATCGGCCTCCGTGGCCCCACGGGCTGCCACCCAGCACAGTGGTCCACCCAGACTGAGCCGGGCTGCCAAAGGCAAACGCCACCGCCGAGCAGCAAGGCCAACAGCTGCCTCTCACAGGCATTGCACCTGCAAGGCAGCGAAGGCACGCCTGCGCCGCACTACCCTGATGGTGTCCCGCCTTCAGCATGAGCTCGCCTTGCTCCGCGAGGAGCATGATGCCCTGGCCCAAAAAGTTAACAGCATCCACCCATAGTGTCCCTTGCCCCTTTTTTAGAGACTTTTGGGGGGTGGGAATTGGGAGTTGGGTTTTTGGGGACTTTTGAAGGACAATCGTTGGGGTTAGGGAGGGTCTTGCGGGAGATTATTTTGTTAGGGATATAAATATACTTTTTCAAACTTTATCTGAGCATACCTGTTTTTTACTGCTTGCCTGGTGGGTGGGGGTTTAACGTTGACTGTTTTCCTGAAAGTTTAGTTCCATTTTCTTCCTTTAAGTGTAAATGCCCAAATGTTTTCAACACTAAGTGCCTCTCACAGACTAAGTGAAGTGAATCCAAGAGTCCTAGGACTTTAGTAGTACTACCTTCAGTCTCTCGTCTCTCGTACTAATACTCCATTATACCCCCAAACCACCAAACGCTTATCTTACCTGTAATTTGTGTTTGAAAGTAGGGCTAGACCCAGGGCTGGCTCCACGGGAAACACCGAATAAGGTTGGCAATCTTGGTCGGATAAAATTTCCTCATAGCGGTGGTACTAGTGGTGTGACACAGTGGCAGTTGCATGCCTATGAAAAAAAAGAAAATGAAATCTGGTTTGTCCTCCTGAGCAATTCAACGGTACAACTGAGAATATAGCAGGTGACAGAAGTACAGTAGAGCAGTGCCACATTGTAGCCTAACAAATGGTAAAGTATAACTACTAATTCGGTTGAAGTTCTTTCACATTAGCAATGGTTCTTTGTCAAGCAGAGTAAGAATATATCCTCGGATTTCTTCACCAGCCTGTTGCTATCACCTTATCCTCCCCAGCAAGTGTGTGGATTTATTGCTGTAATAATAATTTAGTCACACATCAATCAAAACCACACAGCCCGGGGGAAGAGGGTTAGGGTTTGAAAAATGGATGGGTACGGGGGTTTTTGGGAAAGGTTTTGGGAGACAAGAAAAAATAGCACAGCATAGACAAACTATTGTGAACATAAACAAATCTTTGGGTACAAACCTATCCATCAATCTTTGAAAGTGCATGCACTACTGCATGCATGTCAGTGAAAAGTAAGTAGTACATTCGACAACTGTGGAAAGAAAGAATGCGACAGTACAGGGCCTGTGTGGAATTATTGATAACGATATTCAACATAAGGTCTCTGTAGCCAGATACCCGAGAGCCTTGCTGGTCACTATAAATCCATTCACAACAACACTCAATGGGGTTGGTCTGGAAGGTGTCAGGTTTACTCCCCGTGATCCAGTCGATGCAAATATGGTTCCACCTCCAAATGTCACCAACACCCAGAAGTGTAAACACAGGGTGTTCGAGCCATTAGGCGGGGGAGAAAAATAACAAACTAAAATAAAAAATGTGGGATGGGTAAAGGTAGGGTCAGCAGGGAAAGGATACCTGTAACAGAAGACAAGACAGGCATCAGTGAAGTGCTGTCCTAACATACAAGGGTACTCTCATATAGTCTCACTAAATAACCAAGGAAGTAGACAAGTACCTGAGCACCAAGAAAACATGACCTTGGATAGGAAATACTATAGCCCTTCTGCCACAATCTGTGAGGAAGGCCTAAGAAACACATAAACATATAGTTAACGAACACACTCCTGTCGCACCAAACACACTCGCGTTATACTAAGACATCAAACCCACTACTCACAACATACCACAAACATGGTAGAGGACTCAATGTACAAAGGGGGTTCCAAATAGTCAAAGCAAAGATGTATGGTCCAACAAAAAGGAAGAGGGAAACGGTAGTGTGTAGGAAGCAAGAACTACAACACTGCGCTCTCTAAGTAATGACCCAGTAGAGAATCTTTGGTGAAGGTCAAACAGAAAAACGTAGTTGCGACCACCACTGAATTCTGCCAACAACACACCCCACGGTGCACTACACAAAGAGAACTGGGGTAGCCTGTAGTTACCTCACTACATGCCCAGTTATGGAGGTCCTTTGAAATACACAGTTATACAACGGAGACGCGTAGTTGTCCTTACTACCGCGCTCCGTTTTAATAGTACAAAAACGATCCCCGATGTGAACGCTAACACGTGGTATAGACCGCCACTGTGCTCCGCCACACACAATTCAACCAAACAGGAATTCATCAAAGGTAGAATTCTGTTAGAAAACAGTCACAGAACCTCCCTTAACAATCCGTTCAGGCAGTAATCAGCTGACCGCACGGGCGGCCGAAGAGTTTAGAGCGGCTTTACCTGAAGACGCGTGAAGTCCGTCTACCGCCAAGGACAGAACACGGAAGCGCTCCCCACTGAGCCTCAGGGGGGGGGGGAAGGTGATAGTCCACAGGAGACACGATAGAAAAGCATGCAGAGCGTCCGCTCTCATGCCGGTGCAGAACAGAAACCAGAATAACGCGCAACAGGAAGCGCGTCTGTTCTCCAGATAAACTTCCTGCAAGTCTCCCGCCTACTCATGGGAAATGTAGTTTCATAGTACGGTAGGCGCTTAGGGGCTGCGTAACCTGACAGAAGGTATAGTAGATAGAAAAGGAGAAATTGCTTTTTTTCTAGGTGTCCCCTCACTCACCAGGGTTGCCCCTTGGTGACATGCTTCATCATTGGGGCCATCCCAGTCCTCTACGGCCTGGGGCGTGCTGCGACTTGCGAATTACGTAGGAGCACTTACAAATGACTATGTGTGGTGCAGATGTGATAGTGGAGTGGACTAAGTGATGTGTTAAGGGATCAATTTAGAAGCCTAGAGAGAGCCAAGAAATGCAGTCACAGTCAGAGAAAAAGGCAAGGGATACTGTATCTATGTGGTTGTAGTGGTCCTGTTGGAAGTGGTAAGTAAGTTGCCTGCAGAAAAAAAATCCTCCTATTAGCGGCACTCCTCCATTGCAGCCGACGCTTCGTCCATCGATGTTGGTCACCAGAAGACACCCTGTAAAAAAAAGCACAGCATAGACAAACAATTGAACATAAACAATTCTTTGGGTACAAACCTATCCATCAATCTTTGAAAGTGCATGCACTACTGCATGCATGTCAGTGAAAAGTAAGTAGTACATTCGACAACTGTGGAAGAAAGAATGCAACAGTAAAGGGCCTATGTGTAAATTATTGATAACGATATTCAACATAAGGTCTCTGTAGCCAGATACCCGAGAGCCTTGCTGGTCACTATAAATCCATTCACAACAACACTCAGTGGGGTTGGTCTGGAAGGTATAGTAGATAGAAAAGGAGAAATTGCTTTTTTTCTAGGTGTCCCCTCACTCACCAGGGTTGCCCCTTGGTGACATGCTTCATCATTGGGGCCATCCCATTCCTCTACGGCCTTGGGCGTGCTGCGACTTGCGAATTACGTAGGAGCACTTACAAATGACTATGTGTGGTGCAGATGTGATAGTGGAGTGGACTAAGTGATGTGTTAAGGGATCAATGTAGAAGCCGAGAGAGAGCCAAGAAATGCAGTCACAGTCAGAGAAAAAGGCAAGGGATACTGTATCTATGTGGTTGTAGTGGTCCTGTTGGAAGTGGTAAGTAAGTTGCCTGCAGAAAAAAAATCCTCCTATTAGCGGCACTCCTCCATTGCAGCCGACGCTTCGTCCATCGATGTTGGTCACCAGAAGACACCCTGTCCACTGCCTGCCTGATGCTGAATTGTGGCTCGCTACTGTGAAGCCTGACTCCATCCTTTTTTCCCCATTGCAGAGACTGAAACCCGGCCTGTAATTATTCAACGAAAAACAGGAAGTGATATAATATTACAACACCACTGATAAATAAATATAAGGTATGTAGGCTGTGGAGTGCAAAAAGTCACAATTTGATTTTCCTAGTAGACAGTACAATATTTTTGAAAGTGCGTACTCTGAGTCACCTTTTGAAGGATAAATAAGTATGGGCAAATTAATGTAGCGGATCTTGCCCCTCAAGCTAGGTGTACTGTAAACTGTGTTTTAGAACAAAATTAGATCTTCCTAGCAGTGCTCCCACCCAGACCCTTACTAAAGCCAGTCGCAAAAATGTAGAAGACCCCCAATCAAATCTCAAAAAACGAGGCCTAGCAGAAAACTGGTGACAAAACTTACTTTGAAAGTAAAAGTAGGCCGAAGTACCCCCTTCCTAATTACCCATTACCCACCGTGGATTGCATTCAAACCACTTGCAAGCAACCAAGCAAAAGTAGCCATAGCCAGCATCGCTCCAAGACTCGAAATCCCCCCCACTCAAACACATGCAATAGAAATACTGCTAACCCTAACGAACCCTAAGTTAAGAATAGTGGCAAAGGCTTTCTTTAACTATGCCAAATCCCCCCTTTCCCACCATGGATTTTCTTCAAATGACTTGCAACCAAAATTACACATTCTCACGAGTGCTCTAAGACCCCAGAACTCAGTTGGAAAAATCTAGAACACCCCGAAACACATGCAATCCTGCTGCTAGGGCTAACCCTAACGAACCCTAAGTTACAAAAAGTGCCAAAACTAAAGGCTTTTCCGCGCGGATTTTGTCCCAACCACTTCTACCCGGTATTAGACCTTCCCAGGAATGCCCCAAGACCCGGCAACCCACCCGCCAAGAAGCGTAACACCCCCAAACAGGCCAAAAGCAAAATCTCATACTTGCAATATTTCTGGGCCTTCGGTCCAAACGCGCTGCGTAGCTAGGCCATAAGTCGGGGTTGGCACGACGGATTTCCTGAAAAGCAAATGCAATCAAGATTAGAGTGTCCCAGCAGTGCTCCCAGACCACGAAACTCACCCACAAACACCAGGAAGCCCCCCAAACAGGCCCCCGAAAACGCTACATAGAGCAAAATGTCAGAAATAGCCACAAAAAAAATCGGCCTGGATTTTGTCCCAACCACTTCTACCCGGTATTAGACCTTCCCAGGAATGCCCCAAGACCCGTCAACCCACCCGCCAAGAAGCATAACACCCCCAAACAGGCCAAAAGCAAAATCTCATACTTGCAATATTTCTGGGCCTTCGGTCCAAACGCGCTGCGTAGCTAGGCCATAAGTCGGGGTTGGCACGACGGATTTCCTGAAAAGCAAATGCAATCAAGATTAGAGTGTCCCAGCAATGCTCCCAGACCACGAAACTCACCACAAACAGACGGAACCCCCCCTAAGAGCACCTCAAAGGCAAGCAAGTCATCAAAAACACAAAAAAATTCCGCCTGGGATTTGGTCCAAAACACTTTTATCCGGTATTAGAGCTTCCCAGCAATGGCCCCAGAGCCGTCAACCCAGGAGAAAACGAGTAGAAGACCCCCAAACAGCCAAAGAGCAAAAGTACAAAAATGGGGACTTAGTCAATTTTTCACAAATTTCCCAAATCACTCCGCGCGCGCTCTGCAGCTAGGCCCTAAGTCCCCTCTGCCACCATGGATTTGCTTCAAACCTCTTGCAAAGTAAAGTATATATAGCCAGCAGTGCTCCCAGACCACGAAACTCACCCACAAACACCAGGAAGCCCCCCAAACAGGCCCCCGAAAACGCTACATAGAGCAAAATGTCAGAAATAGCCAAAAAAAAAATCGGCCTGGATTTTGTCCCAACCACTTCTACCCGGTATTAGACCTTCCCAGGAATGCCCCAAGACCCGGCAACCCACCCGCCAAGAAGCATAACACCCCCAAACAGGCCAAAAGCAAAATCTCATACTTGCAATATTTCTGGGCCTTCGGTCCAAACGCGCTGCGTAGCTAGGCCATAAGTCGGGGTTGGCACGACGGATTTCCTGAAAAGCAAATGCAATCAAGATTAGAGTGTCCCAGCAATGCTCCCAGACCACAAAACTCACCCACAAACAGCCGGAACCCCCCCTAAGAGCACCTCAAAGGCAAGCAAGTCATCAAAAACACAAAAAATGTTCCGCCTCGGATTTGGTCCAAACCACTTTTAGTGCTTCCCAGCAATGGCCCCAGACCCGTCAACTCACCTGCAAAGAGGTAGAACAACACCCCCACAAGTGCTGAGTCTTTCTTCATTGGGCGTAAACCAGCCCTCTGCTTTGATGGAAATAGGAGTCTGGAGGAGGAGGATAGAGGAGCATGTTCTTCTGAACTTGTGAACCTGAGGAATGCAGACTGCGGCACCTTCAAATAAATTAGCAAACAAGTGAAGACAGTTCTGCTGATGGGCTTGTTTTTGTGATTATCTGATTAAAGTTTGAATTATATTAACTGTGCACAACAAAGAAAGACAGACACACAGGAATAAAAGTGAATAAGGATGAAAAAGAAAGTTATTGATTCGTTGTCTCATTTTCAGGGCTCGAAGTCGGAATCACGGTCCAGGAATAAGAATAAGGCTTCGTCATCATACTCTGCGAATTCAGGCAGGGTGAGCTCAGTGTCACCTGACAGAGTAGAAATTCCCTCATCTGTGTTGCTGGCCACCTCCTCTTCATCCGGCACGCTCTCTCGTACTCTGAAATCTGGTGGTATGAGGTGCTGATTCATCTTGATCATTGTTAACCTCTCCACATTTTTGGGCGAGAGGCGGCTCCGTTTGGGAGTTACAATCCCACCAGCCGCACTGAAAACCCGTTCAGAAGACACGCTTGCGAGTGGGCAAGACAAGTAGTTTAAAGCCAGGTTGGTGAGCTGTGGCCACAATTCTTTTTTCCCATGCCAATACGCCAATGGGTCAGAATTAACATAGACCTCTGTTGAGTCATTCAGATAGTCCTTCACCATCGACTCAAGGTCCTCATCCAAGGTTCCTCCACTTTGCTTAGCTCTTGCTGTGCCTCTGACCTTTTGAGAACCAAACCCACGCAGAGCTAGCCAATCCTCTTCAGCCTCCAATGTTTCTGTTGTCTTTCGTGCAGATGATCCGGTTGCCGGTGTCTTTAACGGCTGAGAGGTCACTTGTGCCACAGCCACAGGTGCAGAAGTGGATTGTTTTGACTGGGGATGGCCTGCTGATGTACTGCCATTTCCTTCAATTTCCAGCCGTTCTGTTTCAAACTTCTTGGCTGACAAGGCTAGCCAACGTTTGTACTTTGGAACATGTTCATCATCAAAAGGAAAGAATGCTTGGCCTGCCAGCGCCTTTTTGTAGCGTGGATCCAGAATAGTAGCACAAATGTAATGCTGTTCTGAGTGGATCTTTTTAAGACGTTCATCACCTTGTAGGAGCTCTAATAATTGCTCAGCCAGAAGCAAAGAGTCTTGGTTTTTGTCATCTTTTCCAAACACAGAACACACCTCCTTCAGTTGGTCCTCCAGCATGTACAACAATGGGATAGCTTTTCCCAAATTAGAGTCCTCCTTGCTGACTGCACGCGTGAAGAACTCAAAAGGACGAAGCATGCGTGTCAGGCTTTCAACTATGTTCCATTGCGGCCCACCCATCCTCAGCTCCTCTATACCCTCTTTCAAGAAATATTGATCGAGTTCCGTATACTGCTCATACAGACGCTCAAGCATGTAGAAGGTTGAGTTCCAACGTGTTACCACCTCCTGGATGAGTGCTTTCACTGGCATTTGACGTTGATATAGCAGGCTCCTCAGCTGCTTCCGGGCCTTAAAAGAATGCCTGAAATGCTTGCACATTTTTCGGCAGGTCTCCAATACACTGTACGCTGCACTGCCTTTATTACCCAAGAATTTTTGGACAACCAGGTTTATACAGTGCGCCAAACACGGCACTCTGAAATAGTAACCGTCCCTCATGGCCTTAACTATATTGGCGCCATTGTCCGTGGAAACATAACCAACCTTGCGTTTTAGTGGGGACAGACAGTTAAGGACCTTTGTGTTAAAGACATCCAAAATGTTTTCTGCTGTGTGACGTTTCTCCAAACCAAACATGGCTAGTGTTGCATGTTTCCGAGCACCTTTAAAAACAATGTTAGTGTCAACACCTGAGTTTAGCTTTGCTTTAGCCCCTGAAAAAGAGACCCAGTGTGCAGTGATGCACATGTAATCAGCGCCTGCGCCACTGGTCCACATGTCTGTTGTCAGATGTATAGTGTGAACAGCACTCTTCTGCAAAGCTGCCCCAATCACCTTCAGAACATCTTCATGTAGTGCTGGAACCGCAACTCGGGCAAAATAGAACCGGCTAGGAACCTTCCATTTAGGGCAGAGCGCTGTCACTAATTCTAGAAAACCAACCCCTTCTACAAAAGAAAAAGGGAGAAGGTCCAGAGCTAGCATTTTAGCCAGCTTAGTGTTATACAGACGGGTCATTGGGTGGTTGCGTTCATATTGCGCTTCTGTAAACAACATCTTTTTAATGTTGCCCTGGACCAAGGATTTACGGGATGATGATGATCTCTTCGACCCAGTTACGCTCGCTGATGAACTTTTCCGCATTGATGTCTCACTCTCTCCCACACTCTTAGTGTGGCTCCCATGGGGTGTGCTGCTGACAGGGGAACTGGGTGTAAGTGAAGTGTTTGAATCGTCTTCTACCTCCTCGTCATCACCAGATGAAAAAACAACGTTTTCATTGCGTGCAATTGCGGCTTCCTTGATCGTGTGTAGGTGCGCAAACCATTGGACATGGTGCGTTCTCCTAAGATGACCTCTCTGGCCTCCGGTACCATAGTTGGAACCCAACTTACCACGACTAACTCAAAGCTTACAAATGCTACAAATGGCTACGTTTTCATTTTTTGGGCAAACACTAAAGAAGTCCCAAACTGGAGACTTGAAATGTCTTCAGGGGCCGGAGGAGGCGGCGATACTGGTGGTGGTGGTCCTGCTGCTAATGCCAGATGAAGTGGAGGATGTGGATTGCCGAACTTCAGTACGTTTTGCACTTTCACCACCACGAATTGAGGTCGAGGACGAGGTGGGTACCTTCTTGCGAGGAAGAAATATGGAAGCGGTAGGTTTTGGTGTACTACTTAACTGCAAATCTAATGATTCCATTTCCATTGCCTCCTCGCCGACATCATCATCACGCTCAGCAGCTTCTCGGGATAGGGTCAAAATGTCTCTTTGCTGCATGCCCGGTGGGGCTGCAGTGACCTTTGTGATGACTGGCTCGTCATCATCGTGAGAGGCTTCATCACTAGCAGTATCTGTCACTTCTTGTTGAGCCTCATCACACTCCATAGGTTTGAGTTTTTGGACGACCTTCCTTTTACGCTTAGGTACCGGTGTCAGATCATGGTGTGCCTCACTGTCAGACCGCAGTTGTGGTTCCCAAGACAGATCACTTGCATCAGAACGAGGTGGGCTTGAAGAAGATGTAGACACCCCCCTTGATCTTTTCCTTGCTAGGGATGTGGAAGACAATGAATGATCATCAGGAGGAGTGGCTTCCAATGATACCTCGGCTTCATTGTCGATTTCCAAATGTGCCCCTACTTCGGGAGGAACAACTATTGTGGGCACTTGTGAACCTCCATGCACCTTTGCTTGCGCATCTCCTTTTGCTGCCTCTCCTTCCACATGTACTTGGGCGTGTACTTGCACATGGTGTTGTTGTTGCGGCTGTGGTTGTTCAACACTTGTCAGATGAGTTACAACAACCTGTGTTGATTCAGGGACATTGCTGCTACTTTCTTGCGATGAGCCAACATCACTGGTCGATGGTGATTGGAGAAGTACACTGACTGCCTCTGAAGCACTCAAGGGCTTTGACTTAAGTTGGCGTGGTGGTGGAGGCACTGAACCCAATGGAGCAGGGGTGCTGCTCCCAGCTTGGTCCCCAGCAGATCCTGCTGCTGCAGGCGTACTTTTTTTTTGCTCCCAAAAAAAGTGGCGGGTGGCACACCAGCCTCCTTGGTAACTTGCTTCTTCTGCTCCTTACTAGCAACTTTCTTGCTAGAGGAGCTACGGAGAACTTTCTTTGGGGGCGGGGCCATCTTCTTCAGAGCAGGTCAGACAGCAGGCCGCAGTTGCACGAATTGTAGAGTTGTCTGAGGCCAGACGTGACGTCGCGTGACGTTATGCTGCACACACACACCGCTGCAGGACTTCTTCCTGGCACTGGTGGTTCTCTTGAGTCTTGTGCACCTAAAAAAAATGGAAGACAGAGGAACATCAGTTCAGTTATAGAGCACAAAAAAATCGAAAAACACTGCAAAATCAGCACAATCCCAATCCATCCATGCCCTCCATAATGTTTAAATTCAAGACAACCCACAGAAAGACTAGGCCCATGCAAGACTCACTACCCCTGGGCATAAATAAAGGTTGAAAAGTAGGCAAAATGGTTGGAGGCCTAACAACAAAGCCTGCATTCAAAATGGCCACTTGCCTGCCAGCACATGGCCAGTGCCTGTAGCTGCACTCAAAATGGCCACCAGCCGCATGGCATGTCCCTCCCCATGAACACCCCCAAAAATCGAAAAACACTGCAAAATCAGCACAATCCCATTCCATCCATGGCCTCCATGATGTTTAAATTCAAGACAACCCACAGAAAGACTAGGCCCATGCTAGACTCAAATACCCCTGGTGAAAAGGCCACAAGTACAGGCCCAAAAAACGAAAATCACTGCAAAATCAGCACAATCCCATTCCATCCATGGCCTCCATGATGTTTAAATTCAAGACAACCCACAGAAAGACTAGGCCCATGCAAGACTCACTACCCCTGGGCATAAATAAAGGTTGAAAAGTAGGCAAAATGGTTGGAGGCCTAACAACAAAGCCTGCATTCAAAATGGCCACTTGCCTGCCAGCACATGGCCAGTGCCTGTAGCTGCACTCAAAATGGCCACCAGCCACATGGCATGTCCCTCCCCATGAACACCCCCAAAAATCGAAAAACACTGCAAAATCAGCACAATCCCATTCCATCCATGGCCTCCATGATGTTTAAATTCAAGACAGCCCACAGAAAGACTAGGCCCATGCTAGACTCAAATACCCCTGGTGAAAAGGCCACAAGTACAGGCCCAAAAAACGAAAATCACTGAAAAATCTGCACAATCCCATTCCATCCATGGCCTCCATGATGTTTAAATTCAAGACAACCCACAGAAAGACTAGGCCCATGCAAGACTCACTACCCCTGGGCATAAATAAAGGTTGAAAAGTAGGCAAAATGGTTGGAGGCCTAACAACAAAGCCTGCATTCAAAATGGCCACTTGCCTGCCAGCACATGGCCAGTGCCTGTAGCTGCACTCAAAATGGCCACCAGCCACATGGCATGTCCCTCCCCATGAACACCCCCAAAAATCGAAAAACACTGCAAAATCAGCACAATCCCATTCCATCCATGGCCTCCATGATGTTTAAATTCAAGACAGCCCACAGAAAGACTAGGCCCATGCTAGACTCAAATACCCCTGGTGAAAAGGCCACAAGTACAGGCCCAAAAAACGAAAATCACTGAAAATCTGCACAATCCCATTCCATCCATGGCCTCCATGATGTTTAAATTCAAGACAACCCACAGAAAGACTAGGCCCATGCAAGACTCACTACCCCTGGGCATAAATAAAGGTTGAAAAGTAGGCAAAATGGTTGGAGGCCTAACAACAAAGCCTGCATTCAAAATGGCCACTTGCCTGCCAGCACATGGCCAGTGCCTGTAGCTGCACTCAAAATGGCCACCAGCCACATGGCATGTCCCTCCCCATGAACACCCCCAAAAATCGAAAAACACTGCAAAATCAGCACAATCCCATTCCATCCATGCCCTCCATGATGTTTAAATTCAAGACACCCCACAGAAAGACTAGGCCCATGCACCACTCACTACCCCTGGTCAAGGCCCCAACAACAGGTCAAAAATCGAAAAACACAGAAAAATCAGCACAATCCCATTCCATCTATGCCCTCCATGATGTTTAAGTTCAAGACAGCCCACAGAAAGACTAGGCCCATGCACCACTCACTACCCCTGGTGAAGGCCCCAACAACAGGTCAAAAATCGAAAAACACAGAAAAATCAGCACAATCCCAATTCATCTATGGCCTCCATGATGTTTAAGTTCAAGACAACCCACAGAAAGACTCAGTCCACCCACCACTGAGTACCCCTGGGCAAAAGGCCCCAAAACAGCCCAAAAATCGAAAATTCCAAAATTTTAGTTGCAGCAACTGTAATGCCCCAAACAAACTTACCTGTAAAATTTCTAATCCAACAGTGATCCAAAGAAAGTCAAAAAGGCCTCAAATCCAAAGATCCAGCAGCATCCACAAAAAGTAATCCTTCCAGCTCCAGATCCTAATGAAAAGTGACCAGGAGATGGACAAAGCACTGGGAGGAGCCTGCTGAACAGGAACAGGAAGTTGAAGACTGTGGAGCACTTCCTTCCTCCCACCCCCCTGCCCCCCTCCCCAAAATGGACTCCTCGCTAAAAAAGTGCAGGCAAATGTCAAACTAAGGAGTTATTCACATAAAAATCATCATTTCTAGAAGGTTTATGCTGCTTGCTGGTGGATTTCTTGTGCAGAATTGCAAATTTATATTTTCGCTCGCCGCATCTCAAATCTCGCAATTGCGAAGTACCGCGAGACGTGATCTCGCCGTACTCGCGTTGACAAACTATCGCTGGCAAGCCGCGATGACGTAATCGCGCTCGCCAATTCCCGCGGGATCACACAGCAAGATCCAAAATGGCGCAGCACTCGCAAACTATCGAAAAAAACAACTCGGCAAACGATGATAAACGCCGCGCGCCGCAAAAATTGTATCACCAACGCCGCGCGCCGCCAAAAAAATCCGCTGCGTGCGAATTTGCGGATTTTGCGGGAAATTCGCAAATCTCGCGGATTGCGAATTTCCCAAAAATCCGCAAAATCCGCGAGCGTAACGGATTTTCCGCCCACACCTATTGTAAACCATGCGCGATGGAAACAGAAAAAGAAACTCATTGCTTGACAATTGCAGAAATATATGTACATGGAGGCTGGTGTCGTTATATTAAAAAATGCTAATTCTTAAGACATTTCTCGGCACGATTAAAAGGTGAACGTCTTGGACAGCCATGTTGTTTTCTAATCTTATGGATATTTATGGAATCCAATTCTTTTCAAAGTAATTAATACTGCAGAACCCATATGTTTTATTAATCACACAAGGAGAGGGCAATCATACAGTGGGAGAGTGTTC
This sequence comes from Lissotriton vulgaris, assembly GCF_964263255.1. Classification (NCBI taxonomy): domain Eukaryota; kingdom Metazoa; phylum Chordata; class Amphibia; order Caudata; family Salamandridae; genus Lissotriton; species Lissotriton vulgaris. The sequence goes on from NW_028250265.1 coordinate 759,121, forward strand.
TGAATGGCAGACTCATCTCAGGCAAAGTGATGCCACTGTACATTGTCATTAAGACCTCTTTGGTGGGTTTTAAGTCTATTTACCCATCTTTGTTCTTTTTCGTAAAGGGTTTTTTCTGAATTGCCTGCTTTGTATGTCAACATCTCAATCACTGTCCATTTTAGATCTTCAGCTTTGTGACCAGTTTCTACGAAGTGGGTACATAGTTTGGTGTTATTCTTTTTTGTTCTTATGTTGCTCTTATGTTCCCCAACTCTGAGCTTAATCTTTCTGCAGGTCATTCCAATGTATTGTTTTCCACATGGACATGTGATCATGTATATAACATGTGTGGAGTTACAGGTGGTGTGTTGTCTCTGAGTCCAGAGTAACGTTTCTGAGAGTTGTAATGTTTTACTGGTCATTGTTGAATTGCAAGCTTGGCACGACCCACATGGATAATGGCCGTAATTTTACTCATTGTCGGATTTCTTACAATGTCTACTACAGGTTGTTGTCTTGGACGTGTATGTACAAGCATGTCTTTTAGATTACGTGTTCTCCGATTTGCGAATCTTGGTTTTGGCCATTCAAGATTACCTGAAGTTACAATACGCCAGTTTTTATTAATCAGTTTTTGGACTTTGTATGTGGCCGGACAGTACGTGGTGACACACGTGACAAGATCCTTGATAGGTTCTTTTGTGATGGTTTCAAGTAGGGCAGTTCTTGGCTGATTATTTGCTCTCTTTCGGCATTTTGCAATAGTTGCTTTATTGTAATCGTGATGCTCCAGTTTCTTTGTTAGATCTTGTGCCTGTATTTTATAATCAGTCTGTCGGCTACATTTCCTTTTGAGTCTGAGAAATTGACTGTACGGCAAGTTGTCTCTCATAGGTTTCAGGTGGAAGCTTTTGTATGATAGTAAGCTGTTCTTTGATGTTGGTTTGGTAAAAGTCTTTGTTTCAATTCCCCCGTTCTGTACAAAGATAGTTAGATCCAAAAAGTCTATACTGATGTCATTAGCTGAGAAAGTGAATTGCAAGCATTTGTCTCTCGTGTTGAGCCAATCAATGAATAATTTCAGGTCTTTATCTTTCTTCCAGAACATCAGAATATCATCGATGTAGCGCTTCCAATAAAGCACATTGGTTCAAAAAGCGCTTGACGATCAGAATGCTTTATAAATTGTGCATGCTACGTCACAGATTGTTATGTCACACATTTATGTAACTTACGTGACGATTGTTGGGCAACAGAATAATTATGTCTTCTACAAGTGAGGGCCTATTAAGAAGCTGTGAACCAATTGTTGCGTGCTTATCTAGGTTCATGATCGATACTGTGACCTTATGCCCCTATTCGGCTATAAATCCATTTATTCCCTATATTGGCATAACCGTTCAAGTGCGATTTTCTGGAAAGTCATCTCTGGCCTCACACGAACAGAGCCACATTCCAGCATGACTCTCTGCTACTTCCTTTGCGACCAATTAGTGCAATGACAGTGCAGCAGTCACTATCTGATATTCCTAGATAACACTCCGAGTTCTTCAACAAGATAAAAACTTAGCAAACCTGGAAATCCCCGCTTGCTATGTTTTGATTAGTAATGGAACTCTAATGAGCAACTGATAACTGTCACTTCCTAGTGACATCTTTAATTGACGTCTTATGTCCAGCAAACTTGCGTCAAACCCGGCACCTGTCAGGTATAAATATTACCAACGTTGCCTTAAGCAATGTGAGCTGTGAGCTGCAAGCTACTGTTGCTGATGCTGGCTGCCTGCATGACCCTGTGTTGGTAAAAACTAGCACTCTGTCGCTGCAGCCTGCTATCCTGTGGTGGTGAAGCTGCTGATTACCATTATCGCCGCTACAGCGCGAACTATGGTGCAGTACGCTTAAGGAGCTGAACAGCCGTCCTCTGCGAAGACATCCAGCCGATTCCAGCTGCCCACGGACGCTGTCACCCCTCCTTCCTCGACGCGCTGAAGAGAAGCCGCTGCCTTTCTCGTGCAGAGAAATCCAGTCCCGGCGCTTCCGGTTTACCCTCGCGGGTGACTGGGATATCGAGAGAGACCCCTGAAGGAGATACCAATCCTCCATCATTCTATTCAGAGGTATGGTGTTGACTAAGCCCTTAGACGAGAATTCTTGAAACAAACCTTGGCAAAACCAACTTAACTTAAAGCTACTTACTTACTCCCCCTTTCACGTGTTAGGCTTAGGTCAGGCACACTGGGGTAGGCTTAGTTAGAAGCACCAGTTGAGTATGTTAGCCTAATGTATATATAACTGTATATATGTTTTATTACTTTTAAACCATTGTATGGCTAAGAAACCATATCAATGCTTTTACAGTTCTATTTCGCAATACTTATCTTACTGTACGTACTTTTTATAATAACAATTATTGCAATTGTGGCAATACATTTCTCTTCCACGAGAAGAAAGACTGTTCAATAAATGTTAACCCTTTATTGATACACGCCCGTCTCTCTATTCTCTACATACTGTGAAAGTAAACTGCACTAGACTGACTGAGTGAAATCTATGTCTATTGTTTCACACGACCCTAGAGATCGACTCTTGATCTGAGGAGCAAAGTTGTCATGTTGCACGGTTGTTGGAAAACTGAATCCCTTCTTGTCTGTGCCAAGGAAGCTGATCACTTCCTATGCAGAGAAGAAAGTTTCCAGTGACCTCTGAGCTAGTTGGTAACACAACCCAATTAAGTTTAGCATAGTCAGTGGAGGCCTGGAATATAAGCAGTTCCACGTCGATACTACTGTTTATGTTATTCCAATGCGCAGGGCCTAGTGGGAAACTAGGAACTACACTACATGGCGCCCAACCGTTTGGTAAGGCGATAAACTAACGCAAGACTTGTAGAGTAACTCAGTCGTGCATATTTCACACCCCTTTCTCCCGTAAATACTCCAATAGACGTCTGGAGTGGGTGAAAGGGTAAAATCCGCCCGACCTTAGTAGGAAGAGATTCCTATGTAAAGCTCTGGTTTATTCAACGTTGAAGGATACAGTGTTCCAAAATATTGTGCACCTAATCTTTGTCTCCTTGGAGACCTACTCTGCAAACCTCGCATTTTTACAATGCCAGGAGAAAACGGAACCACTGGGGCCGCAGTAGATGCGACTCAGCAAGGTCCCGAATACACAGACCCGGATGCTATTAACATCCCGGTCCAGTTAAGAAGATCTATAACTTTAAAACTTATAGAAAACGGACTGACACCTCAAGGTGGTACAGTAATTTTCGTGATAGAGGCTCACGAGTATCGGCAGACAGAGGTATTCTATTCATGGATAAACTTTCCAGCGGTAAACGCTATAACACAAGAGTTTCACTATTACAAAATAGAGAAACCTCCGGAAGAGTACGCTCCTTTCGAGGAGATTGAAATTCCACTTAAATTTCAAGAGCACCTGCTCTGGTTTAATGGCGCCCTAAAACATAATGATCACATAACTAGGCTCGGTCCACTAGGTAGACCAGGAGCCACGTGGCCGGTTCTAGCCAGCTACACACCACATCCTGACATTGCAAAAATGTCTAAGGAAGAGCTGTTAGCACAGCTCAAAACACTAATTAAAATACATAGGCAATTAGTCCAATATGTAATGCGGACTGCAACAGTCCAGCCAGCTGTTAATACACCACAGCTGACCCCTCATCAGGGGAACACAAATAAAATTACACCACAGAACATACAGTCATGTCTTGGTAAAACACCCGTAAAACGGGAACAAATTCCTTTCTGGTTAGCCCAGAAAATCACACAAATAGAGGCAGTATTTCCTGATACTACCCCTATTGAGAAACACAGAATCTTGACCATCTGCCTTCCTATGGGAATCCCACCACACGTGGAGGACTGTGACACTTGGGGTACAGTCTTTGCTTCCATTTACACAAAAACACACGGTGTTCCGTCTATGGCGGTAATACCAGAAGTGCTAAAACAGATTCAAAATGAATTCGGTCCGGAACCCGCTTTAAATCTAGGTATGAAATTACTGAAAGACTTCAAGCAGGTCACGGCTATATTATTAGCCAACATAAAGGGAGAAGCAGCATCTGTGGCGATCCGCCAGAAGTTGAGGGAAACAGATATAAAAGATCCTGTTGAGCTAGCAAAAATCATAGAAAAATGCTATGAAGAATTAGGTAGAGACAGCTTGGGTGGGAAACCGGTAAAGCCCCAACTGCTCGAAAATCCTGAAAAATTATTTATTAAAAATAATTCAAACACTCCTAAAAAGAGCTGGGATGGAAATAAACAATCCACTCCCAAGGAAAAAGTTTTCCAGTCCAGAGGAAGGTCTCCTCGACGGAGGGAAAGAACTCCGACTCGAGAACGCCAGTCTCCCCAGCGGGAGCCCTCTGAGAAAAGATATAACCTTAGAAATAGGGATAATCTAAAAAAACCTGATAGATATCAAAGTATTGATACACGTCCCTCTCGATCTCTTCCACAGAATTCGGAAAGAAGAGGACGGTCAGACCCAGGAGAGCACACCAAGTCCAAAGACAAGGAACCTGCTCAAAATAAGAAATCTCAATTTCAGAAAAAGAAGGTAGCCAGTATTAGAGTAATCAACCATGCCAAGAATACTGAGGACACAGTTGAAAAACGGGGAGTGGGCATTGACAATGTTGGACAGTGCAGCAGAAATCAGTATAGCGCGCAAGATCTTGATGAGTCATCTGGAGACAGTGGACACGAATGAATACATTCAGGTTGAAACTGCCGACGCCAGACTTAGCGAGCCCCATAAAATATACGAAATAACATTGCGTATAGAGGGTGATAAGACTAGGAAAATTAAGGGTCTATTTTGGGATAAGCTCTCAAAAGGCTACGATATTCTGTTAGCTGAAAAAGATTGGCCCCCAGAGTTTGTCAGGGAGTGCCCTCGCGGCGAAGAAGTGATTATGCCTGCCTTCTCGAATCACATACCGATTCACAAAAAATACACATATGCAAGGAAATGGGCAGTAGCCCAGGCACCTGCATTATATAAAAATCATGTAGGATGGGATGAGGATTCACCACCTCACAAAATCCAATTAAAAAGTGAACCAACTGCCCAACGGCAGTATCCCATAAAGCAAGAAGCTAAAAAACAGGTCAGGGAGATCTTAGATCAACTTGAGTACCAGGGGGTGATTGAAACATGCACCTCTCAAATGAACAATCCTTTGTTTCCTGTCTCCAAGCCAGACAATTCATATCGTCTAGTTTTGGACTACAGACATCTTAATACATGTTGCAAAACTTTTGCAGTACAAAACTCGCATAGTGCAGCCCTAATGAATAACATAGTTAGGAAAAAATATAAAACGACATTAGACATTTCTAATGGCTTCTTTTGTCAAAACATTGCACCGGAAAGCAGATATTTGACCGCTTTCTCCGCATTTGGGTCACAGAAAAAATTCTGTCGACTCCCACAGGGGTTCAAGAACAGCCCAGGACTATTCTCAGCTAGGGTAACAGAGTTACTACAAATCTATGATGATGAAGCATTATCTTACGTAGATGATATTTATCTCACAGACGACGACTTGGATACTCATTTGAAAAGAGTGAACACCATTATACTTGGGTTCGCAGCAGAGGGTTACAAATTCAACTTTAAAAAGTCCCGAATTGCCCATCTGACAGTACTATTTTTTAGGGTACGAATTATCAAGTGAAGGGAAAAGCCTAGCGGACAACTTCTTAGAGAAGTGCGCTGTACTCCAAGCTCCAAAAACGCTGAAGAATTTACAATCAATACTAGGTTTTCTGAATTTCGGAAGAACATACATTCTAAATTACGTAGAGAGGGTTAAACCTCTCTACGAACTAATAAAACCTGATTTAAAACAAATCAATTGGACTCAAAAACACACAGAAATTTTGAGATCACTGCAAACAGACATGTTAGCAAAAACTAAATTAGATACACGTGACAACACGATCGATCTTGTAATCCGAGTCATCCCAGGAAGATGCGGATTCACGTACCTAACCTCTAATGAGGGAGAAAAGGTACCAATTTCAATTAAATCTCACTTGTACACACAAGCAGAAAAAGCATTCAGTCGCACAGAAAGAACTGTGAACGCAGTGCAAATCGCATTAGCAAATGAACGAGAACTAGCACACGGCAAACGGATTAATATCCTTACAGTGGAATCCGCCTTCGAGGCGCTATTCAGCCCAGTAAACCTGCCTACAGTGTCACTGGATCCGAAATGGATACAGTGCATAGATTCTCTAGGAGCGGAAGACGTGAAATACTATTTCGCCCCGCAATTTGAAGAACTGAATGATTTAGAATATGAAGAAGAATATCCTCTGCCAATCGAAATCCTGCCTCTCCCACAATATGCCTGTATAATCTATACAGATAGCTTTGTACAGCATTTCAACGTAGAGAGAAAATCCTACGATGCAGCATGTGCGATCATTAAAGGTCGTTGGCTGTGCGGTAAATTCAGACCGAAAGTAACAAAAACTGAATCTGTAAGAAACTGTTCGGTTCAAAGAACTGAAATCAGATCTTTAAAGATGGCGCTAGAAAATGCAGAACGTGAATTCCCGACACTTATCGTGTGCGATTCTCATTTTTGCGTCAACTCTTACAATAACAAACTGCAGAGTTGGATCGAAAACAACTACAAAGATGACACAGGTGCCACAATAAAGCATAAATTGCTCTGGAACGAGGTAGCTCTTTTACACAAAGAACTACAAAAGACTCACGTGATTCACGCACAGAGTCTTCAACGTGATGGCGTTCACGTTGCAGGGAATTCATTGGCTAATACAGCCACAGCGGAAGCAACTAAACCGGCTTCCGTAGCCACAAAAAAGCGTACAGATAAATACATAGACGGGGAAACCATGCTGGCAGTAAGAACGACCGTAAAAGGCGACTGTGCAGTACTACCCGTAAACTATCCACTCAATTATGCATACATAATCGATGCAAACTCCGTTCCTTTTGCTCGAATCCCTGGAGTGGGGGATAGAGTAATTCCAAACATGAACAGGAGAATATTTTTAATAGCAGACGCACACATGGGTTTGGGTCTAAGGCACAGAGAGATCAAGGAATCACTGACTGAATTACAATCAGTATTCTGGTGGCCGGGAATGAATGTAGAACACCAAATATATGCAAACAACTGTGAAAACTGTAATAGGGATCGCAGTAGCGAACCTTTCTACCGGCTACCAATCAGAAAGAGCGTAACGCTGCCTACACCCCATCCTGCGTCCTATTAATAGTTAAGACAAAAAGCACTTAAAAAATGTGGCCCCAGCGCTCGGCTGACGCTAGAACGGTTATAAAAGATTTGCGAGTCAATATCGGCACATACGCAATTACCACGTTCCATTCTGACCAGGGTCCTGCTTTCAGCTCTCGAGCCTATAAGGAGGCCATGGCTAGCATGGGAATTGGGTTGCGGTATTCTTGTCCGTCGCACCCCGAAGGGAATAGTGTGGTAGAAAGAAAAAACCGTGACATAAAGCAATCTATAACAGCGAAGGTATTAGGTTCAGGCGCTGGGTGGGTCAAACATTTAATAAGTGTCCAGACTAGTCTTAACAACATGCCAAGAAATTCTCTAAAAGGTTTCAGCCCATACGAACTATTGTTCGGAATTAGAATGAACGTTCAGGACCTCGATAGTCAGATATCAGTGGTACAAGAAGAAACAACGCAGTTTGATGTAAAAGACCGTTTGGCTGTTTTACAGGAACTGAATGAAACAAGAAAATCATTAAGCAACATAAAGTTAAAGCAACAGCCAAGTACCACTGACGAGGCACCACCCGCAACAGCCCCAGCAAGGCCTGTCTGGATTCCAAAGATTGGGGATCTAGTCAGAGAAAAGATCGCGGTGAAGAAGGAATTTGGGCCTTCTTACAGAAAAGCAGTACCTGTCTTGGCAGTCACCGGAACAAGATCAGTTGTGCTACCGCCCCTTGCTGGTAAAAAGGAGAACAGAATCGTGTCCATCGATCTGGTAAAACCACAAGCATGTGGCCTATAATCAACAGTAGGCCCAGTGGACTCCCAAGAAACAACAGAATACCCAAACTTGCAACAATCCAAGAGGTTCAAACTGAAAGACTAATCACATTCGATCAGCCTGCAGTGCACAATGAAGGACTATGCAATAATGCCATGGAACTCGTGCCTCTTGAAACACAGATTGAAACAGTTCGTCAAGAAACAACACCAGTCTACAATGATGTGGCATCAGAAAGTGCTACCGAGAGACAGATTGAAAGAACAATCCCATCAATTGACAGAACTGCCTCTGGTTATTTCATCAACTTCGACAACTTCTCTGAAGATTTAAATGACCCCGAAGTGATGCCAGAAACAAAAAAGTATTCTAAAGAAAATACAACAGGACTCCTTCAACAAATCAAAGAACTATATCTGGATTCACCGTTGATTGAGCATTGGATTATCTCAGGGGTATTCATACTCCTACTCTGCCTAATTTTAGTTTTAATTTTAGGAAAGTTTATTACAATTGAATGGACACAGCAAGTCAGAACATCAACCTAGTCCTGAAACCACACAGATCATCCCACGTGAAGAAAAGAGAACTGTCAACAGTAAATGTCACAGCAATTCCAATACCTGGTGGGGTAGTATGGGAGAAAACAGACTATGAGATCTATGGTCCGGTCGAAATCCTGAAGTATCCTCATCAACTAAAGGTTTCCTTAAGTGACTTTGTGACACCAAGTACATTCTCTGATGATTGGGACTTTAACAGTATTAATGACATGATGTCTGATTTAGTAATGTCAGCTAGATTCACAGATCATGATTATTTACAAGGTTCATCTAGTTATGAGCAGTTATTCTGTTACACCCACTATGGGGATCATTACTTGCATAAATCTGCACAGTCTAGAAATGTTTTTATGTATAATCAATGGGAACATTGTGCTACACCACCTAAAAGCAGTTCTAAAGCATTTTTTGAGAAATTCAAATACTTCTCAGGGTTTAACACAAGTAATGCAGAAACGTTTTATTACAAACTGTTAGATAAAACAGGAATGAAAACAATGCTGACAAATTCTAAATTGATATATTCAGAAGCATTTTATGACAAAATGATGACATTTGGTTTTGATTATTGGAAAAATAATATTGAAACGAAAACAATTTGGGGTACAAAAGATTGGCAGGTGCAAGGCATAGAAGCACTATTTAGAACCTGCATGATACCAGAAAAAATGTTATTTTTAAATGACACTGTACACCAAACATCTTGTCTTGGCCTAGCTAAGATCAAAGAAATGAAAACACCGTCTATACCAAAGCCAATACCTGAAAATGCAACCGCTGATATTGAGTTAGACGTGTCAAAAATTTTACATTTCAACAGAACACATCCTGATTGGAAAAAGTGGTTAATCTGGCCTACAGACACAAATAGCTGTCAAGATAGGTTCCTGAATAAAACACAGGGTTTAAAAATGACCAGATTAGACTCTAGATACTCCCAGAGACAACATCCAGGGATTATAACAACATACAGTGTAGGGAAACTCTGCATAGAATGGCTAACTACATCCACACTAGCTGAAATTAAGCAACACTTGTCTTTACTAAAAGATGGTGCTGATTTGCGCGATTTCATTCTTGGACCACGCAAACAGCGTCAAAAGCGTTTCATAGCGACCAGTATCTATGCTGCTTACAACCAGGCTTGGAAAGTAAAGCAAATTGAAACTGCTGAAAAAATACGAGAAATTGATCGTATTAATTTGGAGAAATCACTTTCTGTGGTAGACAATGGGTTAATGACTCTGTCTTCCAGAATATATTCGTTGGACAATATTGTACTCTGCCTTTGATGTGATAGACAGAGATTTGCTAATGTTACAACATGGCCAATCTCAATTACGTTCTATTATAGAATTAGGCTGGACGCTGCAAAATCTTCGTTCAGGCTATGTGCCTTGGCGTTTAATCAACACAACGTCATTATTTTCCAGTTTTAACCTTACTGATAAACAGATCAGTTTGGCACACAAAGGAGCAGACTATACAATCCTGAGTATCGAAAAACTCGAGAGATTACCATTGACAATGTCAGAGAGTCCTGTCATTGAATGGATAATACACGGAATTATCACAATTCCGATAACAACTTTCCGATTTCATAAATGCCTTGAGTACATACCTGCTGGCCAGTATGAACAATTGGGTAAGGGATATGTAAAATCCGAATGGAAATTACCATACACTCATTCTTGCTATAGTGACAGCGACAAAAATGTATTTCTTAGTGGTGACAACTGTAAACACTCACTAAGCGGTATACTTTTGTGTCAGGGTATTAATTTACACGGAGCATGTGATGGAAATTCAAACAACCTTTCATGCCACCAGCTAGTCACACCTGCAACTCAGATAGAGCCCTTCTTTATGCAACTCGCAAACGGGAGTTACATTCTTAGAACGGATCACAGGTGTTGTGGCCTCGTGCCAGGGAAAAGTTATCTAGTACAAGTAACGTCCATGGTCAAATGTTGTATGCAAGCATTGTTCCCGAGCGGGCCTCCAGACATAGTGACTCCCCTCTGGCCTCGTCTGAATCTCTATTCTATACGAATTGATACATTAAGCAAAATGAAATCTGTACTTTTACAGACAACAGTGCCTATAACGTCATCTAAAGAGACGTATGATCTTCTAGTCGCAAGGACGGCTACTGAAGTTCATGACCTTTTATCAACAAATTGCCCCGTGCATTTCGTAGAAATGTTCAGCCAACTCCTTAACATGTCTAGTGCAACAAGCATCCCAGGCATATTTAAGACAGTCTTTACGGGACTGCTAACACCCTTCCAGGCAATTTTGGGAATCTTTCCTAATTTTGTACACTCCATTTTTGGCGGCATACCACTATTTTTGGGACTCGTCGCAGGGATTCTATTATTGACCCTCCTGCTACGTTATGGCAAGCCTCGGCTCAGACATAGCTCCCATGGGAATGGAAGAGACAATCCTAGCAATGCGCTACAGGGACAGGATAACTAACGTCCTCGGATTGGCCAGGCTGAGAGATCTAAACATGACCTGGTTCCTTTCATTCAGACCGATATGGCAAAATTGCATTTTACCTGTGCTACGGTGTATGCTTTGCGGCGATGAATGCGTGTTGGACATCTGTCTTTCACTTCCATCAGCAGTACCAATGGACGTCGATACTTTGCTCAGTCCAATAACGGCTCACGCATTGTGTTGTCCCCAGCGGCTACCAATCCTGATGACGGCATTCGTGGAGACTCCTGTACTACAGCCAAGTGGTAACAGTGGAGCGAGTGACAAAAGCAACATCATCCAGGTACAACGTTCTGTGAGCATTGCTGGTCCTGCCTTCGATGACAGCAATCATTCTCACACCTGCCAAGTTACAGCGCTATCTAATTTGGTTGAACTATCAGCTGAATTTGTAGACCAATTCTTTGAGAGCCTGTCTGATACGATGTTCTCACCCACAGAGAAACAATAACTTTTGAGAAGCTTTCCGACACACAGCGTTCCCATGAACTCTGAATTCGGCCTTCAGTTTTGATCAACAAAAACTGCCAGGAGCTTTGGAAATCTATTTTTTTTTTGAATTGGACAATTTTTTTAATATTGACCCTTTTTGGCACGAACAATTCTTTGCTTAACGTAAAAACTATTCTTAGAGAACAGAAGCTTCACACTTCTATTTCTAAACACATCTGGAGACATAACAACATAACACCAGCCTCTAGCACACATGTTATTACAATGCATTTTTATGTGATGATTTATCTCGCATTTCTTCTGTCAGAGATACTTCATGTGTAATTCTTTTTGCATAATCGTTCATTGATTTCATATGCAATACCTTTTGAATGATTACTATGCTTTAAAAAACGTACAGTACCTAAATTCCATGTATTACAAGTACGCCTATTTCGAATGCATTTATGTATTTTGGGGTGGGCAATGTTACACATGCATCTAATTGCTTTCGTTTTAGTAATTTTGATGGACATGAAAACGTGGAGTGGGTGTTGCGTGCTTATCTAGGTTCCTGATCGATACTGTGACCTTATGCCCCTATTCGGCTATAAATCCATTTATTCCCTATATTGGCATAACCGTTCAAGTGCGATTTTCTGGAAAGTCATCTCTGGCCTCACACGAACAGAGCCACATTCCAGCATGACTCTCTGCTACTTCCTTTGTGACCAATTAGTGCAATGACAGTGCAGCAGTCACTATCTGATATTCCTAGATAACACTCCGAGTTCTTCAACAAGATAAAAACTTAGCATACCTGGAAATCCCCGCTTGCTATGTTTTGATTAGTAATGGAACTCTAATGAGCAACTGATAACTGTCACTTCCTAGTGACATCTTTAATTGACGTCTTATGTCCAGCAAACTTGCGTCAAACCCGGCACCTGTCAGGTATAAATATTACCAACGTTGCCTTAAGCAATGTGAGCTGTGAGCTGCAAGCTACTGTTGCTGATGCTGGCTGCCTGCATGACCCTGTGTTGGTAAAAACTAGCACTCTGTCGCTGCAGCCTGCTATCCTGTGGTGGTGAAGCTGCTGATTACCATTATCGCCGCTACAGCGCGAACTATGGTGCAGTACGCTTAAGGAGCTGAACAGCCGTCCTCTGCGAAGACATCCAGCCGATTCCAGCTGCCCGCGGACGCTGTCACCCCTCCTTCCTCGACGCGCTGAAGAGAAGCCGCTGCCTTTCTCGTGCAGAGAAATCCAGTCCCGGCGCTTCCGGTTTACCCTCACGGGTGACTGGGATATCGAGAGAGACCCCTGAAGGAGATACCAATCCTCCATCATTCTATTCAGAGGTATGGTGTTGACTAAGCCCTTAGACGAGAATTCTTGAAACAAACCTTGGCAAAACCAACTTAACTTAAAGCTACTTACTTACTCCCCCTTTCACGTGTTAGGCTTAGGTCAGGCACACTGGGGTAGGCTTAGTTAGAAGCACCAGTTGAGTATGTTAGCCTAATGTATATATAACTGTATATATGTTTTATTACTTTTAAACCATTGTATGGCTAAGAAACCATATCAATGCTTTTACAGTTCTATTTCGCAATACTTATCTTACTGTACGTACTTTTTATAATAACAATTATTGCAATTGTGGCAATACATTTCTCTTGTACGAGAAGAAAGACTGTTCAATAAATGTTAACCCTTTATTGATACACGCCCGTCTCTCTATTCTCTACATACTGTGAAAGTAAACTGCACTAGACTGACTGAGTGAAATCTATGTCTATTGTTTCACACGACCCTAGAGATCGACTCTTGATCTGAGGAGCAAAGTTGTCATGTTGCACGGTTGTTGGAAAACTGAATCCCTTCTTGTCTGTGCCAAGGAAGCTGATCACTTCCTATGCAGAGAAGAAAGTTTCCAGTGACCTCTGAGCTAGTTGGTAACACAACCCAATTAAGTTTAGCATAGTCAGTGGAGGCCTGGAATATAAGCAGTTCCACGTCGATACTACTGTTTATGTTATTCCAATGCGCAGGGCCTAGTGGGAAACTAGGAACTACACTACACAATATGTTACACATTATCAGTAAATAATGACGCTACTCTTTGACTGAATGCGCAAACTATAGTAGAGGCACAGTAACTTGACAAATAACTACCATACGCATAGACATAGGGTTTCATTTGAATTTCTCCTACGTAATTCGCCAAAACAGTCTCTCATTCTATTAATATTCAGTGAAGGAACATGAAAGGATGTGTTCATTTAAAATTTAAGAATGAAGTGTGAACAATTGTTACACTATTAGGTACATGAGCCACAGAATAATATAAATATAGTGTATTTATGTTTTTTCCTCTAGGTTTAATAAAACCTCCAATACTATACAACAGTGAGAGCAATTGATCCACTAACATACCACACATAAAGGGTGTGAGTATAATTTTAATTTTATGTTTGTCCTGACGAATGCTCCACAGACCCGGCTGGGCCAAAAGGAGCAGAAACATGTTGGCAGTTTGTTTTTTGAAGTGATATACTTAGACCCAGTAACTCGGTCCAAACGTATACCCATATGAATTTTAATAACACACCACAACTACATTTATAATAAATTGATCTTTTGATGTAGGTGTGTTTCTTAAATAACAATCCCTCATTGTGGCTTCACCTTTTTTCTATGGACACTGCTGCGTTACTCCAGAGTTGACCTCAGGCTTGAGGCAGGCATATAGCACAAGTATTGACCCAATGATAAATGCCATAACGTCTATGTGGGGCGGAGAAACAACATAAACCGCATCACCTTAATACATAGCGTTTATGAGGGTTATCCACACTACTGTGCGTAACGCAGTTACAAGTGTCTATGTCCACTTTTGATGAATAAGATTACCTGGGGAACAGACTAGACACATATTCCTCCTCCCTACCCTTTGATTTGAAGAAGGGCAAATAAATACTTCTTATTTAAATATAAATAATATAAATTGTAACACCAATTACAAATAATTAAAATATTTTACAATTGTGTAAAATGTATTAAATAATCAATTTAAAATACAAATAAAAAATATTTAATATTAAAAATTACCTACTAATACTAATTATTTACCTATTAATAATAAAATAATTAACAATTTAAAAGTATTTTGAAAAATTAACTCATTAAATTCTTTTTTCAAAAATGTAATTACTTACAATTAAATTACTTCAGAAGCTATTCCCCTTAAAACACACAACCCACTACAGAAATTAATTTAATAAAAGTAACATAAGTATCAATTACAATAAATTACAAAATATATTTTAATTAATCAAAAATTCATAATTAAGGGGGGCGTGGCTAGCAGCCGATCATGGCGGCAGCATAAGGGACGAGCTCCGCAGCTGAAGCGGCCTCTTCGTCTATCCGATATATAATCCAACACATTTTCTAAGCCCTACAGGAGGGTACCAGAGCCCAGGACCGGGTGGAGTAAGCAGCGACATGCGGCGACAAGATCCGACGTCTGGTGACCGAGATACGTCGAAGCTGCGAATTGGCCTACCCCGACCTCTTAAGCCGGGGCCTCCCCTGGTTGAGTGGCCCAGCAGGAAGTGCAGGAGGACCTGGGAATCCAGACCGGAAGTGCCCGCGGGGCACGGGTGACGGCAGAACGAGTGCCTCCCGGACAGTCAGACGCAGCGAAACACACAGACCACGGGGTTGTGGCGGACAACAGCGCTGTCGCCGGCGTTCCGACCGTCCCAGAGGTCGACACGAGCTGGCTCTGAACAGCATGGAACCGGTGACGAAGGGGACATCCGCCATTTTCTAGATCGAGGAAGGTGCTGCGCACTTGGCAATTACCGGCGCTTCTCGCCCTCCGGCTCACCCTACTACGGCTTGAACACTGTAAAATTGGTCTGGGCAGTGCGTCCACGCCACTCCACACATCCTGGAGCGTAGGGGCACGAGAAGCATGACAATCAGCGGTATGGCGGGGAAAGGTCCCAAGGGCGGCGCCACGCAGACCCGCATCGAACGGTATACCTCCGACAAGCCTACCGCCTCCCCGGTGGGGAAAGATCAGGGAGGCAAGACGACCGAAACCCCAGGGGGTAAGAAGGTGACGTTGGACGATGTCATGCATGCTCTGACTCAGCTACAAACGACTGTGGGTACAATTTCCACGGATGTCACTTTGCTCAGAGCGGACCTCCACAAAATGTCGGAGAAAGTTAAGAACATGGAGGTGGTCACGAAATCTCTAGTGGAGGACGTCTCCGAACTCCAACGGGAGATGGGGAAGATGGCGCAGGACAATAGAATGCTCCGGGAGAAACTGGACGAACAGGAAGGACGTTCGAGGCGGAACAACATCCGTATTATTGGAGTACCGGAGTCGGAAGGAATTAAAGCCATGGACCTCTTTGTGGAGAGCCTGATCACGGATGAACTGAAGCCAAAAGGGCTGGCCAACTTTTTCTCAGTTGAAAGGGCCCATCGGGTACCAGGAGACCAACCAAAGCCGGGGGCGGCTCCAAGGCCCATAGTAGCCCGTTTGTTTAATTTCCGTGACCGAGACGCCATTTTGCAGGCGGCCAGGACCACTACTCCTCTTAAGATCCAGAACGCTACCATCGCCATTTTCCCCGACTACACAGCGGAGGTCGCCCGTCGGCGACGAACGTTCTTTGAGGTGAAAAAAGAACTGAGGTCAAGAGAACTACCGTACTCCATGCTCTTTCCTGCGAGATTGAGGGTGGTAGCAGAGAACAAAACGTGGTTCTTCGACAACCCCGAAAACGTGCAAGAATGGTTGGAAGGCTGGAGGCCGGGTCAGAATCCGAGACGGACGAATCGACCCAAGAAGGATCGGAATGGAGGTCACCGCCAGGACTCACAGGCCTCGGGAGGGGGACCAGAAAACAGCGAATCTTTGGGAGCAGAATGCGGCCAAGAAGAGTTCGAGGAACAATGAGCATCAGACTCTATTTTGTTATGGACAATTAATGCTACGTAAGCGCTACCCGCCATTGGACACTGGGTGAAGGGCCTCCGAGGGTGTGAATGAGAGACTGCCGGCAGCGGAGAGTCCCTCACCCCAACGCGCAAGTACATTGTTTGGGGGATGGGGTATGCACTCTGCTCAGTTGGGGGGGCGGGCAGTTTTGAGTCCGTGCAGCAGGGGGGCAGGGAGGGGGGGAGGAGAATTTGGGTGAGTTTGCACTACGGGACCCCTTGGTCCTGCGAGTTTTTGTTTTATGCACACATTTGTTTACTGGTATGTTTCATTCAACTGAGAGCATCTGGGCTATTTGGGGCCCTGAGGGAATGGAATGTTGGAACGAGTCACACTTGCCCTACACCCGTCTCCGCATGCCACCTCACATACGGCGAGGGGGCTTCATAATGGTTCACCATCTTTCTCATGGCTGGAACAAATAATCACACCACACCAAACCCATTGCTCGTCATGCCATGGAATGTTAGGGGTCTGGGGGACAAGATCAAGAGGGGACTGGTGCTACAGGGAATTAGAAGACAGGGGCCTGCTCTTGTTCTCCTACAGGAAACACACTTGACGGGTGTGGCCACGAAGGCCCTAGACAGGAGAGGCTATCAAATGATAGTGCATGCGGAATTCACTTCGGGGTCCCGTGGTACAGGTATTTTGCAGAAGAAATCCTCTCAATTTATTGTGAAGTCAACAGCAGTCGATGCTCATGGCCGCTTTGCGGCAGTTCATGGCCAGTGGGAGGGGAAATTATTACATGTAGTTTCCGTATACATACCGTCAGCGCTACACTCTGTGGCCCTGCCAGACCTTGGCAGATTCTTGTTGGACCTCCCTGATGGGGACCTACTCATAGGTGGGGACTTCAACATGACACTCACGGACACCCTCGACCGGTTTCCCTCCCGTGCACACACAGACGGACCCAGTAGGCTCCAGACCTTTCTAGACGCACAGGGACTGGTGGACATATGCCGCACACTACACCCTGGCCAGCAGCAATATTCATATTATTCAGCCACTCATAATAGTCTCTCTAGGATAGACTACTTTCTCATATTGGGCAACGGGCATCTTACTGTGGCCGAGACAAGTATACTCCCGAGGGGCATCTCGGACCACTCTCCGCTCACTCTGACAATCACTACCACAGGCACTAAACGACAACGGTTGTTCCCGGTCTTCCCAGGATATCTTAAAGTCCCACAGATAAGTAAAGACCTGAAGAAAGCTACCCGGCTTTACTTTGAGGAGAATCAGTCCTCGGTAGACTCCCCTTCTACGTTAAGGGAAGCGTATAAGACCGTATTTAGGGGCCAAGCCATTGCCATTGTTGCGAACCATAAAAAAACACACAGGAGGGAGGCATTAGAACTGGAACTGGGCTTTGAGAGGGCCAACACCGCCCATATGGCAAATCCTTCGGACGACACACTCCATGACCTGCAGGTCCATCAACGTCGCCTCACCGACCACTTACGGAGGGTCACGGTGTCGGATATTGCTGCGACACAACACAGGGTCTATGACATCGGGGACAAAGCTAGCAAACTCTTGGCGTGGCTAGACAAGAAGCAGGGGGGAGGGAGAAATATCCTACAGCTTACTGACTCGTGTGGCGTCATTCACACCCGCCCTGGCGAGATAGTGGAGGTCCTTGCTGATTATTTTAGTGAAGTATACAACCCTACGACAGTGGTGGCTGAGGGTGAGGCCCGTGTTGCCCTCGAGCATGTGCCCCTGCCGAAATTGACGGACGGAGCGTCGAAGGACATCGACACGCCCTTGACGGTGGATGAGATTCAACTAGCCATTGGCTCCCTTCATTCGGGTAAGGCCCTGGGCCCCAATGGAATTCCCATCGAGTGGTTTAAAACCATGACAGAGTCCTTGGGTACACCCCTTATTCACATGTACGAGGAATGTAGGTTGAAGGGGATGTTGCCGCCAGACCAGCGGATGGCGACTATTGTAGCCATTCCGAAACCGGGTAAACCCCCCAGTGAATGCGCATCGTATAGACCCATCTCCCTTCTGAACCCAGAGGCCAAAATTATCGCTAAAGTGTTGGCGAATAGGCTCTTGCCGTGCCTAACTCAATTGATTCACCCAGACCAATCCGGCTTCATGCCACATCGAAGTACGGCCCTAAACCTCCGCAGGGTGCATGGGGTTGTGGCGAGACTCTCGCTACTACGAGAGCCAGCTGCGATCCTCTCACTAGACGCCAAGATGGCGTTCGACATGGTGGAGTGTAACTATCTTTTTGCAGTACTCGCACGTATGGGCTTTGGTCCGGTGTTTATCTCCTGGATACGCATGCTTTACAAAGACCCCGTAGCCAGAGTGGTAGCTAATGGCCACATTTCTAGAACCATACATCTAGGCCGTGGCACGCGACAGGGGTGTCCGCTTTCGCCCCTCCTTTCTGCTTTGGTTCTGGAACCGTTGGCGGTTACTATTCGCACTACACAGCTTCTGAAAGGGATCCAATGGTCCCGGCAATGGGAGGATAGAGTGTCCTTATACGCAGACGACATGTTGATATACCTTACTGACTTGGAGGACAGCCTCCCTAACCTCCTGGCTCTCAGTACTGCACATGAGCGAGTCTCGGGCTACACCATTAACTGGGCGAAATCGATAATTTTCGAGCTACGGGGGCCACTCCCGCCACTCCCGGACTCCTGTCCGCTAGAGCTAGCGCTCACTTCTTTTAAATATTTGGGGGTCCATATTACTCGAGACGAGGCGGAGTTCGCACGGCTTAATTTGCAGCCTCCCTTGCTCCGCCTCCGTAATGATGTGCAACATTGGAAAGAACTCCCATTGACACTGCTGGGAAGGGCAGCGCTCTTTAAAATGATGGCCCTGCCGCGCTTCTTGTATATTCTTGAAAATGCTCCACATTTGGTACCGGATAGCTTCCTCCAAAAGATAACGGCACAGATCACGGGCCTACTCTGGGGGAACCGGCCAGCCCGGATCTCGCACATAAAATTGAATAGAGGTTGGTACGACGGAGGCATCGCATTGCCCAACGTACGGTTGTACTACTGGGCGGCCCAGCTTAAGATCCTTAATCAGTGGATACACGCCCCGCAAGAGGATCCAGCGTTTAAAGCAGATAGGGCGCAACAGGGTACGAACAGTTTGTTGGCCCCACTGTACCACCGCGGTATTGCGGTAAAAAACTCGTTGGGCCCACGAAACACACTGTTCGCCTATGGTATAAGGCGCAAGCAAAACTGAAATGGGATGGGACCATCACAAAACTCACGCCACTATGGGACACAAAGGCATTGGGCCATTTACGGCGCTCTAAGGGCTTCACGCAGTGGGATAACATCGGGATCTCAACTCTGGGGGACCTATGGACGAGGGAGGGGGTGATTCCTTTTGCGACTCTACAGGAGCAGTATGAGCTGGGGGATAATGAGCTGTACAGGTACATACAGGTTAGACACGCTCTACAAGCGGCAATTCCACCAGATACATCCCCACCAGAATCTTCTCCCCTAGAGGACCGCCTACTCACAGACTGCATACAGGAAGGGGCGACATTGATGACATACCGTAAGTTGATCAACAATATGCCTGACCCACTAGAGAAGCTGAAAGACAGATGGACGACGGATGTGGGTGATTTAGACGAAACCGACTGGAACGCGGCCATGGCGTCCCCTCGTGAGGCAGGCATATCCTCCAAATTCCGCCTGGTACAGTTAAAGATTCTGCATTGGATTTACTACACTCGCACGACACTACATAGACTGCACAGGGCGGATCATCCCTATTGTCTCAGGGGTTGCGGGGCAGAGGGCACGTTTATACACACGTTATGGGAATGTCCGCTGATTGTTAGCTATTGGCAACGGGTTCTGCGTACCATAGCCCAGGCACTAAACACTTCACTTACTTTGGACCCGCGGATGTGCCTGCTGAATGTATGGGGGCCGACTGACCTTACCTTTTATGCAAGAGCGTGGACCACAGTGGGGCTGGTAACGGCCAAACGAGATATAGCACAGAAGTGGGGGTCAGCTGATCTCCCCACACTGGCTCAATGGATCCGAAACATGGACATGCTCATGCTGACTGAAAGAGCAGTGCATAAATTACGGGATAATCCGCGTAAATGGAATGGGGTCTGGCAGCCTTGGAACTCCTATAGGGGGGACATATGTGAGCCACTGGATGAGGAAGATCTTGAGGGTTCTGAGAGTGAAGAAGAACACTGATTAGGTATGGGATTGGCTGATGGGCAACACGCATGGGGGCGGGATGGATTTGCGCTGGGAGTATGCTGGGGGAGGGATGGAGTGGGGCTTGGGGCATAGGAATGTCTGATTGGCCCCTTTTATGACGACTGTGATGCTAGATACTGTCGAAGCTACCTCAATGACATGCCGGACTATGTGTGCAGTGTTTCTGGTTTATGTTCGCTGTTAATTTAAAAAAAAAAACCATAAAACGCAAATTGTAATTTTCACGGTATACCTATATTCCCTTTCATCAGATCACCTTGCTTAACAAATTCGCAACGCAACTGTTGGGAACTATCACAATGCTTACCGTCCCACATTTACCTTATGTTCTGAATAGACCCTACGATTGTACGTTTCTATGTGACTGATGATGATGATGATACTATTTGTATTTTGCAACAAAAAAAAAATAAAAAAATAAAAAATTCATAATTAATTTACAATTAATTCTAAATAAATACCAATAATTAAAATAACATATTTAAATAATTATAATTAAATTACTTCCCACCCTATTCCTCTATAAACCCACAACCCGCTACATAAAAACATATAGTAACATTAACATATTTATCAATTAATCAATTATAATTAATTACCAATTATATTTTAATTAATTGTCAATTAATAATTAATTAACAATTAATTCTGAATAAATACCCCAAAAATAAATTACATATTTAATTAATTATAATAAAATTACTTCCCACCCTATTCCCCTATAAACCCACAACCCGCTACATAAAAGAAAATAACATTAACATGTTTATCAATTAATCAATTAAAAATAATTACCAATTATATTTTAATTAATAGCCAATTTTTAATTAATTAACAAATAATTATAAATAAATACCAATAACTAAACTAACATATTTAATTTATTATAATTAAATTACTTCCCACCCTATTCCCCTATAAGCCCACAACCCGCTACAGAAAATAAATTACAAGAAATAAAATATTTATCAATTAACCAATTAAAATTAATTAGCAATTATATTTTAATTAATTACCAATTATTAATAATTTAAAAATTAATTCTAAATAAATACCAATAAATAAAATAACATATTTAATTATAATTAAATTACTTCCCACCCTATTCCCCTATAAACCCACAACCCGCTACAGAATTATATTACACAAAAATTAAACATTATTAACTTACCTTAAATTCGATATTTTTGTTGTCTATATTCTATCTAGTCAATATTATGTCCATTCTTTATTTTTGATTTGATATTATTGCTATTCTAGTCGATATTAATTTTTTCTAGTCGATATTTTTGTAGTCTATATTATGTCTAGTCGATATTATGTCTATTCTATATTTTTAACTCAATATTATGTCCAGTCGAAATTAAAAACTCGATATTCTGACTAGTTACCCACAGGCCACCATACGTTCACAAAGCACTACTTCTTAGACAGTCCGGTCCCTCAAGACTGGTATTTTTTTTATTTGGTCCGCCATGATTTTCTGTTTTGAGCCAGTGTGCAGATCCACCTCTGGGCGGTATTGTTTTGGTATCTATTCTGAGGTGAATAATCTGCAGTTAGAATTCTCTATCAGAAGAACAAGTTGCTTACATTTAGCAACTTCTTTTCTGGTAGAGACTAACAGCATATTCTTCAATGACCCTCCCGTCCACCCTGGTCTACAAACTGGGCTCTTCCCCCTAAAGATCCCATTAGACACTGCACACTGGTCAAACATTGATTTTTATGTGGCTCCCTAATTTTGGCATAGAAATGGTTATGAAAGAATCTAATGCCAGAGCACCGGGGAAGCACTTCTTTTGGCACTGCGATGTCACTTCTGACGCAGACGATGCCACGCCAAGTTGATTAACGCTACTTGCCTGCATGCAGTGATATAACTTGACATTTTTGGGATCCAGTCTGATTCCTTGGGAATATTCTAACGTGTGGAATGTGCAGTTAGACAGTCTCTACTAGAACAAGCATTTGCAATGCAATAGGTCTTGCATTAAGAAAGTTTGAGCTATTGGTAT
The DNA here is from genome assembly GCF_964263255.1 of Lissotriton vulgaris. Taxonomy (NCBI): domain Eukaryota; kingdom Metazoa; phylum Chordata; class Amphibia; order Caudata; family Salamandridae; genus Lissotriton; species Lissotriton vulgaris. The sequence continues at coordinate 781,966 of NW_028250265.1, forward strand.
TGTAAATGACACATTTTTTATTTGTTTTGTTTTTGAAAATAGCGAAATTAATAGCTTTGTCACTTACAATGCCAATAGTTATAACTTTCGCAAATGTGACAGCTATAGCATTTGTTGTTTTTTTTTAAATATATTTTTATTTACCAAGTTATGCACACTTTACATTACATTATTCAAATTCATCATATATTTCATAATTTCATAGCCTTTATACTTATACAGTACATATATGCAATTTCATTATAAGGGTATTTACATTTTATCAAATTCTGTGGACCCAGTCCCTCCTTCCATTTGTTAATTGGCTCCCAAATTATCACCCCTAGGGTCCTTCCTCTCCTGCCTTTCCGTGCATAAATATTCTTCTCCATATTGTATGCAGCCAGCAGATTAGCCAGCCAGGTTTGCATAACTGGAGGGTTTTTATCAAGCCAAGCCCTAGCTATTGTCAATTTATACACCCCCATTGCTACAAACATGAATTCCCGCAGTGCGACTTCCCCATCTGAACCTACCCCAAGAAGAATCCAAGGTGGAGTAAGCGTTATTTGGATGCCTAATGACCTCCCCAAGAAGACCTCTATATCTCTCAGGAGTGTATGCAGTTGGGGACAGGTTTTCAAAAATGTGGACACTATCTACTTCTAAGAAATTACAACTGGGGCAAGAGATACCTGTGGTGCCACCCCACTTTGCAACCCTGGCTGGCATAAAATACAATGAATATATGTTGGGATTGCAGAGGAGATGAACACAGAGCTATTCGACCCAATTCCAATGATTCCTGAAACCAATCTGGATCACCACCCAATTTCTCCGTCCATTTGTTACAATATTTTTCCAAATCGTCCGTTTTCCCTTTAACCAAGCTTGCATAAAAAGATCGGATCGTACAGTCCCCGGCGAGCTTTATTTTCTCGATAATCTCATTCCTACCAAATCCAACTGGCCCTCCCTGCTTACTACCTAGGAAACTCCTGATCTGGAGATACTTAAAAAAGCCTCTATTATCAATACCAAACTTGTTTCTTAAATCAGCAAACTGAAGCACCCCCTCTAAGCTAAAAAAAATCCCCAATCTGTGTGATCTCCCTTGCCTCCCACTCTGCCATTGTTAGATCTGCGAATATTGCTGGAGGGAATGACCTGTTTTTATAGAGCCTAGTGTATCTATTGTATCTTCCCATTCTTGACTTCTTCAAAAAGGCATTCCAGATCTTGATGGCTGCAGCAATCGTCTTGAACCTTGTTCTTTTAAAATATCCAAAATCGATGCTGTTTAGAAAGCAGTTTCCCGCTTCTGCCCCTAGAACTACTGAGTACACATCCGTAGAGAAGCTGGTAACCCTTCGGTCAAGATTCGCCCCTCCAATTAGCCCCTGCATATATTGTAAGGCTGCCGCCATATAATAAAGTCTAAAGTCTGGGGCACCCCATCCACCTCTTTCTCTCGGAAGAGAGATAAATCTATAAGCCCTACGCATCTTACCCTGCGCCCAGATAAATCTATTCAAGATTGCCTCCAATGCGTTGAACCAGCTAACTTAAAAAAATAAAGGGATAGATCTAAAAAGGTACAGAAACTTTGGGAGAATCAACATCTTTATTACATTAGTGCATCCCACTAGTGACAATTATTCATCCTTTCTAGATCTCTTTTTCCCTGCGTCATCAGTGGGGCCATATTATTTTCTACCACAGCATCCAGATTTGCCGCTGACCCAACAACACTAGTATCATTGCATCCAGAGTACCTATTTTCTACAATCTGCGTTTTCGAGCTATTATCTATGATCTCCTTAATATCAGATGTAGCTACTCTCTGCCTGGTTCGAATGGCTAAGATATGGCCCACTCTTTCACTTAGTTCGTATACGTTCTCCTTTTTATCTAGATATTTCTCAGCTGTTTTTTTGGCCATTCCTTCAAGGGCTTCTACTCTAAGTGCAATATTATTAAGCAGGTGTTGGTCCAGTGGGGAGTTCTGGCTTATAGCTACTGCTAGATCTGCTTCCACCTTCAAGAGGTTTTGACGTAGCTCTTCTAGCTTTAATTTTCACTTTTTTGAGGCAGACAGTACAAAGCTCATTGTCTCCCCCTGACTCCAGCCTTGAACGAATCCCATACCACCCCCGGAGGTGCTGTCCCTCTATTTATATCCCAAAAAACCTTAATCCATGTTTCCATGTATGTCCGAAAAGCCTGATCTTGCAATAGCGCTCGTTCAAAAGTCCATTGTATAACTTTCCTTTGGACCTGACCCAACCTTAGTGTCAAAACAAGCGGGCTGTGGTCTGAAATAATCCGGGGTTGTCTTTCAATTTTTGAACTAGAAATCAAACTATTTGAAATTAAAAAATAATCCAATCTGACCATAACTTTATGGGGGCTGAAAAAAAAGTACTACCATCTAGTTGCGCGTGCCACTTCATCCAGGGGTCTTCCAAGGAATTATGAAAGACCAGATCTGACAGTGCTCTATACGTCTTCTTTTTCCTCCCTAGATATTGCCTTCCAGGTTGCAGAAATGAGCTACAGGGGTCATGCAGGTTAAGATCTCCGCAACACACAATTGGTTCGGGCCACTGCGCCAGTTCAACATCCAGATACTGAAAAACATCTGGATTATCCTTGGTAGACCCGTAGATTGTGACCAACGTGATAGTCTCCCCTTTAAAAATTAATTCCACAATTACCCACCTCGCCCATTGATCTTCCTTCTTACTTTACACTGTTGTATCCTCTTTTCTCCCCAATACTGCCACCCCTCTAGTTTTGGTCCCTTGTTTGGAGTTAGCTAATACAGTAAAACCTAGTTGCTCTAGAAGGAATACTTTTGCACCCTCTATGTGGGTTTCCTGCAGGCAAATCAAATCAAGACACAGTGTCTTAAGAAATGCAGCCACTCTAGGCCTCTTGTTTACTTCATTAAGCCCACACACATTTATCGGGGCAATTCTACATGCCATACACATACATCACTTGACCTACAAATAGAACTGTTGGATCAATGAGAAAAATCTGCATCTTTTGTTGCCTTGTATTTTATTCCATGCAAAAGTGTGTCGTGACAAACAGAAAATACCATAACTTCGTGTACCTGTTTCTCCCCTGTTCCCCCCCTATGCCACCCCGGGCCTTCCCCCTCCCCTAGCTCCCCCCCTCTCCCTTGCCCTCCCCCATTACAGGCAAATAGGTCAAGAGACCTATGTGTAGTCGCCTTGAGTTGTCCCAATCGCTTCCCTCTCCCACCTTCCACCAACCTATGCTGTGCTAACCTCATTCTTGTATCTATAAACAGCAGGATATCCCATACGGTCTTCAAAGCCTCCGTAAAGCCTGCCCCCTAACCCCCTTCCTGCTTTTTAATCTCTTCCAAAAATTGCTGAGCTTTAATCTCCGAGGAGAACAACCATGTTTTCCCCTTTACAACTACCTTGAGTCTAGCAGGGAAGAGGAGGTACACCTCTGAGCCCAGGGCCTGAAAGGGTGCAATCATCTGTCTGAGCTGCCACCTCCTCTCTACCGTGATGTGACAGAAATCAGGTCTAGCGAAGAATGTGGTGCCTTCAAATGTCCTCCTGCTATCTGGTCTTGCCTTGTCTATGATCTCTTGTCTCAGCAGAAAATTCCTGATATTTACAAGAATTGCCCTAGGCAGGGTCCCCTGACCATCACCCCTTGTTCCCCCAGTACCTCGACCCTTCTTTAGCATAAATGGGAACCTGTGTGCCCTCTGTACCTCTCTATCCCACTGCCACTGAGATTCTGGAAAGGCCCCCCTTAACAGATTTACCACAAACTGCCTAGTATCCTGCCCTTCTGTCCCCTCTGCCACACCCAGCAGTCTAACATTGTTTCGTCTTTGCCTGTTTTCAAAATCTTCCATCTTCCAGCGCATGTCCTCTGCCAATTTCTCCTGCTCAGTCTTAAATGTCTGCCAGTCCCCAACTTCATCCTCCAGTTTGCCTGTCCTTTCCTCGACCTCCGTTACTCTGACCGCAATTTCATCGTACAGTTTATTCACCTTCCTCAGGGTGTTCTGAATTTTCTTTGAGGCCTGCCTTGCTCTATGGTTTCTGTTCTTGCCCCCACTTGCATCTGTTTGAGAGTGCTGAACAAAATCTCAAAAGAGTCTCGGCGAGGTGAGGCCTCAGGTAAAGTACCAAAAAAAGAGGTTCCTTTCCGTGGTTCTTAGATGCGAGTGTAATGTACTTTGTAAAGTAAGACACCTAAACCTTTCTGTCCTCAATTGTATATATACTAAACATCCCATGAATTATATCAAAAAAACATAATCTTCATTAAAATCATATTTATTAAAAGAAACAAACTCAGTCAAATAACATTGTATAAGCAAAAGTTTTGCACATAAAAGATTACATAAATCATAGTTATTCACAAGCACATTACAATATAATTCAACACAATTGCATGTAAAAAAGTTAAAAGTAGCCAAAATTGTCGACGCCTTTCGGTGTTTTAGATCGATGGCACACCTTCCTCAGGACTACATTAAAATTCTTGGATCTAAAAAGTATATGGACAATAGATTAGTATACATTCAGTGAGGGATTTAAATTTAATTGCAGAAAAGTTTATTTAATTCTAATGGTGTCTATATTACAAGTGACAAATTCCTTCGCAGTTTTCAATTAGCGGTGCCAGTCTTAATCCTGGGGATAGAGTAACCTTATCCACTATTATGGGTCTTTGTGTTTCCTTAAAAGACCTGTGTATAAAGAATGATATTCAGTATACGTTCTATGTATATTTTATATATGAACAACCGACTACTATTAAGCTATTTGCAGGACATAAAGATCTCATGCTTACTTTGCATTTATGATCGTGGCGTTGTAAATCGGTCTGCATATAAATCAGGAGACTCAGATTATTGCCAGCTCGGTAGGTTTTAAGGCATCTTTCCACTCCCCAGCTTTACTTTAGCGTAGTTGGAACGGAATGCTTCTTATTTAAATTGAAGACAGTTCTTTTATCTAAATAGACAATAGATATAGTATACAGGTATTAAGCATCACTCTGTTTATTGGAGCAAAGTTAGACTACTTGGTATTCGAAATGAGGGAGAATCCAATGTGTGGATTCTTTATTAGGAGCAAAACATAGCTCTTGGTGAAAGTCAGGTCAGAGAATAATCAATGAAGCTGACATATAAATTACATAAAAAGGCATATTACTAGGGACTCAGGCTGTTAAATGGACCCGTGTAGGGCATTACCGGAATGATCTAAATGCCACGTTATAGACAGGTAAAGTACCCCCTGCATTGGTGTCATCCTGATAAACCTGTGAAGTGGCAGAATAATCCCAGTCTAGCCGCTTATTGGGGTGGGGGGGAGACCCAGACTCACGTCTCCTTGATTTTGAATGTCTTTTCTTCTGTGTAGATTCTTTACCTGAGGTGCTAGACCCTGAACTGGACTCCTCCTCCTCTGAGCTCCCCTCAGATGAAAGTACAAATTCTGAGTCTTCATTCACAGAGTAAAAACACTCCCCCTCTATTGAACTGCCAGCGCCCTTCTCTGGCGCCACCTTGCTTGTGCTTTTTGTGGGGTTATCTTTATTATTCAAGCTAACACTGCTGCCCCAGGTGCTGACTGAGTGTTTTGGGGCGTTCATTTCTGCCTCCATCAACAGTAAGGCCCCCAGCATATCCGCACTCCCCGGGTCTGTGGATAGGAGCCCCCCGAGTCCCCCACTGGCTCCCCCTGCCATACCTTGCATCGGCTCTCCTCTGCCGTGAGTCAGTCCTGCAGCATGAGCCTCCACTGCGTCTGTGCCTGATTCAGAGCCGAGGTCGGGTCGTTGCCTGGCAACCATACTCTCCGTGCTTGCTGCGTCTATGCTTGCTGCGTCCTCGAGGACGTTCTTTTCCAGATCCAGCTGATCATCTGTGTCATCGGGCAGCGCAGAGACCTTCGTGGCGAAGACTTCTGTCAGGGTAGGTTGCCGCATTCCCATATCCTTATTCTTGTTTTTGCCATCTTCTTTGGCTGTTAGGTTCGAGATCGTGCTCCGCGGCTCCGCAGGGCCATCAGCAGAGTCTCTGGCGTCTGCACTCGCCTTTCCCTGCGTCTCCGTTTTTTTTCCCTTTTCCGTGGAGGGTACTGGCTTACGAATCGCCCCAGGAGCTCTCCCGGTGCCAGTATCCTCCTTCGATGTTACTGCTGCCCCTGCTTTAGGCGTCGGGGAATCTGGCCAGTGTTTCGCCTTCTCCCGTCCTTTCTCCTGTCTTGCTGGCCGTGGAGGCATCTTGGGCGCCAGAGCCGGCTTTTTTTTTATTACAATCCCGCTCATCAGGCTTGCAGTTTTTCCTTTAATCCAGTCCCAAGACGGTCTAAACCAGGGGATTTGCTTCCTGATTTTATTATATTCCTGCAGACCTCGTAGCCACCAGTGATCAAAAGCCATCAGGGATACACAGCATCCTGCTCGTATATTAGTCCATTACTAAGCAGGAGAGGGAATAGTTGCGACTGCTCAGCACAGCTCTACAGCGGCCATCTTGCCCCTGACACCTATAGCATTTGTAATGCAATATGTGTTGTATTTACGTGACTTTCATAAATTGATATTACAAATAATGGCTTTTAATTTTTTTTTAATAATTAATACTTAAATAAAATTTATTGTAATTTATAATGGCAATAGCTTAAAGTTTTGTAAATAACTTTTGTGAAGATTATGTTCAGTGTATTTTATTGTGACGATAATCCAAGCACAGAAGTGAAATATTAACATCTTTTTGTTACATTTGTAATAAAGCTTGAAACATTGAGAGAACATATTTGAACCAGGTGTTGTTGAATGGTTGCACAGATTGATGCTGTGGTGGCGCTGAGTGATGTTGTGATGGCAAACGAGTGATGCTGTGGCGTTCAGTAATGCTGTGGTAGCGCATAGTGATGTTGTGGTGCCCCTAAGTGATGCTGTGGGGGTGTGGAGTGATGCTGTATGCTATGCTATGTTTTGTTTTGTTATGCTATGCTATGTTTTGCTATCCTATGCTTTGATTTGTTATGCTATGCTGCGTTTTGTTATGCTATGCTATGTTGTTTTATGCTATGCTATGTTGTTTTATGCTATGCTATGTTTTGCTATGCTATGCTTTGTTATGCTATGCTTTCTTGTGTTTTGTTATGCAATGTTATGCTTTGCTGTGTTTTGCTATGCTGTTTTGTTTTGTTATGTTTTGTTTTGCTATGCTATGCTGTGTTTTGTTATGCTATGCTATGTTTTGTTATGCTACGCTGGTGAGTGTGTGTGAGTGTGTGTGAGGGTGAGTGAGGGTGATGGGGTGTGAGGGTGAGTGAGATGGTGAGGGTGTGTGAGGGTGAGGGTGTGTGAGGGTGAGGGTGTGTGAGGGTGAGGGTGAGGGGGTGTGAGGGTGAGGGGGAGTGAGGGTAAGGGGTGTGAGGGTGAGGGGTGTGAGGGTGAGGGGGTGAGGGGTATGAGGATGAGGGAGGTGAGGGGTGTGAAGGTGAGGGTGTGTGAGGGTGAGGATGTGAGGGGTGTGAGGGTGAGGGGGGGTGAGGGTGTGTGAAAGTGAGGGGGAGTGAAGGTGAGGTGTGTGAGGGGGAGGGGAGAGGGTGTGAGAGTGAGGGGGAGTGACTGTGTGTGAGGGTGAATGAGGGTGGGTGAGGGTGAGTGACTGTGTGTGAGGGTGAGAGGGTGTGGGAGTGTGTGGTGAGGGTGAGGGGGCATGGGGGTGTGAGGGGGAGGGGGGAGTGAGGGTAAGATGGTTGTGAGGGTGAGGGTGTGTTAGGGTGAGTGAGGGTGTGTGAGGGTGGGTGAGGGAGAGTGAGGGTGTGTGAGGGTGGGCGAGGGTGTGTGAGGGAGGGTGAGAGGGTTGTGAGGGTGAGGGGGTGAGGGTGAGGGTGTGTGAAGGTGGGTGAGGGTGTGAGGGTGAGTGAGGGTGTGAGGGTGAGAGGGTGTGAGGGTGTGTGGGGGTGTGAGGGTGAGGGGTGAGAGGGGGTGAGGGTGAGTGAGGGTTGTGAGGGTGAGGGGGGTTGAGGGGGTGAGGGTGGGTGAGGGTGAGAGGGTGTGAGGGGGTGTGAGGGTGAGGGGGTTTGAGGGTGAGGGGGTGTGAGGGTGAGTGAGGGTATGTGAGTGTGTGTGAGGGTGAGGGTGTGGGTGTGAGGGTGGGTGAGAGTGGGTGAGGGTGGGTGAGGGAGAGTGAGGGTGTGGGTGTGTGAGGGTGAGTGAGGGTGTGGGTGTGTGAGGGTGAGGTCGTGTGAGGGGGTGAGGGTGAGAGGGTTGTGAGGGTGAGGGTGAGTGAGGGTGCGTGAGGGTGGGTGAGGTTTGTGAGGGTGAGTGAGGGTGTGAGGGTGTGAGTGTGTGAGTGTGTGTGAGGGTGAGGGGGTGTATGAGTGAGGGGGTGTGAGGGTGAGAGGGGGTGAGGGGGAGTGAGGGTGAGAGGGTTGTGGGGGTGAGGGTGTGAGGGTGAGGGTGGGTGAGAGGGTGTGATGGTGTGTGTGGGTGAGTGAAGGTGAGGATGTGAGAGGGCGAGGGTCCGAAGTAAATGGTGGTAGGGCAGACATCATAAGACAGAGAGAAGAGACTGCGTGTTCACTGCGTTGGTCAGTTTCAGAATCAGGAGGGGCAGAGTCAGCACAGTTTGCGAGGGATCAACGTGTCTAGAGGCAAAGCATAGCGGATGTAGCATTGCAGCTAGCAAGTCGAGTGTTTTCAAGCTGAGTGTCCCTAGAGAGATGGCAACACAGCAACAGCATTTAAGGAGCAAGGCTACTGTAAACAAGCATGGTAGGCTTTCACTTTTGACAAAGAAACAAGCTCTCGGCATTGCTGTGGCGGGAGAGCGCATTCCTTTGAAGTCTGATGCGGGGGCGGGGAAGCGGTAGCCTTTGAAGTCTGATGCGAGGCACAGACAAATGGTGGTGTGACGTGGCTGGCGTGCACGCGCATAGATCACATGAACTGTGTCTAACCCGCAGTTTTGGCAGACTTTTCGTACTGCTTACTAGAAACTCGCCGCTATGCTTACGCATTGCTTCAGCGAGACCTAAAAGCCCATCTCTTCCTTCTATGCAAAGCACACAAACTGTTATAATTCGGTAACAATAGGCAGACGGGCTGGCAGAGACCACTCCATTTGCTCTCTTGTGACCTTTGTAAATCTTTACACGAACAATGCATATGTAAATTATATGTATGCATTGATTTATAGATTTCTCCAAATATCGATATTTGTAAAAAAAAAAACATTTTGTGTACGCATCATTTTCCTTAAAGCGCTATTGAAGCAGGTTTTCAGTTAACCCATTCATCGTTTAAAAGTACGGCTACGTTTTGACAGTCTTTGGAAAGAGTCAACTGACTCTTGCTCGCAACTTTCCTGGATTAGTTTAAAGAGGTTATTTAACTACAGCAGAATGAGTTTCAAGGCGCTGGAGGATGGGAGAGATGTCCCTATAATCCGGTAGTGCAGGCCTCCGTGTTTAGTCCTTGACCTGCAGGCTGGGAAGTGACCACAATTTGCATTTTTTAACACCCGCGTGATTGCTCTTTAAAGTAACCTGGAAGGAACCCTTTGTGTTGTACAGGCATTTATTTCTTCTAACAGAGACTTCCTTATTAAGGAAAGCATGAAGGAAAATAGAGATTATGCCAGAAAAAAAAAGAAAATGAGCGCACTCACTAGTTGTTTTATAATGTTCATGGTGTATCTTTATTAGGGAGGAGGAGGAGACTCTAGAATGAGAGAAAATAAAGGAATAGGGCTGAGGCCGAGGTTGGAGAGACCATGATAGGAGGCTGTGATAAGAGGGGCATTGTTTAAAGGGGAGCAGTTAATTTTAACCCTGGGGGTGGGAGGCTGGGCCCAGTCTGCAATCAGCTTGATATGTCCCTCTCAGGTAAACCTGGCGCCAATTTCTCTGCTATGTGCTGCTAAGCAGGGCAGCGAGACTCCATGGTACGGCTAACACACACTGCGCTTTGACTCTATATGGAGAGTCTACCCCAAACCAAAAGGAAACTAAAGTGCACTCACCAGTTGGTTTCAAACACAGCGTGCAGTGGAATGAAAACAAAAGTATTGCTTCAGCCAAAAATAGTAGCCACGTTATTACTTTATGAGGTGTTTTAGGGAAGGACTTTGCTACTAAGGCGCTAATAGGTAGGGGGCATGTTTATTGTTTATATTAAGCACAGAGTCGACCCTTAAAAATGTCAGTATACGCAGAGCGTGAATAATGTTTCACAAAGCTGATTCTTTGATGTAACTTTGTTGTGGATGGTCGTGTAAGATCCAGAGCTGACCACTTAGTAACTGGGGGCCTTTGTTTGGGTCTCGGCAACAGCTCTCTCCATGCCTGAAATAAACTAGGCTGGGTGAGCTTGTCTCATTAGCCAGAGAGTGCACTTTGCACACAAACTGATGAAGTTGATTATACATCACTAACAATACCTAAAGTGCGCAGATTAAAATAAATGAAAGAATAACAGAGTTCACTGAAGCCAATCTTTGTTTCTCAACATTGCGGGATTCCTTGCTTAAGAGTGAAACGTCTTACAACAAATAAACTTGTGAGTACGGAAAACATCAAAGACACTGGGAGAAAGCAGCTGATAGCCCTGCAGCTCAAGCCAGGAAGGAGGAGGATAAGAAACATTAAAGACACCAACAATCCTAAAACACAAGCCAGGCAAAAGAATGAAGTAGTGCACCGAAACCAACACAAGCTCTCGGCATTGCTTTGGTGGTGGGGAGGGGGGGGGGGGGGCGAGCGGGAGCGCATTACTTTGAAGTCTGATGGGGGGGGGAGCAGCTTAGCAGCAGATTCCTTTGAAGTCTGATGCCACGATCAGACAAATGGTGGTGTGCGAGCGGCTTCCATTGAAGTCTGATGCTGAGGCCAGTGGTGTTTGATGTGCACGCGCCTGCGTCACACGCCTGCCTCACATGAACTGTACGCGATCCGCAGTTTGGTAGAGTTTTTGAACCGCTTACTATAATCTCGTCTATTTATCCCTAACAGGAAATAATAGGCGAGACCTAAAAAGCATTAATGAAGGTAAGCAACTTGTTCTTCAGTGGTCAGTCTGCCAGATAACATAAAAAAGCCCTTTATGAACTTAGTGATGGATTGAATGCATCCAAACAGATCTTGAAGTGTAGCCTTAACTCTGCAAACAGATTTGTTGTATCTGTGTGCATGGGCATGCTTGGATGCATTCCTCCAGATTTTCTAGAGATGTCCAAAATAAACTCATGGACATGCCATGCCCTTTATTGGCAAGCAGGTGTACTGCAAAAAAGCAGATTCCTCCCTGGAACTCTTCAAGAACAGTTGAGCTACAGCTTGTGCGGTCGGCCCACACTCCCCAGCGTGTCAGTCCCACCAACTGTACAGGAAGCTTTATGGATATTCTAGGCATGCAGTCACAGCAGAGGCCGGCTTCTCAGTATGGTAATACGCAAGATGTCCTCAAACTATGTTTACACCTGAGTTTCTTATGCAGAGTCTAAGCTGCTGTGCATACATTGCCCTGAGTGCATTCAGTTATTTACTGGTTCTCTGCCCCTGCCCTTTTGCCATGCCTCGACCCCAATTTACACTCCACTGGTGTTTCCTGGATACTTTTCTGCCTTTTTAGGTGCCTCAAATACTATCCACTGCTAATTGGCTCAAATGCCTTTACTACCATTCACTATCTTTCTACAGATATTCTGTTTTCCCTGGCTTTATTCGAGCTCACTACCTCAAGTTTCCAGTGCTCTGTTACACAAATGCTAAATGGTGATACCTCTTAGCTCCTTAATCAAGTGCCAGCAGGTGCCTTCTTCGTTTGTACCTCAGAACGCCCTCTATTAGCTTCCCAGAAACCTTCTTCTGGTTTTACTACTTGGCCCAGATGCCCCATTTCATAACTTCCACCATAGGTACCAATTGAATTTCCCCAGTCCACACGTTCTCCAGTACACCCCTTCCCACCCCCCACGGCACCCCTTAGTATCCAACCTTGTGCCTTAATTCCTCACTCCCAATTCTCCAACACTATTTACCCTTTATTAGTTTATCTGAATACTAGGACTGTGTCCTCCTGATGCTTTCTCCATTCCCCCAGCCAAATGGTTCCAATCGACCAATCGCTCTTTCCCCAATACTGACGCATATACCTTCTTAGTGACCGGCCTTTCCGTACTCTGTCCCGCATGCTTCCTCTGCCCCTCTTCAGATGCCCCATTAAATATTTTTAAGGGAAAAGTAGAAAAATATACATAAATTAATTGAACATAAATATTACCGCAATAAAGAATTCTAGCAATGGCTATACAGAGATTAAGCAAATTGCTTCTCCGCGTCTCCAAGAAAAACAGTCTGTTTTCATGCTGTCGGCAAATACCAATAAACATTCTTAATTGACACTTTTGTGTATAAGAAATCTTTTCAGAGCATGTAAACCATTTTAGATGTTTAGTGATGTGCCTACAGAGATTTCCCCCTTTTTGTCTCAGCTGGCATGCAAACAAAGTACAAAAAGCCACAAAGTCCAGAATCACCAATGGTATCTTGGACTCTGCAAAACTATAGACATTTTTGGAGCTGTCTCATTCCTGCATTGTTGTTAATTTCTCAAGACACCTAGCAATTAGTTCCCCAAAATGGGATGAGATCAAGAGCCAACATTAACCACACATCTTTGGTACTGGCCCCAGTATCTGTTAGAGATAATGCTCAGTCTGGCCTATAAAATAGTTTATGTATATTGCAATATTGTACCCATATCTATTTACACTAATTGGTAAACAATGTATAATTTGATTGTGACCGGTTCAAACATTATTTGAAAAATCTCCACCTGCATCTAGAGCCCAGATTACCAAAATGTTCTGTCTCACCAAAGAAAGAGATTAAGCTTCCATAGAACAGAGCAGTTTCAGGCCCCAACCTAAACGTGACTTGATACACTGCTACCGAGAGCACCACATTTAACTGTGACAAGAAACTCCATATGTTAAGAAAACTAAAGAACGTTCCAATATGCTCATGCCCAAAAGTTTAAAAGTGAGTTGAAAGTTGTAACAAATCTGTCTTTTATGCATGGTCACTGCAGATATTTCGCCTCTTTCTGGCCCTTATTTTAGCTGAGTTGTTTTTCTTCTTTTCTCTGCACTTTTCCTCTTATTGAACAGAACTAAAGTTCCTGTGCCCTCCCTTAAAGCATGATTACTTTGGCTTACCCCTAATTGACATATTTAACCTGCCTATTGGTTCTGAGTGTAAAATGTAGGGAATACAGCTAGGACCTCGAAATAAAATGCCACATGTGGTTTGCAGCACCTATGGTGTCATCCGCAGGGTTGGCCTGTAAAACATTGCTTCAGGCATACACATTTATTCTCTTCTTAAATCTGGACATCGGACCCCCTGGCCTCAAATTTCAGAGTTTTCAGCGCTGGGATGCCCCGTTGGGGCCGCTGCGCGCTTTACAAAATACTCAAATAAATACTAGGTGTATCGTGCCTGCAGCAGCCTAAAACCAGCTGTCAAGCCTGTCAAAATAACCCTTTTTGACATACTGGACAGCCTACATTTAAATATTAATAAGTCATCCATAAATATACCTTTTCGCCCACAAGGGTACCTAATATTTAATATGAGCAAATTTAATTTTGACATGTTATTCCACTGGCTAGCACCCAATAGCAATTTTCATTGGTAAGCCTGCAGGTGAATACTAGAAAATGCAGTTTTTCCACAATTTTAATGGGAAGAAAATCATGATTTTATTAAAGACACGAGGGCTAATATGCATACTCCTTTATTACCCTCTCACACAGCAGCAACCTTAGAATTAGAATAGAACACCCTCAGAATTTTAGAACTCTTTAGAACATACATAATAACACGGAACACACAGCCATCTTCCTTCTTTTCTTGCTGCAAAAAAACTGACTCTAACAACTCGATAAAACGTAAACTTCCTCCAATGTAGTCCATGCTCGTGCCTCTCATTGCTGTACATCTTCTCTGTAGTTTTCTCCTCAGTTCTGACCTGGAAAAAACAATAAAAAATCAAGCACATCAAAAGGGTTGGGTCATCACAGGGAGGGATAATATTAGCCTCTGTGTCTTTAATAAAATCATAATTTTTCCCCATTAAAACTGTGGAAAATCTGCATTTTATGTCAAGGCATGGAGGCCAATATTATGCATGTTTAAAGCTCATTTAAAATGCTTGGTAAAGAATTTCCCATAAGTTTAAAGTAAAAACTTTTAAATGTGAATTCACTTGACCAATCCCCTTATTTAATAATCTAACAAACTCACACCTATCGCACAGGCTTTACTTGCCATTGGACCTCTCACCAAATGCCCCCCAAACATACTTACATCTGTTCCTGGCTTCTTAATGACCTCTTTTACCCACTTAGCCAACGTGGAGGCAGATACCGCTCTGAATGGATGCCTATAAGAAATAAGTAACTGTGAACAACCTTGCTCTCTCAGCCTCACTGTCTTTTCCGCATACTTCCTCAAACATTGAACCACACATGGTAAATCATGTCCCTCCATCCGTGGATTAAAAATCGTTCTAGACATACTTTTGATGCATTTTCGTAATTCACAATACACACCCTCTGGCTGGAAACTCCAAACAGTTACCCCCAATGCTCTTTACCAAATAATGCAATTAAACCATCATACATGACAATTTCAATGACATTGTCTCATTACTCTACCAACCTTCAACCTCTCAACACCAACGACACATCCCATTAAAGACAAATACTTTGCCTTAGTAGGAAATTCAGTATGAACCCCTTTTAGTAGTCTTTTAACCAAGGCATGCTGCCCAACTGAAATTCCATCCACTAACTCATGTCCTGCAGAAATAGCTGTCCTGCTCAAATTCACTGAATTGTATGCCAAATCCTTTTTAAACAAGTCAGCTAAATGATTCACCACTTCTACCACAGGTGCTGATACAGGATTCAAAGCCCTTGGTGCACACCAACTAGGCCATCTTTTCTATACAGACCAGTACGCTTTGAAGTTCCTGGGGCCCATGATTTCCTAATAAGCTCTGAAGCTTCCTGCAATAGCACAGACACTTGCCATACTCTCCTGAAATCAACCATCCCAACAGAACCAACTGACCTCCTGTTACCAACTTGTGACAACCATCAGGGGCATTAAACCGTAGGTGCGGAAAACCAGGCCCCCTCACCGGATCATCTGTCAACCAGCTTATCACATCTGGGAACCACACCAGAGATTGACAAAACTGAGTTACTATCAGTAACTCCAATCTCTCTCCTGACTTTCATTGACAAGTTAGTGTTATTCATTGAGGTGGGTAACCGCCCACCCCAAATAATAAAACATTAATACATACAATGAGGGCTGAATGGACATTCCAGACGACCCACTTCTAAACTTCTCAGGAAAAATAGGGTTCTGCCATTGAGAAGACAACCTAGCAATTAGCTACAACAAAGTCATCTGCCTGGCACAGTGCCCTGATTAAGTGATCATTTATTATATGCCTCCAAATCTCTGAATTTGGGAGTGATCCAAAACCAAATTATGTTAAACTGATTATTTATGTTGGGCATCACCAAATGCTGCACTGGAACCAGAATTGCAGTAAACTAACAATTAGCAAAATCTGGCAAGGTCCAGCCCCAATCATCTAGTTTGGCATACAGGGTCAAAAGGGTTACCTGGACTCAAATGATTGCGGGTTAGCAAAATAAAACCCTTCAGATTGATAGCAAGAGCACAGTTTGAAATAAAGAAATTTGGACTCTGTAATCATATTAGCAAGGCTGATGCACCCTACTAAAGACCAAAGAAAATTCCCTGTGCAAGTATTATGCATTACCATATGCCAAACCTACCATAGTTTAACCAATAAATATCTTTTAGACCATCCCGGGGTCCAAAGTTCTAGATCTCAGTAGGTCCTTGGTTATCCCTTTGTTTGTAGAGTAACTAAATGGTCTAAAAAACCAATTCAGTCACATTGAATGTCAACCAATATGATTGATATCGGTAGCCAAAAAGTGTTAAATATTAGCATAGAGCCATGTGTTAACTTCTGGGTTCACTTCAATCTATATCCTGCCAAATACATCTAGTTAGTAGCTCCAGGAAAATGGCAAATAGGAGAAACAAATGGGTGTACCCATGTTTTCTTATTGCCTGGAGTACAGTACAGACAGTTTTCTTGATCATGCCCACAATTTCATGCAATAAATAACAAGTACTTTACACCAAAGCCACAGATCATCTTGATCTCAAATTATCCGTTTAAATTATCAATGTATGAAACCCATTTGTAAGAGACTCCTTTCCTCAATCAATTCCCCTTCTCCTAATATGTGGGGCAATAAAGTGACAGTGTAAAAAAATATAACCAATTGGAAAAAAACAATACACAGCGGGTCACATGTCAGCCTGCTTAAATCTGAGAGGCAAAAAGCTGATTAATTGCCGTGCAAGACAATACCTGTATATACACTTGTTAATAACGATTGACGTTCTTTGTCCTAATGCCCTGACTTGTCTTAATCTCATATTATCAGCTTTCCTACTACATTTATAAGCGTGTAATGCGACCTACAATAAATGAATATATTAAGCAATAAAGTGGCAATGCAATAACAGTTTGAGCATCTAACTGACAATTAATGTGAAAAATGCCAGGCGGGAACCCATAACCCCACACATTACATAAAATGTATACCTCGATAAAGTGGCGGTGCAAACTGTAATACACTTTTAAACAGTCAAAAACCCTTAATTGAGAACTAACAGTGCCCTAAGAGCCAAAAATCCCCCAAATGATTGATAATAGAAAGGAACTGTTTAGAAACAGATAAAATGTGCTCTTTTTTCTTTTCTTTCAACTGAATGTCAAGATAAAAGCATGACAATGCCTTACATTCGCAGTCCGGCAGACAAACATCGGATACAATTCAAGTGCAATAACTGAACATGCCTAAAATGTTGCGAGAATACCAAAGAGTCTATATCAGTGTCCAGTCACCGCATCTTCCCCAAAAAAGAACCCCCAGATTCTTTTATAGCATCTTAGCTTATTCATACAGGCAAAATACCAGTGTTCTCTTCTGCTAATTTTCTTAGCCTTTCCTCTGATGTGCGTTTTGCTGGGGTCTTCCAGTGACTAATAATAATAGACCGAGCCACCAGGATAGAAATAAAGCTAAATTGAGCACCCTGTTCCTCGGACCTGTGAAGGAATAGTAAGGCCAAACAGAATAATACGAGGTGCAGGTTTAGCCTTATGACCCTCCTTAAATGTGATGTATTCAAATATCTGCAATCAATATATGGAAATTGCTTTGCAGGTCATAAACATGTGCCCCCAGTCTCCCACTCCCTTACATTTAGGACACCTTATGGCTTTATGGAACATCCTCTTGTGAAAATGTGCCCCCGCCCCTCAACAGCGTAAACCCGTGCTCAAAGTACTTTGACCAAATCTCAGCATCAGTGTCTGTACAATCCCGCCATTTAGCCCAGATTTTAGAGGCGACTGAAGAATGGTCCAGAAGAAGTTCCTTATACCAAAAACTGAAAACCATTCACATTTTCAGGCCGGAAAAGTTTCCCAGCCAATCTTGCTGAGTGAGAAACATCATATGGTGGGAGACTTGAGAACAGAAACCATCTATGGCGGAAACTAAAGTAAGCCGCTTGTGTGGGGCTGCGAGAGCAATTCTGAGCCACTGCTTTTACTCTGTCCGAGCCAAAAAAAATCCCCAATTTTTAGGAATCCGGAGCTTTGCCCACTTCTCAATATCTGCTGGTATAGACAAGGAGAAAGATGGGAGCAGCAGGACAAATGGGTAGCGACGAGAATCAGAGGAAATTAAAATTTTACGAAATGTTCTTTGCTTCATAGCACTTATATTCAACAAGGTTTTATACCTAACTCTCTTTGGCATGTTGTCATCAATAACACTTGGCAGGCTGACTATCTTGCAGTGATCTTTCATAGATATCACCAAAGCGTTTTCAAACTGAGATCCCTGCATAGAAAAACAGCGCTACTGTATGGCTATAGACGCAGAATAATAGGTCCTCAGACAGGGAACCCCTCTCTGTCTTAGGCAGTTGGAGTACTTTCAAATTATCCCTGGAGGCTTTATTGCCCCATATGAAGGATGAAAAGCTACACTCGAGTTTGCGAAAACAGTTTTCTGTTAACTTACAGGGGACATGTATTAAAAGGAACAGTTAAAGGGGTAAAATCCTCTTTATTAGCGATATCTGCCCGACCATGGAAATGGGTAGTGATTTGCAGAGAGTGAATAGGGAATGGTTCTTAATCAACAGGGGGACAACATTTAAGCAATAACTGTCCAAGACCTAATCTGAATAAAATATGCCCAGATATCTTTTAGGATGTGAATTATAGTTGTGCTTGACATCTGGGGTAAAACCTTAATACAAGTGTTGACCAACACGAATGCCTCTTATTATTCAATCATTTTTATTCCCCCAATCTAGTGCACCTCTAGGTTGCTTGCAGAGCTGTTGCAATATTCAGTCTATCTAGAGATCAATATAAGGCCACATCATCTACATATGATTTCATTTTTCCCTCACCCAAAAATGGGGGATGGATACATCTATGTGATCCTATATATTGGGCCAGGTGTTCTGTAAATAATGCAAATAAAATTGCAGGAAGGGATCAGCCTGAAGAGTCCCCCTAGTGGGGAATACCATCCCCATGCCTAAACTATTGATTATTATTTGGGCCGACACATCTTTATACAGTCTGGCTTTTAACTCAAGCTGGGAAGGGAAATTACATTTCTTCAAGATGTTAAACAGAAAATCCCAGCTCACGAGGTCAAAGGCCTTCTCAGCATCCAACAAAATTATGGTTGCGGGGATAATAGCATTGTTAACCAAATCGATAAATTCCGACAAATATTAAGTATTGGCTTTCAAACTACAGCTTTCACTAAAACACATTGATCAGGATGAATCAATTACCTCATCAGCATGATAATACGATTCATAAAGAGCCTATACTCTGTGTTTAAAAGTGTAACAGGCCTATACGAGGATAAATCAGTAAGAGGAGTGGCTAATAAATTGCAGAAGTGCTTGTAAAACTACTCGTCCCAATGCCATTTTCTCCCGGGGCTTTAGACCCAGAAAGCTCCCTTATAACCCCTTCAACCTCAGCAGTGGGGATTGGTCGTATCAGGAGAGCTGTGGCCTCACAACTTAGCTCTGAATGCACTTTCTATAAAAACTTATCAGCAATATTGATGCAAAATATTTGCCTGATCTTTAAATTATTGTTTTCTGTCTCTCTTCTGCCAAGATCTCTTATACCAGTAATTAAGTTCTGAATATTTTTTTCATCCAAGGTATGAAATTACCCATTTTCTAACCCTCTTCATACACCTGACAATTGTAAGCTCAACTGTTGAGGGTGTCCTTCTCTAGAAATAAGCCTTTCAGAGCTTCTCTCGTTAGTTGTCTAAAGCTGTTTTTAAATAATTTTGTGTAACTTGGACTCATTTTAAAAACTTTATTCCTACCTTGCATTGTGCTCCTCTGGACATCTCTTTCCACCCTGTGACCCCCGCGCAGCCCAGGTAAACGCTGCCGCGGGCTAGAGAAATTAGCATTTGCCGCCATTACCGAGCCTGACCTCAGGCCACGCCCACTCGCACTAGGCCACGCCCCCAACACCTCCTATAAGTAATGTGCTTTCCACGTACGCGCAGCGGACGGGCGCAGCGGGCGCGCCTCAGGCAAGCCCGTCTGGGCCCGTCCGGGCCCAGCCGGCCCCTGGCCCGGTCACTATGCCCAATTCTCCCACAGGCCGACTTACCTACACCCAAGACAGGCTCCTTGCACTTAACCCCTCGAAAAACATTAAGTGTAACTACATCTAGACAGGAGACAAACCTTTTACTAACTGTGACCCCTACAACCCGGCCCTCACCGCCGCAGAATGCCACGGCCTACAGCTCGGTCTTCTTAACTGTAGGTCCCTTCCTAAACATTCCCACGAGATCAACCTCCTTGTCCATGATCACGCCATCGACCTTCTGTTCCTCACGGAAACTTGGCTCACCCCTGCTCTGATTCTGACATTGTCAATGCTCTACCACCTGGCTACCAAATCCACTCTCAGAATAGACCCCTCGGCAGAGGAGGTGCCTGGCAATAATTTACAGAGAGCACTTCACCTGCAGAACTAACGATGGTAACATCGATGACTGCGAAAGCTGTCACTTTGCTCTCCAGATTTCTCCTGTAACTTCCCTCTCTGGTCTACTGATATACCGCTCTCCTGGAGCCCCAGCCAAATTCTCTAGCGCTCTTGTCGACACGGTTACCCAGATGGCAACAACAACTCCCAACTTTCTAATCCTGGGAGACCTCAATCTCCATCTACTAGACCCCAAGGACATAACTGCATCCGAACTTCTCCTGGACCTCACGTCTTTTGGCATGCGACTAGTAAACTCAGAGCCCATCCATGACAAAGGGCATCTTCTGGACCCCATTTTTACCAACATCTCTGACCTCAAAACCCACACTCCTCTTCCCCTACCATGGACAGACCATTTCTTGACCCCCATCTACTGGCATCTTTTTGTCCCATCAACCCAACCGTCCATAACCCGGGTCACTGATCGACGATGGCACAAACTTTCGCCGGAAGAATGGGCCGCCACACTCAGGGTCACTCTTCCCCCCCCCGGCTTCTGACCCAGTCACTGCGGACATCCAGTTTAACTCCTGGCTCACCCATTCACTGGACGATCTCCTCCCTAAAAATAGCACCGTGAAACGAGTCAAAAGAGTGAACCCGGCTCCCTGGTACACTCCTGAGCTTAACCTTTTACGTAAGGAGTGCAAAAGAACAGAGCGCTCATGGAGGAAGGATAAATCCACAGCCAAAAAAGTCGCCTTCCGCGCCTCCTTAAGAAATTATAAACTCGCCCTACGTAATACCAAAAGCCTATTCTTTGATGAAAGAATAAAAAACTCCTCCTGCTCCGCCAGGGAAACCTTTATCATTTTAAAAGAATTACTCAAAGTCCCAGACCCGCGGCCAGAGAAACTTCCAGATTCCAACACCTCTGAAGAGAAATACCACAAACTGGCTAAATTCTTTGACGAGAAAATTCAGAAAATTCTCGCTTCCCTACCTCCAGTCGACCCCAGTTTCGATGATGAGGGCTGCTCTAAATCTGACCCAACCACCATCCACCTAAACTCCCTCGGCCCGGTAACCATTGAAGAGGTCTCAACTACGCTAGCCACAATCAAAAGCGGCTCCCCTAGCGACCCGGTGCCCCTACGCATCCTCAAAAAAGTGGCTCTTACGATCGCCCCTCCTCTAACTGACCTCATCAATTCGTCGTTGCTCCAGGAAAAAGCCCCCCTCAGCTGGAAAGCGGCTGTTGTCAATGCGCTCCTAAAAAAAACATCACTAGATCCCCTGGACCTGGCCAATTATAGGCCAATTTCCCTCCTCCCCGGAATCAGTAAAATCACTGAAAAATTAGTCAATAAAAAGCTCTCTCAGTTTCTGGAGTCTAACAACCTGCTCAGAAGCTCACAAACTGGATTCTGCCCAGGTCAGGGCACGGACATCGCCCTGCTTGCTGCAGTGGAGGAGACCAGAGGCATTCTGGACGCAGGAGGATCAGTGGCAGTGATCCTCCTGGTCCTCAGTGCGGCCTTTGACACTGTCAACCACCGAGTCCTAATCCAGCGACTTAGAGACATCGGTGTGGAGGGCACTGCCTTGGCCTGGTTCGCATCATTATCCAGTATTAGGGGTGTCTTTCATAGATTCACATGCCTGAATCATTCCCCGTCGTCGAGACGGGAGCCTCCGGTAAATAAAAAAGTAATGTCCATAGACATACATGGAGAGAAAGGGTCCAAGGGTCTCCCCTTAGTAGCCTTTCCTTGTCCTTATGTAAAAAGGACCAAACTGACATAGTCAGCCAATCAGCTCCGACCTCCCTCTAGAACCTTCCTGGGAGGAGCCTCAGTCCCTCAGATTTTCTACCGCACGTTGTGCTAGGGAGTCTCCAGCCTGAGCTCTCCTCAGGATTATTCTAAATTCAACAAACTCTCTTGGAAGTTTTCTCTGAACCTAAAAACTCTTCAAGAACTTCTTCAACACACTATCCCTGAAGTAAGTGTGTGTTTATACTGCCTTTTCCATGTCTGACTCGGGGAAGAAAGCCCTGTTCAGGGCCTGCTCTTCCTGCAGCAAGAAAAGGATTCATGTGGATGATAAACACGACCTGTGCCTGTATTGCCTTTACCCGGATCATAATTCGGAAAAATGCGCAATCTGTGGGTCTTTTCCCAAAAAGACTGTGAGAGACAGAGAAGGTCGCCTTCTGATCTGGTTGGACAGGCTTAAGAACAGGGACAATCTGGAGTCCTCTGTGAGCAGCGTTTCCAGAACTTCTGCTGTCTCGAACAAGAGGCCAAGGGACGCTTCCCCGGGCCCCTCAGACACTCCTCCTGCGAAGACCCCTAAAAAGTCTTCAGAGGCGAGATCTGCGTCATCCTCAGTGTCTGCTAAGGAGGATAAAACCTTCAAAATGCCTGCTCCGTCCTCCAGACAAAGCCAGAGGACTACTTCAGTCAAAACCACAGTGTCTACCACATCAGCATCGTCGCCCTCAGCTTCGACTATGATGACTACTTCCTCTTCATCTACAGGTAGGCCTGTTTCTTCAATTATTCTCCTGACGTCATCGTCGTCGACGACAAAAACCATGTCGACAACGAAGACTGCACCGTCGACGACGCCGTCAACAGCGACGAGCCCATCGTCGTCAAAACCGACGACGACGAGAGTGTCGACGAGAGACTCGTCGACGAGACCATCGTCTACGAAGGCACCGTCGATGAAGACGACGACTGCGCAGTCGTCGACGACCAAGATCCCTTCGTCCACCCCCCCGTCGACGAAGACCTCGTCGACGACCCCGTCGACGAGAGGCTCGTCGGTGACGAGCCCGTCGATGAAGACCCCGTCGACGAAGACATCGTCGACGAAGACATCGTCGACGAAGACACCGTCGACGAAGACACCGTCGACGAAGACACCGTCGACGACGACACCAAAGGCTCCGTCGACGGACTCGACGACGACACCGTCGACGGGCGATTCGTCGTCGAATGAACCATGGAAAAAATCAAGGCTGGTGGAGACGCCGTCCATGATGCTACCACCGTCGACGGTCCCCTCGACGGCTACAAGCTCTACCATTCAGTCTGGCAAACAGGGCAAGTCAATAATTACCCCGGAAACAACGTCTCCTAGCAAGGTGGAAAAGCAACCACCTCAAGAAATTTTCCAAAGCGAGGAGTCCGAAGAGGATGACCATCTGGATCCCGCTACTTCAGTCTCAGAACTTCACATAAAATGCCAAAGCACTGATGAGGAACAGGAAGAATTCACATATCAGGAACACTCTGTCCAAGCCAGTGTCCGCACCGAAGTCACCCCCATGATATGCTTACCGGCGACCCTGGTAGATGACTTGAAACTTCTTGTGCAAGACTACAAGCGGCGCTTTCCGGAGCCTAGCAGAGGCGGTCAAGCGCCTGAGAGTCCCGCACCAGGGGACAAGGGAGATCGGACACCTCCAGCTCATGTACAGGTGTCCGCACCGGAACGCCCTCATCCTCACCATCAACCCCACCAAGAAGTCCATCCTCAAGTGGTGGTCTCTTCGGACGAAGAAGAGGAAGAGGAAGAACTGGAGGAAGGAGCGGTCCAGGAGGTTCGTTCAGACCACTCGGACCAGGATGATGAGGACGAATATATTACATCATCCCCAGCTTCACCACAACCACGCCAAGCGGACTCCCCACCGGTGGACATTGCGGGTTTCCACAAGCTGGTGGAGAGAGCGGCGAAGAGATTCCACATGGTGGTGGAATCCACGGAAACGGACTGTTTCCTCCACGACTTCAAGGAACAGCCTCAAAAATCTGCAAAAGCTGTTCCAATCATAGACTTTTTGTGGGAACAGGGAAAGAAGCTAATGCTCACTCCTGCTTCTGTGCCAGCGGTGGTCCCACGCCTTGATAAAAAATACAGGGCACCACTCACTGCAGCGGCTTGCCTGAATGGTCACCCCAAACCGGACTCGGTAGTGACGCAGGCGGCCCAGAAAAACTCCCGCAACCCTTCCTTACCACTGTCAGCTCCCCCGGACAAAGAGGGCAGGAAACTGGACACGATTGGCAAGCGCTTCACTTCCACATCGGCCATGTCCATCAAGGTGGCCAACTCCATTGCCTTGCTGGGGCGTTACAATCGACAGTTATGGGAGGACATTGCCCCTTACATAAAGGAGCTACCTGATAACGTCCAGGGTGAGGTGAAAGCGCTCCTCGTTGAGGGTCAATCTTCTGCAGCGGAACTCATAGACTGTGCTATCGACGCAGCCATGACAGGCTTCCGTCAACTTGCGGGAGCTGCCGTACTGAGACGCCAGGGATGGCTCAAAGCCACTTCATTCCGCCAAGAAGTTCAGGCAAAGGTTCTAGACATGCCCTTCGACGGCCAACACCTGTTTGGAGTACAGGTCGACGAGGCCCTACAGGCCATTAAGAAGGACACAGACACGGCACGGGCACTGGGCTCTCTACAGTCTAGAAACAAGTCCTTTCGGGGCAACAGGCCCAGGGGTCAGTCCTCCTATCGAGGCTCATATCAAAACAGGTCCTCGTCCTCATTCTCGTACAATCAAAAAGGCCAGTACCAAAACAAGCAACAGCAGGGCAGACAATCTTCATTCGGAAGATCGTCCTACAGAGGTAAAAATACCAAGAGGGGCGCGGGCGGCCGCCAGTGACCGCCTACTCCAGCCAGTCCAAACACCATCTCCATCCTTTCAAATTGGAGGAAAGCTGACCCATTTCCTTCACAATTGGCAGTACATCACCACGGACCGGTGGGTTCTTCAAATTATTCGATTTGGCCACTCTCTCGAGTTCACCTCCATCCCTCCCAATACCCCTCCACGCAGACGGACACACAAACATCCACGCCTGCTTCTAAAGGAACTTTCGACAATGCTACAAAAAGGAGCAATCGAAAGAGTTCCGGCATCCTCGAAGGGGAAAGGATTTTACTCCCACTTCTTTCTTGTACAACAAAAAGAAAACAAGTGGAGACCCATCCTGGATCTCCGGGGACTCAACACCTTCCTACGAAGCCAATCGTTCAGGATGGTGACGATTCAGGAAATCCTGGGCATTCTAGAGAAAGGAGATTTCATGGTGTCACTGGATCTCCAGGATGCATACTACCACATCCCTATCCTCAAAAATCACCGGAAGTTCCTAAGATTCGAGGTGGCGGGCCGTCACCATCAGTTCAAAGTCCTGCCGTTCGGCCTCAAGTCCGCGCCGCGCATATTCACGAAATGCCTTGCACCTGTGGCAGCCTTCCTGCGCCAACTGGGCCACCAGATCTTCCCCTACTTAGACGACTGGCTGGTGAAAGCACCCTCACCTGGGGACGCGGTCACGTCCTCCAACGCCTGCACCAATCTCTTTCAAAATCTGGGATTGACGCTCAATATCAAGAAATCATGCATGGTTCCCGCAACAAAAATTACCTTCCTAGGAGCCATGTTGGACACAGGCTGCACGAAGGCCTTCCCCTCAAAAGAAAGGGCAGACAAGATCTTATCTCTGGCCACGGCTGTGGCAAAGAAAAAGCACCTGAAAGTTCGGACTTACACCTCCCTCCTGGGGATGATGTCTTCCTGCATACTCCTCATCCCGCATTGCAGGCTCAGAATGCGGCCCTTGCAGGAGGCACTCGCGAGCCAATGGACCCAAAGCACTGGCTCATTCGAAGACATCCTTCGGATCACACCAAAGATTTCAAAAGCTCTACAATGGTGGACACGTCGCCACAATCTGACAGTGGGCTTACCGTTTCTCCTCCCAGCATCACCGCTGGTGATAACAACAGACGCCTCCCTAGAGGGATGGGGCGCGGTGCTCCAGGACCTACAGATCAGCGGCAAATGGGACTCTCAAGAGCAATTGCTCCATATCAACCTCTTGGAGCTGAGAGCAGTGTTTCTGGCTCTACAAGCCTTCCTACCCCGCATCCAGAAATCCCCAGTGCTCGTCAGGACGGACAACACCACGACGATGCACTATCTGAACAAACAAGGGGGAACGCGTTCACTCTCGCTCTCACGCGAATCACAGACGATCTGGAACTGGCTGGTGCTACACGACATCCAACTCAAAGCGGAATATGTTCCGGGAAGGGACAATACCATCGCAGATGCCCTGAGCAGGCAAAAGTCCCTCTCCCACGAGTGGGAACTATCGGACAGCGCCCTCACTCACATCTTCTCTCTTTGGGGAGTCCCAAACATCGACCTCTTTGCCACCAAGAGGAACGCCAAATGCCCGTGCTACGCAAGTTGGCATCCCCAACCAGGATCACTAGGAAATGCGTTCTCCATCGGATGGTACAGCGTCTTTGCATACGCCTTTCCTCCATTCCCGATGATTCCACGGCTCCTCAGAAAGATGAAAGCGGAGCCATGCACCCTGATCCTGATCGCCCCGTCCTGGCCGAGGCAACACTGGTTCTCGGATCTGCTTCGACTATCCATCAAATCACCGATCCGCCTGAACCAACACCCAGCCCTACTGACGATGTCCGACGGGCAAGTGCAACACCCGAACCTCCAATCGCTCAAATTATCAGCCTGGCTCCTGAGCACAGAGAGTTCGGTGGCCTGAATATCCCACAAGACTGCAAGGATGTGCTAGCCAAAGCAAGAGCAGACAGTACGAACAAGACCTACTGTCTCAAATGGAAGAGGTTCTGCATATGGTGCTCAGAACAGGGCTTACGGCCACTCACCATCACACCAGAACAAATATTACCATACCTCCTGCATTTGGCCCAGTCGGGACTGGCGCATGCGTCCATCAAAGTCCACCTGGCAGCAATCTCGAGGTTCACCAGAACGGTCACAGGACCTTCTCTGTGGTCTAGTCGGCTCATCAAGCAATTCCTCAAAGGACTATACAGATCCTTCCCGAGGCCTCGGAAGGTACCCCCCACATGGCAGCTTAACCTGGTACTCAACCAGCTCATGCGTCACCCGTTTGAACCCATTCACAGGGCATCGCTTCAACACCTCTCATGGAAAACAGCGCTCTTGCTCGCTCTAACTTCGGCTAGAAGGGTTAGCGAGCTGCAAGCCTTGTCCATTCAAGAACCATATCTGCAATTCAGACATGATAGGGTGATTCTGCGACCAAACCCTAAGTTCATTCCAAAGGTACCGTCGGACTTCCATCTCAACGAACCATTGGTCCTTAGGTCATTCTTCGCCAACCCTTCCACAGCAGCAGAAAGGTCGCTGCATTCTTTGGACCTTATGAGGTGCCTGAAGTTCTACCTGGAGAAGACTAAGGATCTCAGGAAATCCTCACAGCTGTTCGTGGCATACAGCAGGCCAAGAATGGGCCTACCCCTCACGAAGCAAAGCATATCCAGGTGAATCTCCTCGGCGATTTCCTTCTGCCACGAAAAGGCCGGCCGGCCTTTGAATGACCGTGTTCTGGCTCACTCAACCAGAGCGATGTCTACATCGGCAGCACTGTTTGCTGGGGTACCGATCCTGGACATCTGTAGAGCGGCGACTTGGAAGTCACCGCACACTTTCTCCAGACACTACTGCCTGGATATCGAACTCCAGAAGGATGCGGCAGTGGGCCAGGCGGTGCTTCGCCATCTCTTTCAGTAAGGTGAGCCTTCCTACATCCCGCCTTCCAGGTATGCACATTATTGCTCTGATGAGATTATGTCTAAGCTGTCTCTTTATTGTACGATATTATATGCATTATCTACTATGACGGCAGAGCAACTCTGTTTTACAAATGTGCTACTGTGATTGCTAGCTACTCTGATTCAGGCATGTGAATCTATGAAAGACACCCCTAATACTGGATAAGAAATGCGTTACTTACCTGTAACAGCAGTTATCCAGTATTGGTGTCTTTCATAGATTCACATGCAACCCTCCCGCCTCCCCTGGAAGGACTCACTTCCCTCTCGGAACTATACTACGCCAAACCTAGCTGGGTGCGTACGAAAATCTGAGGGACTGAGGCTCCTCCCAGGAAGGTTCTAGAGGGAGGTCGGAGCTGATTGGCTGACTATGTCAGTTTGGTCCTTTTTACATAAGGACAAGGAAAGGCTACTAAGGGGAGACCCTTGGACCCTTTCTCTCCATGTATGTCTATGGACATTACTTTTTTATTTACCGGAGGCTCCCGTCTCGACGACGGGGAATGATTCAGGCATGTGAATCTATGAAAGACACCAATACTGGATAACTGCTGTTACAGGTAAGTAACGCATTTCTTCCTAAACCATCGCTCCTTCTAGGTCTGGGAGAACGACACCCGCTCCCCAGCAATCCCCCTCCAATGTGGAGTGCCTCAGGGCTCCTCACTAAGCCTGACATTATTTAATGTCTACATGTCCCCATTGGAGGCGGTGGTCATCCCGTTCGGAGTAAAAATCGTCAGCTACGCGGATGACACTCAGTTAGTGGTGTCCCTATCCCATCCCAACCAAGAACCATCTAACCTCCACAGCTGCCTTTCCAAAATTCAGGGGTGGATGAATAACTCGTCGTTGAAACTCAACGGGTCTAAGGCAGAAATCCTGCTCCTTGGTCAAAAAGGGCTCTCCCTTCCCCCTAACATCTGGCCCTCTTGTCTGGGTGAACCCCCGGCCCCCAAAACCGAGATCAAGAGCCTGGGAATCTGGCTAGAGAAAGACCTGTCCTTCAAGACCCAAGTCAAAAAAATCGCTGGGATTTGCTTCGGGCTCCTTAGATCAATCAGGAAAATTCTGCCCCTGCTCCCTCCCGTCTCCCAAAAATTGCTCATCCAAAGCCTCATTCTTTCTAGGGTGGATTACAGCAATGCCATCTATCTAGGAGCCCCCGAAGCAACCTTCAATAAATTGCAAAGGATCCAGAATGCCGCAGCCCGGCTTCTCACCAACACTCCGGCTAGATCCTCGGCCAAACCAGCTCTGAAGCATCTTCACTGGCTCCCAGTAAGAGAACGAGTTAAATTCAAGGCTCTCTGTCTGTCCCATAAACTTCTGCAGGACAAAGGCCCCTCCATCCTTAAAAAATTCATCAGGCCCTACAAGGCTACAAGACCCCTTCGCTCTGACCATGAACACCTTATCACAGTTCTCAGAGTGAAGAAGGCACTGGCGGACAGCGTTTCTCCGTGAACGCAGCCCGCCTTTGGAACGCCCTCCCCCGTAATCTAAGGAAGGAACCAGATTATCTCCGGTTCAGAAAACTTCTGAAAACACACCTGTTCCCCTGATCCCCGTTTTCTCTTTTCTCCCTTCACTCCACCCTCTCGACTGTCCTGGTCTCAGCGCTGGGATACTTCCGGGTTACTATGCGCTCTACAAAATAATAATAATAATACTTGCCATACATGCAGGGAGTCAGAAGACTGCTTTGTGGAGCCTTTACAAATATGCCTCATCAACTTCTCTTTGCAATTTTTTCTGCTTTTCTTTAACTTTCTTCCGCTAAAAGGCCAACAAGGAGATCATAGTCCCCCAAATTGTGGCTTTAAAAGCTTCCCAGACAATAACACCATCTGCTGTATAGGCATTAAGAAACAATATTCAATCTCTGTAAACCGAGACCGAGCATAGGATTTGTGGGTCAACAGTGACTTATCCATAATCCATTTCCTCAGTACTGTATAGTGAAATATATAAAATCTTAATATGATTACTGAGTGCTCCGAAAAGGCCCCTACGTGTTAATGGGAAGAAATGTTTGAGATGGTTATGGGGGCTAAATAAATGTTTGTCCAAGAAGCAGATCAATATTTCTTTGAATAGCAAGAGTATACTCTAGCAGTTAGATTTAATTTAATCTAGACATCTTGGACCCCTAGTCTAGAGCACATATCAAGGAAGACCCTTTCTGTGTTCCACCTAAGCAGCCCACAGGTTGGATTAGAAGAATCCACCCCCTATAATAGATATCCCATGCAGTTTACATGGCTTCCCCGGCAATAACGGGAGAGGGTTAATATTGTTAGGTATTTGGACCGTAAAAAGAGCCAATGTTATATCCCGTATTAGAGACCTCTGTGGGGGATTATAACCCAATAACCCCCCACGTCTATCACAGGGGAAAGGCAGCTGACATGAGCCTTACGGCTAAACACCACCACTGTCGCCCTATGAGCCGAATCTGCAGATGAAAAAAAAAAAAAACACTGGCTAACCCAGGGATAACAGAGTTTATTGCCCTCCTTCCCTCGAATAAAATTCATCTCTTGTATAAGTATGACAGAGGGATCATGTTGCAATCAGCTTGAAAAATCTCTTTGTCTGTTATTTAGCTCATTCACATTGTCAAAACCATAACAAAATCTGTTCCCTCACTATCCATGTTCATAACTTCTTTTGGCTGCACTGAAATCCATTCTCTATTTCGCTCTATAAATATTTCCAGGCTGTATTTATCTACTGTACCCAAGCAAATTGTTTGCCTCTTCCATGCAGTATCACCTTCCATCCGCAAATGTGCCCCATTCAACAATAACACAACCAGCTGAAACAAACCTCCATTTCCCAAACCCTTCCATCCCACCACGCCCCATCATGCCCCATCACCAGCTTCCAATCCACCTTTGCCTCTTGGTGGTGCCTCCTGTTGTGGCCCCTGAGCACTCTCAATTCTCCTAGCACCATGGCCATGTGCCCAGATACCCTGCTCCACCAAACCCCCATAGACCCTCCTGCTCAAGATACAAAATGAGGTTATAACAAAAATCAATATGATTATTTCTTAACTAATATAGTCCTCAAAAATGCCTGTGCTTCTTCAAGAGAAAGTTGTTAATTTAGCAGAAGGTCGTTAATTTAGCTAGATGAAAGACAGTAGCCTGAGCCCCGCCTGATGAAATGTGGAAAGCATAGCCTTCATATCAGTCCTTTGATCGGCACAATCCATGGTCCTATCCGAAAAGATATGAATCGAATACTTCTTGTTTACATCATTCTTTTGGCTCGCTTAAAATGTTCTTAAGTTAAGCAGAAATGTGCAAGGATATTTAGACTTCACCTGCATTTGGGCCGGTAAACAGTGTGCCAGTACTATTGTTAGATCCACAGAATAATCTGGGAGGACATATTTCTTTTTTTTTTTTTTTTTTTTTTTTTTTTGGTGTAAAACTTTTATTGATATTCATCATCCATGTTACAACAGTACAATTACACAGTATTCATGACAGGAGAGAAGAACGGAATGTCACGTACTTTCACACAGCTATTCAGCCGACAACCCTCTGGTCCGGCAGCACAGGATGAGGATGATATGGCAGACCATCAGGATGTAAATACCGGAGTCATGAAGTTTTACTTTTAAAGTGCATTTTTGTTTTTGTTCCATTTATAAAAAATCAAAACCAAACCAAACATAGTGGCTCAATAGTAGTGCATAGACACGAAGCAGTATAGAACAGAAGATGCTAGTAGAACACACCGACCCCCAACCCCAGGCCTACCCCCTCCACCCCCCCCGCGTAACGTGAGCAGAAATTCCAACTATAAGAGTACATTTCTAGTCCTACCCCGCAGTAACCCATAGGTTAATCAGTCATTCCCTCCTCTTCTTCTGAGTCTTCGTCTTCATCCTCCTGTAGCGGGTCACACAGGTCCCCTCTGTATCTATTCCATGCCTCCCACACCCTGTTCCATTTCTTTGGGTTCGCTCTGAGTTTGTAGACAGTTCGTTCAGTTATCATCAATTTGTCCATGTTTTCACACCATGGCGCCAAAGTAGGTAGCTCCGCCGCCCCCCATCTCTGTGCCACATCACGCTTTGCCACCATTGTCCCAATTGTAACCCATTGCTGTTGTCTGAGGTTAAGATCAGTGCCCTCCCATACATTCAGGAGACAAAGGCGCGGTTCGGGCGTGAGGGAAGTATCAAGGGCCTGTGAAATCGTACGCATGACCTGCTGCCAGTACCTGGCAATGAGAGGGCAGCCCCACAACGTGTGCAATAGTGTGCCATCCTCCCCACATCCCCTAAGACAATGAGGGGAGTCAGCCCTGTGCATTTTGTGTAGGGTGGTCCTCGTATAGTACGTTCTGTGTAGTATTTTCAACTGTATGAGCCTGAACCTGGCCGAAACCCCAGCCTCTCTCGGGGACGCCATTGCAGCATTCCAATCCGTCTCATCCATATCACCCAACTCATCCTCCCACTTTTCTCGTAGTTTCTGTAGGGGGTCTGGGAGATTGTTAAGCAATTTACGATACGTGAGCGAGGTGGCTCTTGTTTGCATGAAGTCCGTGAGGAGCCGGTCTTCTAGGGGTGAGGATTCCGGGACTGTAGTTCCCGGTTCCAACACCGCCAGGAGAGCGTGTCTGATTTGGATATATCTATACGTTTCTGTGGGGCCCAGGGCATATTGTTGTTGAAGTTGCTCGAATGGAACCACCCCTGTGGACGTCCAGAGATCCCCCACCGTAGAGATGCCTATATTGTCCCACTGTGTGAACCCCTTACTGGTCCTCAGGCAGCCCAGTTTTTTGGTGTCCCAAAGCGGGGTGAGCTTCGTGATGATTCCCTTCCACTGCAGCTTGGTGAGTGCCCTGTACCATAAGGTAACTGTGTGTTTGGTGGGGCCAATCAGGTCTTTAAGGAGACTTGGGTTATAGAGGGGGGCCAGGAGACTCTGTGTGCCCAGTTGGGCCCTGTCCGCCATGTATGCCGGGTCAGTGTGTGATGCATGGATCCATTGGTTGAGTACCTTGAGTTGGGATGCCCAGTAATAAAGCTGTACGTTCGGTAGCGCAATTCCAACATCGTACCAGCCGCGGTTGAGTTTGAGGTGAGCTATTCTCGGGGGACGCTCACCCCAAAGCAGAGTGGTGACAACCGCGGTGACTTTCTGCAAGTAGGAGGGCGAGATCACGACTGGCGTATTTTCAAAGATGTAGAGGAGGCGCGGGAGCGCCATCATTTTAAACAGTGCGGCGCGGCCTAAGAGTGTGAGCGGCAGGGACGACCAGTGTCTCACGTCAGCCTTCAAACGGAGGAGGGGGGGCGCCAGGTTCCGGTTGGTAAAGACGGCCGTATCACTGGTGACATGGATACCCAAATATTTGAAGGAGACATCTGTCACCACCAACGGACAGTGTTCAGGGAGGACTGGCCGAGGGCCCTTCAGTACATAAAGGACCGATTTTGTCCAGTTGATTGTGTAACCAGAGGCCGCACCGTGTTTGTCACAAAGTGCCAATAAAATCGGAACACTCCGTTCGGGTGCTGACACGTACACCAACATATCATCCGCATACAATGATATTCTATCTTCCCAGGTCTCCGTCCATCTAATGCCCTTCAACAGTGGTGTCGTTCTGAGAACGATCGCAAGGGGTTCAAGGACCAGTGCGAACAGCAACGGGGATAAGGGGCAGCCCTGGCGGGTCCCACGCGCTAAAGAGATCGCTCGGGAGATATGGCCATTAGCCGCTACATGAGCTACTGGACCTGTGTAGAGCAGTCGGATCCATGATAGAAACTTCGGTCCGAAGCCCATCCGGTGCAGAACTGCGAACAGGTACTGCCACTCTACCATATCGAAGGCCATCCTGGCGTCCAGCGACAAGATGGCCGCCGGTTCCGTCAAGGAGTGCGCACGTGCCAACGCGCCGTGCACTCTACGGAGATTTAATGCCGTACTCCTGTGAGGCATAAAGCCGGATTGGTCTGGGTGGATCAGCTGGGCTAGGTGTGGGGTCAATCTAGTAGCAATCACCTTTGCCAGGATCTTTGCCTCTGCATTGATTAGCGAGATCGGGCGATAGGAAGTACAACATTCTGGAGGTTTTTCAGGTTTTGGGATAGCTACTATCGTTGCCAAGCGCTGGTCCAAGGGTAGCGTTCCGGACTCACGGCAGTTTTCGAACATGGCCAGTAATGGTGGGCCTAGTGTGTCAGACATCGTTTGGAACCATTCGATTGGAATCCCATTAGGGCCCAGCGCCCTGCCCGTGTGCAGTGCGCCTATCGCCAAACGGAGTTCCTCTACCGTGAGATCCGCTTCTAACTCAGTTTGCGCCTCCGGCGTTAGTACCTCCACTTCTACATCTTGGAGTGCCAGTTCCGCCTGTTCTGTCGTGACCATCACCTCTGGGGTGTACACCTCTTGGAAGTGGTCTGCCAGGAGGTCAACGATCTTGGGAGGGTGCGTGTGATGCGTCCCCGTTTGATCCCGTAACTGCAGAATGTGCCTACCTCCGTCCCGCTTTTTGTCCAACCAAGCCAGCAGCTTGTTGGCTTTGTCGCCCACATCATAAACTCTGCATGCTGTCGAATCAATACGCTCTAATACCCTACGGCGGAGAAAGTCGTCATGCTTTTGCTGGCAGAGAGTCAGCGCGTGGCTAGTGGCCTCCGACGGTGTGGTCATATGAGTCACATTTGCTTGTTCCAACTACAGCTCCAGTTCTACCAGTTCCAGTTTCTGTTTGCGTTTATGATCGGTTATGGTTGCAATGGCCTGGCCCCTTAGCACCGTCTTGTAAGCTTCCCAGAGAGTCGTCGGCGAGGACACCGACCCAGAGTTCTCCTGGAAGTAATGTTTAGTGGCAGTCTTAAGGGATTTTCGGATCGGGGGAATTTTGAGATAACCAGGGTAAATGGGATAGAGACATGTGCGGGCCGTGGCAGAACAGGACAGTGTAGCGATCAAGGGAGAATGATCTGAAATACCCCGTGGCGCGATCTGTACTTTGTCAAAAGTGAGTTTGCCGCCCCCCAGTGTGAGAAAATAGTCTATGCGTGACAGGCAAGCATGGGTGGAGGAATAGTACGAGTAATGGCGATCAGTAGGGTGAAGTTGTCTCCAAATGTCTACCAGACCCTGTGCCTCCAAAAAGTCCCTGAATTTCGTTGGGCCAGTAGGGAGGGGGCGAGCCGGGAACCTGTCCATGTCAGAATCAGCCAATGCATTGAAGTCTCCGCCCACTAACAGGTCCCCTTCCGGGAGTTCTAATAGAAATTTGCCCAAGTCCGGAAGTGCCGATGAATGTAGCGCTGGTGGGACGTACACAGACACCACGTTGATGGGCACGCCCTCCCACTGCCCACACACCGCCGCGAAGCGGCCATGTTTGTCTGCTTTTGTGGAGTGGTGTATGAATCGTGACGCCCTCTTCACCCAGACACCCGTTCCCCGGGATCCCGAAGTAAAGTCCGAGTGTATTAGCATGCGGTACCCTCTCCTATCCAGGGCTTGGTGGCAACCCCCACTAAGTGTGTCTCTTGGAGGAGGGCGATATCACAGTTCAGTCTCTTAATACATTGTAGGACCAGCCCTCTCTTCACTTTATCTCCTAACCCCCGAACATTCCAGGATACTACCCGAAGCGGTGGTACCGCCCCCACCCCAGTGTCATGCGTTACTACAGCAGGTCGTGGGGGATCCGCCATATTGTGAACAAGCGTGCAATTGGGCATCCTAGAGGGTGGGGCGGAACCATATCGAGTAGGGAATTCCCCAACCCCTTGCACCCAAGCGTGTGTGTGCACCGATTCAGTGTTCGAGGAGCAGAGGCAATATACCCAGCGTCAGGAATACGGTCATACGTGATCACTAGCAGTTTCAAAATGAGAAATAGAGCCAAACAATTCAAACTAATCAAACAACACAACCCTCCCATACCCAACAACCCCACCCACCCTGCTTCCCTGCTACACGGACTCCAAACTGCCCGCCACCCCAATTTAGCAGAGTGCTTAAACCCACCCCAAAGAAAACACACAGTTACTTGCTCGTTGGGGGTGAGGAGCGCTCCGGAATCAGCGACCCCTCATACCCTCCACGGAGGCCCTCGGCCCAGTGTCCTTGGCGGTTCCAGCCGCAGTTCCAAACTGTTATATAGCATGTCCATGTGTTCAGGGGTCCACCTCCAGACTCAAGGCAGCCTCATCTCGTACCGGAGAGCTCCGGCCCCTGCAGCGGTGCAATCAGAGTGAGGCGAGCCGTTCTTAGTCCGTCCAGGGCGGCGAGAGTGAGAAGCAGGACGCCAGCCGTCCAGCCAGTCTCGCGCAGTGCTTGGGTCGTCAAAAAACCATGTCCTGTTCTCCGCCACCACCCGAAGCCTGGCTGGGAAGATCATAGAATATGGGAGTTCACGTTTCCTAAGTTCCTTTTTAACGTCCAAGAATGTTTTCCGCCGCCTGGCCACCTCCGCCGTGTAGTCCGGGAAAAAGGCCACCGTTGAGTTGAGGATTTTCACCGGCGGCGAGACACGTGCTGCCTGTAGGATGATGTCCCGGTCACGGTAGTTAAACAGTCTCGCTAGGATTGGCCGCGGTGCGGCCCCTGGTTTTGGTTGACCTCCCGGGACCCTGTGGGCTCGCTCCACAGAAAAGAAGGCCGACAGGCCTTTAGGTTGAAGATGAGTCTTGATGAGTTCCTCCACGTATAGATCCGTAGCCCTCACACCTTCAGACTCCGGAACGCCAAGAATGCGTACATTGTTCCGCCTGGAGCGGCCCTCCTGGTCGTCGAGCTTGTCCTTAAGGAGCTTGTTTTCCGCCATGATCGCTTCCATGGCCGTCTGCAGTTCCGAGACATCTTCCACCAGCGATTTCGTGACCAGCTCTAGAGAGCCTACCTTTTCCGCCATTTTGTGAAAGTCAGCGCGGATAAGGGTGATTTCTGTCGAGATAGAGCCCACCGTTGCTTGGACCTGTGTGAGAGCCTTCATGACATCATCCAGCGTCGCCTTCTTCGTTCCCCCAGACTCGCCTGGTTTCACGGGGGGAGTTCTCCCCTCCGCCGGAGGGGAAGCGGTCCTGTCGTTGGTGAAGCGGTCGATACGAGTCTGGGTCGTGCCGCCTTTCACACCTTTCCCGGCCATCGTTCGATCACGGAGGGAATACAGTTCGTCGGTCCGGTGGGGTATCAAGTGAATGTGCAATCACTACGCTGCTCTCAGTTCAGGATGGAGGGGGCCTCCGTTGCTAAAAGCGAGACGCCTGTACGGTCCCCCCAGGGCAGACTGCCGGGCAAAGTTCGGAGAACAGTCTCGATAATTTACGGCCACCCTTCCAATGAGTCTTCGCTGGAGATAGCGAGTCGAATGACGCGGAGCAGGACCGTTACTGGGCGTGGGTCTCCTGCACCGACCACTTCCTGTCTGTGGCAGCCGAGCAGGCTGCACTTCCGGTCGGTCTCAGCTATCACTTGAGGGCCCGGAGGTGGGCCTGAGCTCCGGTCGATTCAACATTCGACGATAACTCCTTCATTCAGTGCGCGATTTTCGTCTGGAAACCTGCCGCCAGTCCCGCCCGGTCCCGGGCGTTCGGTGCTGCCGTTGGAGGTAACAAAGAGTCACGGATTATCGTGCGGATAGATGGAGAGGTCGCTTCCCCGCCGGAGCTAGTCCTCTATGCTGCCGCCATG
Organism: Lissotriton vulgaris; assembly: GCF_964263255.1. NCBI lineage: Eukaryota > Metazoa > Chordata > Amphibia > Caudata > Salamandridae > Lissotriton > Lissotriton vulgaris. The sequence goes on from NW_028250265.1 coordinate 819,546, forward strand.
TTCGGCCGCCAGCCACCGGAGGACATATTTCTTAATAAGATTATTCACGAATGTTACAGGCCCCTTTGCATCCTCCTTATGCTCCGGAATACCAGTTATATGAAAATTGGATCTCTGTGAATGATTTCCAACTCTTCATGCTTCATTTCCATGGTTCGTAGCTGCTTCTCCAGCAGCTGCATCGGCCCCGCAACTTGAGTTATTTTGTCTTGCAATCGGAATTTCGCTCCTCCATCATTTCCATCCTGTCAAGAGCTTGAGAGACCTTCTGTTAGACCCGGCCTCGTGGCGTGGTCCTCCCTGGCCCGTAGCACTCCTGTCCGAGCTCCTACCACATCAGACCTTTGAGTCCCCCGGCCTAACCATCCCTTCCCTCCACGGTATGTCCTAACCCTTCCCGGACTTCCCGGCCCGTAGGCCCTGTATGCCCACTTTTCGGCACCTAAGATGGCCGCCCGAGCCAGCGCGGCCCAGGTTGAGAGGCGCCACCCTGGCTGGAGGACAGAGCGCTCCCCTTGAGTGAGAGAGGGAGGAGCAGGATCTTTCACACCTCCGACCTCTCCTCGAGAAGTTGGTTTCGATCGCCCCTCCGGCCGCCCGGAGGGATGGCTCCACGCCTGCTGTGTGTCTGGGACTCCTCCCGAAACCAACTGAATGAATCAAAGGGGCCGCGTGGCCGGAAACCCCAACAAGCGGCCCCCAGGTGTCAAGACCCCTGCCGATCAGACTCCGGAGATCAAAGAGGAGCAGTCCTATAACTGGGGTTGCTCCAGGACTATTGGCAGATTCGACTCTGGAACATCGAGAGCCCTGCTGACGTGGTCGCGGCTCGTTTGGCAGAGAAGGACTTCTGCTGGAACTATCGGAGCCCTGTCCTCCGACCTCTTGCTTGAGCCCTGCTGAGTGACTCGCGGCTCTTTGTCTCTCCTGGTCCGGCTGGACCCTGAAAGATCGCCCTGTATCCCCCGGCTCGAGGATTGAGAGCTGTGCGCCGTATACGCAACGACAATTGACTCTGATCCTAAAGACTGTCCCGCTACCCCTACCTCGCCCAAGACTCTTGAAGCTCCGCTACACTTGTAATTACTAGCTTTTTCTGATCATAAAGATCCCCTTGAACTACAAGATAAACAACGTTCTTAAGAAGTTACGGTGTGGTGTCTCTTTGTCGTGTAGTGCTTGAGTAGTGTGTACGAACCTCGACTCGAGACCCTCTGCCTCAGAAATCTTTCCCTCCAGTGCTCATCTTCGTACCTAGGGAGGTGGGTCCCAGGGTGGTCAGGTGGCAAGCGACGGGATACGAGCCGCAAATCTAGAGATCGTACAGTACACGACTACGCACTACTAAGCAAAGACAATGGAAGAAACCACCATGAGTATCATCGAAACTGACGCAGGCACAACATTTTGTGTAGAGCAACTGGAAGAGTACACACACAAAGAGCTAAAAGAATTCTGCAAAGAACTAGGGATCGCTACCACTGGCCTCAACACGAAAGAAGACATGCAGAAAGAGTTGAAAGCTTGGGTGGAGTCCGGAACCCCCCGCACAGATGGAACTGCCGCCCCGCAACTCCCCCAGACCGAAAACGGCAGCAGCCCGGTACGAAAAACCGCACCAGACGGGGGCCTATCCCCAGAAGAGCTCGCCGACCGAGAGCGAAGTCGCCACCATGAGCTCGAAATGGCGAAACTAAAAATCGAAGGAGAATTAAAACTAGCTGAAAAAAAGTTGGCGATTGAGCAATTAAAGGTCCAAGGAGACCTAGAGGAGAAGAAGCTCCAGCTGGAGCATGAAGGAAGGAGACTCCAGCTGGAACACGAGCGAAGCTTGAAGGAGCTCGAGTTCAAGGCCAGGAGCGACTAGAGCCGACCTCTCGGGAACCGAGAGTTCGCCGCCCCAGCCGAGCCGAAGGTCCACATCCCCAAGGATGTGGTTAGGGAATACTACAAGAATGATGACATCCAGCAATGGTTTAAGGCCTACGAAGTCGCCATGACTCCCACTGAGTCCCACAGAAAGATTGGGGGGCCGGATTATGGGGTTGACACCCTACTCGACCTACCATCCTCCGAGCAGACTTCCTACAACCACATGAAGGAGGCCCTCCTGACAAGGTACGGCCTCACCTCAGAAATGTACCGCCAGCGGTTCCGGGACTGTAAGAAGATTCCCGACACCACCTGGGTAGAGTACGTGAACTTTTTTAGCCGAGCCTTCGACGGATGGGTCAAGGGCAGCAAAGTGACCACCATGGGCAGCAAAGTGACCACCATGTCCTGCCCACATCCTCCGTCACGTCTTTGTCTCTTGCCCAGACCCTCCCCTCCACCTTCTCAACAGTTCCCTCTCTCAAGGCATAGTTCCCAACTCCTTGAAATCCGCGGTCATCGTGCCCATTCTGAAGAAACCGGGGGCAGATCCCTCTGTCCCGGCCAATTTCCGCCCCATCTCCCTGCTGCCATTTCTGGCTAAGGTGCTCGAGCGCCATGTCACCTGCGCTCTGAGTTCCTTTGTGGAGAAGCACGGTGCCCTTGCCCCCCGTCAAGCCGGTTTCCGCCCCGCACACTCTACGGAGTCCGTTGTTATGTCAGTCCTTGACACCCTCAGGGAGGGTATGGACACCAATCAGTACCAGGCTCTTGTGCTCCTAGATCTCTCAGCCGCTTTCGATACGGTGGATCACAACATCTTACTTTCCCATATCGCAGCGGCGGGGATCGGGGGGAGTGCCCTGGTCTGGTTGTCCTCCTTCCTGAGTGACTACACAGCGGACATCCGTGGAGTCCAGTGCGGGGTCCCCCAGGGTTCCTCTCTCTCTCCCCTCTTGTTTAATCTGTATATTGCCCCTCTTATTTTCTCTCTTCAACAGATGGAGGTCACCGTATTTAGATATGCGGATGACCTCCAGCTGGTCTTCAATCTCTCTTCTCCTTCTGCTGCACTTAACTTTCAAACTGTCATGCTTCATATCAGGGACTGGATGAACCACAACCATCTTAAACTCAACCCTGATAAAACCGAACTGGTGTTGACGGGTGGTTCATCCAGCCCCTGGTCCCCCCTCTTTTGGCCCCCCTCTCTTGGTCCTTCTCCTGTTCCCTCTCCCTCAGTCAAAACTTTAGGCATAAAACTCAACTCCCAACTCACCCTTCACTCCCAGGTTAGCTCTGTGGTATCTTCTTCCTTTCTCTCACTGCGTACTATACGCAGGGTGTCCCGCTTCTTCACTTTCTCTGCCCTCAAACTCATCATTTTGGCCATGGTGGTGTCCCGCCTGGACTACGGGAACGCCCTGTATGCCGGCATTCCCGCATACAGCCTGCGTCGCCTCCAACAAATACAAAACCCGGCGGCCCGCCTGGCCTTCAATCTCCCCAAATTCCACCACTCCACCCCTCTCCTGAAATCACTACACTGGCTCCCCGTGCGAGCTAGAATTCAATTCAAGCTCGCATGCATTACCTTCCTGGCCCGAACCAGTTCGGCGCCAGCCTTCATCTCCTCTGAGATTGTCTCTTATGTCCCCACTAGGGCTCTACGATCCTCCACTCAATCCCTCCTCACCATCCCACGCTTCCGGAGAAAGAAGTGGGGTGGATCTAAATTTGCCTTCCTTGCCCCTACCCTCTGGAATTCCCTTCCCCTTGAACTCCGCTCCATCCCCCTCTATTCACAATTCCGTAGACGCCTTAAAACTCATCTTTTTACAAAATCCTTTGACTAAATGTTCTGTCTGACCTCCCTACCTTCAACCTCAGTCCCCGTTAGCTAAAGCGCCAAGAAGCCGCTGGTAAACGTGCGCTCTATAAAAACTTTCAAACTCAAACTCAAACTCAACTCATGGCCGAACTAACTGACCTCATGCTATGGGAACATTTGTCCACAAATTGTTTAGTAGAACTCCGCCAACATCTACTCGACAGCAAGCTCACAGATCCGAGGAAGCTGGCCGTTGAGGCAGATCGTTGAGTGAGCACACGGGTCTCCAAAGGCCCCATAGGAGATTCTTCCCGCACCAATCAAGGACCACCCCGCCAGAGAGGGGGGGAAACCAGGGAGGACCACGAGATGCACCGTCCGGTCCCCAGCATAGCCCCCCGAGAACAACGCCCCCGAACTTCCCCGTACCTCCACCTGCCACGACCGGTCCCCCGGGGAGGCCACACAATGTGACCATCACCTGCTTTAGATGCCAGAAGACCGGTCACTACGCCAGTGATCCCCTGTGTCCCTTGGCCCCACGTATCCCTACCACCAGTCCCCTAGCTAGACAGATAGCGAATGTAGCTTTAGGGGACGAGTTTGAGGACACCGAGGAATGGGAACCTGCTGTCATGGCCTTAGTATCCCTGGGAGATAGAGAGATGGTCCCCGGGAACATCCTACCCCCCAACACCAAGAAGTACCGCCAGTCCGTCATCGTGAACGGCCACCGAGTGGAGGCCCTCCGTGACACCGGCGCCAGCATCACAGGGGACCTTAGCCATCTAGTAAGAGAAGACCAGATCCTCCCTAATGTCATGTGCCCTGTAATTTCAGCAGATAATACCGAGAGCCTGTGTAAGGTAGCCCTGATACCCTTTGAGTGGGAGGGAGTAGCAGGGAAATTAAAAGTAGCGGTCAGGACATCCCAACCTGTTGACTGCCTTCTGGGGAACGACCTGGAAAGTTCCCCATGGAAGCAGGTCGAGCGCCGCACCCACCTCGGAATGATGGGTCTTCCCGAGTGGGTGTGCGCCACCACCCGATCCATGGCAGCCCGACTGCCCCCCGACAGAGAAATTGAGGAAGACCCGGCCGACCTTCCCCCTGTGGATGGCGACCGGGCGGATCTAGCCGAGGCCTCCGACCCCGCCCCACGAGGAGAGGGAGATGAGGAGGACGAAGCCATACCCCCATATTCCACTCAGGTCACCGAGCTGGGTGATCTGCCCGAATTGGCACAGTGGCGCCACGAGGGGGGTCCCTCCCGAGAGGAGTTCTGCCAAGAACAAGCGTCCTGTCCTTCCCTGGATGGGCCCCGGCGACAGGCCGAAGCCCAGGCGGCGGGCGACCAGTCGGGTACGCACTGGTTGTACTGGGAGAATGACCTCCTGTACAGTGAACAGAAGTCAGCAGAGCTAGGATCAGCCCGAGTGCTGGTGGTACCCTTACGCTTCCGTGACTTCCTCCTGAACTTGGCCCACGATGTACCCCTAGCAGGCCACTTGGGCCAAGACAAGACTTACAGCCGCCTGGTTACGCACTTCTATTGGCCCAAGATGTAAACAGACGTAGAAGCCCACTGCAAGTCCTGCCCCACGTGCCAGGCTAGTGGAAAAAGCGGAGGAAAGTGCAAGGCTCCCCTCCAACCCTTCCCCGTTGTCAGTACCCCCTTTGAACGGGTTGGAATTGACATTGTGGGGCCACCGGACCCCAAGACCTCTCAAGGGCACTGCTTCATCCTCGTCCTAGTGGACCATGCCACTCGATACCCGGAAGCCATACCCCTACGCACCGTCACCGTCACCGTCACGGCCCCCATGGTGGGCCGGGCGCTGATGGGAATCTTTTCCCGTGTAGGATTCCCCCACGAAGTCGTGAGCGACCGCGGGACGAACTTTATCTCCCGGTACATGACGTCCCTTTGGCAGCAATGTGGAGTGTCATATCGGTTCACCACTCCGTACCACCCCCAAGGAAATGGCCTAGTAGAGCGGTTTAACCGGACTCTCAAGGGGATGATCATGGGCTTAGAGGAGCCCCTCCGGCGTAAGTGGGACGTCCTGCTCTCCTGCCTCTTGTTTGCATACCTGAAAGTTCCCCAGAAATCCTTGGGGTTTAGCCTGTTCGAACTCCTGTACGGACACCCTGTCTGGGGGCCCCTCAGCCTGGTCCGAGAGGGTTGGGAGACGGCCCCCCGCAACGCTCCTCAGGAGGTGTTCCGGTACATCCTGACCCTCCAAAATCAGACTAGAAAGTTCTGAGAATTGGCCGAGGCCAACTTGGAGGCAAGTCAGGAAGAAATGAAGCGCTGGTACGACCAGAATGCCACTCTGGTTGAGTTCCAGCCGGGCCAGCAGGTATGGGTCATGGTCCCAGTAAAACCTTGCGCCCTCCAGGATAAGTGGACCGGGCCCTTCAAGGTGATCGAGCGGAAAAGCCAAGTCACATACTTGGTGGACGTCCAGTCCCCCCGAAACCCACTGCGGGTCCTGCACGTGAATCGCCTCAAGCCTCACTTCGTGCGTACGGAGTTGAGCCTGCTGCTGGTCACAGATGACGGGGCGGAAGAGGAGACGGAGCCTCTCCCTGACCTCCTATGCACCCAAGAGAAGGATGGCTCCGTGGAAGGAGTGAACCTCTCTCCCTCCCTCACTCCCCAGCAACGCGAGGACTGCCGCCAGCTCCTAGGGCAGTTCTCGGACCTATTCTCTCTCGTCCCCAAGGTCACCGACTGGTGTGTCCACAACGTGGACACCGGAGACAGCCCGCTGGTGCGACACAGAGCCTACAGAGTCCCCGATCGAGTCCGGTCCTGCATTCAGGCCGAGGTCTCGAAGATGTTGTCCTTAGGGGTGGTTGAACCCTCAGACAGCCCCTGGGCCAGCCCAGTGGTGCTGGTTCCGAAAGCTGCTGCCCCTGGTGTCGCCCCTGAGTTGAGGTTCTGCGTGGACTACCAGGCCTCAATGCAGTCACCCGAGCCAACGCCCACCCCATTCCCCGCGCAGACGAGCTCATTGACCGTCTCGGGTCTGCTCGCTTCCTCAGTACCTTTGACCTGACCTGCAGATACTGGCAAATTGAGCTAACAGAGGGAGCCAAGGAGCAGTTCGCCTTCTCCACCCCGGACGGGCATTATTGCTTTCGGGTAATGCCCTTCGGGATGAAAAATGCCCCGGCCACTTTCCAGAGACTTGTAAACAAGGTCCTGGCCGGGCTGGAAGAGTTCAGTGCTGCATATCTGGACGATATCGCTGTCTTCAGTTCAGAATGGAGCGAGCACCTCCGGCATCTCCGGAGGGTGCTAATGGGCCTGCGCCAGGCAGGCCTCACATTAAAAGCCAGCAAGTGCCAAATCGGGCAAGGATCGGTGGTCTACCTGGGGTATCAGGTCGGAAGTGGGCAGGTCGCCCCTCTGCAGCCTAAGATCGACGCCATCCAAGCTTGGGAACCCCCCACCACCCCAACAGAGGTTCGGGCCTTCCTAGGCCTCACCGGCTACTACCGGAGGTTCATCCGAGGGTACGGCAGCCTCGTAGGTCCCCTCACGGAATTAACTTCCAAGAAGCAACCCCAGAAAGTACAGTGGACCCCCGCCTGCCAGGAGGCGTTTGATGCCCTCAAGAGAGAGATGTGCACTGCCCTGGTACTACAGGCCCCTGACTATTCTAAAGAATTTGTGGTACAAACGGATGCCTCAGAGCACGGCATTGGGGCCGTACTGTCCCAACTGAATGAGGAAGGTCTCGACCAGCCTGTAGCCTTCATTAGCCGAAGGCTACTCCCCCAGGAGCAGAGATGGAGCACCATTGAACGAGAAGCGTTCGCTGTAGTCTGGGCCCTCAAGAAATTACGGCCCTACCTGTTCGGAACCCATTTCAGAGTCCAGACGGATCATCGACCATTGCGGTGGCTGATGCAGATGCGGGGCGAGAACCCCAAACTGCTGCGATGGTCGATCTCCCCCCAGGGAATGGATTTCACTGTAGAACATCGCCCTGGTACCAACCACGCCAACGCTGACGGCCTCTCCAGGTTCTTCCGCCTCAGCGAAGAGAACTCCCAAGAGGATGAGTAGTTCTCCCCAACTTTCAGCTGGGGGGGACGCATGTTAGACCCGGCCTCGTGGCGTGGTCCTACCTGACCCGTAGCACTCCCGTACGAGCTCCCACCACAACAGACCCCTGAGTCCCCCGGCCTAACCAACCCTTCCCTCCACGGTAAGTCCTAACCCATCCCGGACTTCCCAGCACGTGCCTCCATCTTCCCGGCCCGTAGGCCCTGTGTGCCCACTTTTTGGCACCTAACATGGCCGCCCGAGCCAGCGCGGCCTAGGTTGAGAGGTGCCACCCCGGCTGGAGGACAGAGCGCTCCCCTTGAGTGAGAGAGGGAGGAGCAGGATCTTTCACACCTCCGACCTCTCCTCGAGAAGTTGGTTTCGATCGCGCCGCCCGGAGGGATGGCTCCACGCCTGCTGTGTGTCTGGGACTCCTCCCGAAACCAACTGAATGAATCAAAGGGGCCACGTGGCCGAAAACCCCAACAAGCGGCCCCCAGGTGTCAAGACCCCTGCCGACCAGACTCCGGAGATCAAAGAGGAGCAGTCCTATAACTGGGGTTGCTCCAGGACTATTGGCAGATTCGACTCTGGAACATCGAGAGCCCTGCTGACGTGGTTGCGGCTCGTTTGGCAGAGAAGGACTTCTGCTGGAACGATCGGAGCCCTGCTGAGTGACACGCGGCTCTCTTGCAACTTTGACCCACCTGAGCCCTGCTGAGTGACTCGCGGCTCCCCTGCAACTTGAACCACCTGAGCCCTGCTGAGTGACTCGCGGCTCCCCTGCAACTTTGAACCACCTGAGCCCTGCTGAGTGACTCGCGGCTCCCCTGCACCTGTGAACCATCTGAGCCCTGCTGAGTGACTCGCGGCTCCCCCGAAGATCGTAAGACCTCCGACTTCTTGCTTGAGCCCTGCTGAGTGACTCGCTGCTCTCTGACTCTCCTGGTCCAGCTGGACCCTGAAAGATCGCCCCGTATCCCCCGGCTCGAGGATTGAGAGCTGTGCGCCGGATACGCAACGACAATTGACTCTGATCCTAAAGACTGTCCCGCTACCCCTACCTCGCCCAAGACTCTTGAAGCTCCGCTACACTTGTAATTACTAGCTTTTTCTGATCATAAAGATCCCCTTGAACTACAAGATAAACAACGTTCTTAAGAAGTTACGGTGTGGTGTCTCTTTGTCGTGTAGTGCTTGAGTAGTGTGTACGAACCTCAACTCGAGACCCTCTGCCTGAGGAATCTCTCCGTCCAGTGCTCGTCTTCGTACCTAGGGAGGTGGGTCCCAGGGTGGTCAGGTACACTTCCTGCCCTCCCCTGAGGTCGCCTTCTAACACCTTCTCCTCAAGAATGAGTAACCGGTCAGCGACCGGTTTGGCAGTTGTTTGTTGCATAATGTCTAATGATTTTGTTTCCTCTGGAATCTTACATAAAGTGCCTTGGAAAGCTGGGGGCAAGATTGTAGCTTTTGAACTTCCAACAAATGAACAGGACTGGAAAGTGAGTGGGAATCTTCCCCCTCAGATGGAGTCCAGGTCTTACATCCTGCCTGTCATGTTGAAATATCTGGCAAAAGAAACAATTGATGGATGGAATGCTGGACAATGCAGACATTCACCCCCAGTCACAAGGATCTGGGTTTAATCCATCATTCTTTTGCTCACTCCGCCACCCCAGTTTCGACTATATGCAAATCAGTCTTGACCCTGTTCCTTGTGGGAACAGTCCAGCCTGAACTGCCTAGCCAGGTCCTTCCTGGACCGGAAACAAGCATCCTGGGACTATTTCAGGGCATCACCCTTCATCGGCCAGGCTTGTTTGAATCCAATGGTGTGGTGAGCACCGGAGGCACGTCTGGGCATACCCTTCCCACTTAGGGCGACATATGCAAAAGAAACAATTGATGGACGGAATGCTGGACAATGCAAACATTTACCCCTAATCACAAGGATCTGGGTTTAATCCATCAATTCTTTGTTCACCACACCACCCCAGTTTGGACCCAGCCATATTCAAATCAGTCTTGACCCTTTCCTTTTGGGAACAGTCCAGCCTGCACTGCCAAGCCAGGTCCTCCCTGGACCGGAAACAAGCATCCTGGGACCAGTTTCAGTGCATCACCCTTCATCAGCCAGGCTAGTTTGAATCTAATGGTGTATTGAGCACGGGGCCCACGTCTGGGCATACCCTTCGCACTTATGGCGACATGTGCCAAAGAAACAATTGATGGACTGCGGAGGCAAGATTGCGGTCGCTCGCTCGACCAAGTAAGCTGGATACTGACACTCTCCGGGAGTAACCCTCCCCTGCCTTACTTTTTTGATGCGGATGGGACCTTGGACTGTGACCTGGACAATGTGATGTTCATGAAATTCTATGGTAATATCAGCCCTTGCTTTTGCACTCTTATATAGCCAAGGGCACTAAGACCGGGGGCCTACGGCAGTCACAGCTTCCTCCTCCACCGAGGGCCTGTCGAAGCCCAGCTTTGGTCAAAGCGGAGGTGGCAGAATATGCCACTGTACCAACGTCTCCTCTCCAGGTCCTGTGATGAAAGGAGGTAGCACCGCTTGAAAGCTCCAAACGGTTCCAGGGCTGTTCGAAAAATAAACGGGTATAGGTGAGAGCCCGGTGGAAGTCGAGGCAACTACTTCTTCTGTGGATTGTTGCGATAAGGTACAGTAATGACTTTCCTGGGCAACATTGTTACTACACCTGCACCACTACCCTCGCCATTAAATAGTATGGAGTCTGCTACTATGGCAATTTCGGCTGTGAATAGCAATGGAATTCTGGTTACTCAGGGCAACTCGGAGGATACGAACAGTGATATGCAGATTAGTGAGACTGTGATTGCGAAGGCAGGCACCATGCAAATATCCTCTTCACAGGGTGAGTCAGCATCAGCTGGAAATATGAATGTTAGTGATGCAGCACTTTTAAAAGAGTCGTTAAAAGAGCCCGCGATGCCTATATCAACAGTAATGCCTCTTGTTTACCCCTTAAGGGACGGTCAGGTCCCGGAGAACAGAAATAATAATCCTGATGGAAGTCACCAGGGAAGAGGGGAAGAGACTGTGGTTCTGAAGAATTTTGATCAACCATCCAAAGAGGGTGTTAAAGATGTAGATTCAGGGGATAAGTTTTATTCCATGTCAGACCCCTCTAACTCTTCTGAGAATGAGAGCCTTGTGGGAGACTGGGCAGATGATAAAAGCGATACAAGCAGCTTACAGCTGGATGAAGAGAAGATGAGTTTGGAGGTCTCTGTAAATAAGGGGACTGCTCGTAAACAAAGGGAAACCTATAATTCTTTGACACAGGGTGTACTTGGTCCAGCTCGGTCCTTAGGGTAGGACTACTCGTTCTCTCCTCAACTTGATGAGGTTGTGGGGAAAGGTCCAAACCCGAGAGAAACTGTAGGCTCAGGTATGCCACTACAAGGCAAAATTACCCTCTCCACTATTTACCAAAGCATAATGGCCCATCGAGAGGAAACCAGGGCGGAAGGACTTCGGATTCAGGGTGCTGTTTGAAAATTGCAAAACACTGCACCGAGTTGCAAAGACCTGCACTGAGTTCTCAACAAGAATCGGGGAAGCCGAGGATTTCAGTAATGGAGGACGGAATAGTGCAGCAGAAGGCTACAAAAGCATCCCTACAGTCTCTGAAAGAGGATACTACTTGGAAACTGACGGAACTTGGAAATCGTTCCAGAAGGAAAAACGTACGGATTTTGGGAATACCAAAAGGACTGGAGAGCAAAGACACCAGGCAGTTTGTTATTGAACTATTTTCAGAAGCCTTTCCAGAACTTAAACAATGGAATTGGGAAGCTGAGGTTCAGAGAGCGCATAGGTTCCCATTTAATCAGCGGGCTAGAGCAGGGGGTCAAACGAAAAGCCAAAGGCGTTTCTGATCTGCCTTAACAGCTTTTTGTTACGGGAAGCAATTTATGATTTAGCATGGCCAGATAGGAAGAGAGGGGTAAAGGATGTGAATTTTGTGTTCGTCCAGATTTCTGCCAGGTTACAGTTCAAAAGAGGTGGCATCTTCGTCAAATGATCCCACTATTTCAGGCGAAGGGGGCACAGGCCTTTCACTCAATCCGGCTAAATTAAAAATTATACATAGGGATCAGACACAATTGTTTGTATCCGAAATTCTAGCAAAGGAGTTTTTGAGTACAGTTTGAAGTGGATTGAGGGATAATAGGATACATGTGTAATTGGCCTATAATGGGGTGCCCCTCTTATAATTGACTGATATACCTGTTTTTTATTTTGTATTTTTTCTGCTCTTCTTGGGGGGTGGGGTGGGGTCCGGGGAGCGTTTAATTCTCCGCTTCCCATCACAGAGGACTGAGTCCTTATGCCTCATTTGGGAGGGGGCGGGTGAGGTCTGGGTGGGCAAGGGGTGGGGGAGGCACTGTTGGTATCTAATTTTTGTTATACATTATGGTTATGGTACTTACTTCTATATGAGAGACAATAATTTTTTTCGTTGTTATGAAACTTAGTCCTGGGTTTGGGCTGACAATTTTTAGATATAATACTGACCGATAGATTACATATATGTTCATGGAATATATGCGGCTTGAACAATAAAAAAAAAAGGGGTGATGGCCCAAATCTTGCAGGTCATGCCTATTGATGGCCTCTGTACACAAGAAACCCATATTCCCTGGAATAATCGTAAGTGGTTGAGTGACTTCGGTATGGAAATACTTGCTTGTACTAGACAGAGCAAAACTACCAGAGGGGTAGCAATTTTAACTAAACACTGTTTGGGAGTATGTAAACGGGTAAAAGAGGATGTCTTGGGGCTGTGGACCATCGGTGAAATCCTTGTTAACCCTTTTGCTGCTAGGCCTTTTCCCCCATTGTGCTAAGCCTTTTTGGGCTATTTGGGGTAGTGTGCGCTTAGGCCCCTGTAACTTTTTAACCACATAAGGTATCCGCCAAATTTACTTCCTTTTCTTCCAACATCATGGGAAGTCTAAAGGTACCCCGGGTTTGTGGATTCCGCTGGAGGGGTCTCAGAAATTAGCCAAAATACAGCTAAATTTAGGTTTTTGGGGGAAAAGGACTGCAAATGAAAGCGTGTTGGGTTTCCCTGTGAATGGTATCAAAAATGGGTTTGTGGGGCTGAAATCACCATTTTCCCTGCTTTTAGGGAATGAGAGACTTTGTCAGAAAACCAACATTTTTTACACAGTTTTGGCATTTTTCTGGGACATAGCCTATTTTTTGCTAGTTTTGTGCTTTCAACCTCCTTCCAGTTAACAGTAGAAATGGGTATGAAAGCAATAATGGATCCTCGAAAGCTAATCATTTTAGAAAAGTAGACAACATTCTAAATTCAGCAAGGGGTCATTTGTGTAGATCCATCTAGGTTTCTTTATAGAAACTAACAGTTAAATATAGGAGAAATTGAAAATTAGTTGAAAAAAAAGCCTTTTGTGTCCATGTTTTCACCTGTAACTTCTTCTAATTATGACAGCTCTTTAAAAACAATATACCATTACATCCGCTGGACCTTACTGATTGTGGGGATATATAGGACTTGTAGGTTCACCAAGAACCCGACGAACCCAGAGTCCAAAACTGAGCAGCAATTTGCAATGGCTTTTTATTATGTACCGGGTATATAGCAATTATTGTGGTAAATACAATTAAAAATCGGAATGAAAGACACCTATGTATTTCTGAAATGGGAATAAAATATAGAGTTTGGAAACAGTAGATATTTCCGAAATTGGGAATACTCATACTAGCATGAGAATTATCGATCATTTTTTAAAATGACTTCTTTTTTACACAATGTCTTTCATTTGGAAGGCAGAAATGCATTGAAAGCCAATAGGTAATAACAGTTGCTTTACACATCTGAATTACCCTAAGTTTCCCAATAAAAATGGTACCTCACTTGTGTGGAAAGGCATAGTGCCCACGACAGGAAACAGCTCAAAACTCAACGGGAACACACCACATTTTCACAATGAAAGATTACCCTTTTTATACAAAGTGCCTAGCTGTAGTTTTTGAACCCTAGCTCTGCAGGCACCTAGGGAAACCTAGCAAACCTATACATTTTTTAAAACTACACACCCAGGGGAATCCAAGATGGGGTGACTTGACTGCCTCTCATCAGGTTCTGTTACCCAGACTCCCTTGTAAACCTAAAAGTTAGTCCAAGAAAACACATTTTCCTCACATTTCTGTGTTGGAAAGTTCTGGAATTTGGGTGGATCCACACATTTCCACCGACCAAGCGTTCCCCAAAGTCTACCGAGAAAAATGGTACCTCACTTGTGTGGGTTAGCCTAGTGCCCGCAGCAGGAAATGGAGCTAAACGCAATGTGGACACACCCCAATTTCACAGTGACAAATTACCCTTTTTTGTCAAAGTGCCTAGCTGTAGTTTTCGAACCCTAGCTCTGCCGGCACCTAGGGAAATCAAGCAAACCTATACATTTTTTTAAACTAGGCACCCAGGGGAATTCAGGATGGAGTGACGACTGCCTCGCACCAGGTTATGTTACCCAAAATCCCTTGCAAACCTAAAAAATTGTCCAAAAAAACTAATCTTCCTCACATTTCTGTGGTGGAAAGTTCTGGAATCTGTGTGGATTCACAAATTTCCACTCACCTGCGTTTCCCGAAGTCTTCCGAGAAAAATGGTACCTCACTTGTGTGGGTAGGCCTAGTGTCCGCGACAGGAAACGGCACAAAACGCAACGTGGACACACCCCAATTTCACAGTTAAAAATGACCTTTTGAAAGGGCGTGGTCTTGCTGAGGATGGAGTGAGACGCACGCTTTAGAGGCTCCGGGCTGCCGCTAGTGGAATAAGCATTTTATAGCCTGGAATTAGCGCCAGTGCAACCTTACCTGGGGGCGACTGCCTGCAGACAAGCCTTGGCCACATCTTGGATCTTCGTTGACTCTCCTGGTCGGTGAATCGAGGTTTAGGCAGTGAAAGAAGCTGAGGGCCTCGGCTTAGGGGAGCGCGCCTGCCATTTTGTGGAGCGGAGTTTTGCGCGCTCCCTGTACATCTGCGGTTGGAGGCCGGCGAACGTTAACAGCTTAGCCCCGGGCTCATTAACGGCAGAGCGGGGGCTGAATTGGCCCTGTGGTGGGCTCTCACGAATATTCCTGGCGGCGTCCTGGGGGAGACTGCCTTTGTGCCAGGCATTGTGTGTCGGCTGCCCTGGTGCAGCCGTGTACAGCGGCTGCTGTCACGGGGTAGGAGCCTAGCCCGAAAATAGCCCGCAGTGGCGGAGGCCCTCCTTGACGGTAGGCATTTGGGCACAGGAGAGCGTTGGTCCTGACGTCCGGTCCTCGGCCCGCTTGCCTCGTCGTAATCTTGTGTCTCTGGCGATGGGCAGGGTGTCCGCATTACCACTGCCCGGACCCTGCGCGGTAACAAAGGACTTCTGCGGCCCCTGAGAGGTCTTCGTGGGAGCCGCAAGGCGCACAACTGCCACAGACACTCTGCTCCTCTCCCCCGGCCCGGCTGTAATTCGTGGGGAGCCACAAGGGGCTCCTTCTATAATGGCTACCTGAACTGCTGAGGCTAACAGCTGCCTGTGAGGAGGAATGGTGCAGGGAAAGTGGAATGCTGCTGACACGGAGACAGGCTGGCACAGCAGGGACTGAAACACGGACAGCGGAGGTTGACAGGGAAGGGCCACCATTTTGTGGCCTGAGCTCTACGCTGGCCCTGCTTGATCTTTGGTGGCTGGAGTGCGACAGCGGGGCCCAGGAGAGCGGGCCCTGTACAGGTGCGGGGGTGTTGGAGTTGCCGCTGGGAGGGGCAGCACTTTGGCATGTATTGTGAGAATCCCCTGTTCCCCCAGTGTCCCCCCAGGCCTAGACCTTTGCTCTCCCGGCGACGCCACTCCCCCTACTGAGGGTGCTGGCTCCTGCAGACTGCTCCTGTATATTTGTTGATCTGGACACTCTGCCTTTGGCATCCTGCCTGCACCCTTGACTGGAGCTCTACGTCCCCCACTGACTTCTTGCTTTTGACATTCTGCCTGCGACCCTGGCTGGAGTTCTGACTCCCAGCCAGTGGCCCTGCCTCGCGCTGGTGACTAGCCGTGGGAGTACTGCGCCGTAGGCAGAGCCCCTCCCTCCCTGGTGCTGACCTGGCTGACCCTCACAGGGCTGGGGCCCTGTGCAAAACTCTCTTGACCACTAGGATGGTTCCAGGGGGCTTGTATCTTGGCTGAGGCTCCTGCCTCACTACCCACACGGCTACAGTCACAAGACGCGAGGGGGCCGGTTCCTCCATTGCTCGAGGGGCCGGCCACTAGCCTAGAACTCCTGTGATTCTCCTGCTGCCTTTCTCCCCTCGGGTGGGCTCTGCCACCTGCTGGCTGCTTCATCGGGGCTGTGTGCATCCTGAAGCTGAGGGGAAGTGGCCTTGCTGAGTGACTGGTTGGAGCCCTGCCCTGCTGGCTGCCTATCAACCCCTGGGACCCACGTATTCCCGCAGCCTTCAGTACCAACACCACGCATTAATAAGCTAGTGTACCTGACTCCTTGTTGACATCCGCACGGGCAGGTGCTGGGGTTGTGTGGTGGGGTACGATGACTTAGTGGACTGATAGCAGTTTGGCCCGGGGGGTATCCCCAGGGGGGTCCGCAGCGGCAGGGCAACCCTCCTATACGACCATGACGTGATCAAAACCTGGGAAAGACCCTTCAGCAGCCCCTAAAGAGTCTACATCTGCAGCAGCAGCCACGGGGATAAACCGGATCCACCTCCTGCTTCTCCGGTGATGCTGGCGACTGGGGGCCCATCTGAGCCAGTTATGCAGGCTTTTATGTCGCTTTTCATGCAAGAACTCAAATCTGAAATAGGGTCTTTGCGAAACGAGGTTCAAGCCTGCGTCAAAGATCTTCGGAAAGATGTGGGGGAGTTGGGCGACCAGGTAGACGACATTGAACGAACTCTAGACACCTGTACAGAGGACCAAGAGCACTTATGGCAGTGGTTGGCCACATTGGAGGAGCAGCACATTGAGTTGCAGATCAAACAGGAGGATTTGGAAAATAGGGGGCGACGGAACAACATACAAGGTTCCGATCGGAGTAGAAGGTGCGGATATCATGACTTTTGTGGCGGACCTGCTTCGCGACATCAGGGGAGATGACGCCGCCGCATCGCGGACCTTGAACCGTGCACACCGAGTGACTGGGCCCTCGGGGAGGTCCGGCCTCATCCCTGACATCCTAACGCGGGTTAATTTTTTCACTGAGAAGGAAGCAATCCTCAAAGCAGCCCGGGACAAACCAGAGATCCGGCTTGATGGTGTGCCCATCCAGTTACACCAGGATTTGGCCCCCACGACGCTTCGACGCCAAAGAGACTTTAGACCCCTCACCGACAAGCTTATGGAGCTTAACATCCCTCACTAATGGGGACATCCCTTCGCCCTCATATTCCAGTGGAAGTCCAAGCAGCGAGTACTGAGGTCATACAGAGAGGCGGCCCAGCTGCTCCAGATCCCAGACTCCCCCCCCGGCAAGCCCCTCCCAACTGCCTATTAAGACCTGGACCCCACTAAAGCCACAGTGGAACCTGGTTCACCACTCTCGGCACCCTTCTTCCAGAGGTCGCAGCAGCTCTTCCCGGGAGACAGAAGACATAATCCAGCACATCAAATCCTTAGAAGGAGGCCGTTCACCCTTGAGCTCGCACCTGGCTGCCATTAAGTAGCTGAACTCTCAGAGTGCTGCTCACCTCGAAATATACTGTTCACCGTACCGGAATATTCCCCACTGTCGACGGTTTACCTATTTGGCTGCCCCACTGACAAATCCTGCGTGACTGCTAATACAGGGTTGGGCTCAGTTGGGGCTGGAGTGGACCACAACGCTCCTTCACGGATATTCCCTTGTAGCCGACTGCACCTAACTCACGCATTGAAAGCAGATTTTATTGCAGTGTGCATGGACACTTGCAGGATCCTTGTCTTCGGCGCATTCACAAGCCTATTTCTACGCTGTTAGCTGGGTTGCTAGCTCGATTGCCTGTTACTTGGTTTGGGGAGGTTCCTAGCTCATGTAGTTCGAATCACAAGGCTCTTTCCCTTCCTGGTTGGGGGGTCCAGCGGCCTGGGGGAGAGCCAGCTCAGATGCTATACATCAGGGTTCTCCAAACCAGTCCTGGAAGGCCGGATCCATGTCAGATTTTTAAAATAACTACATGTATCTAAATGGGGATATGCAAAAAATCTGACATGAATCCGGCCCTCCAGGACCAGTTTGGAGAACCCTGCTATACATCCTTGATGCCCCTTTGGTGGGCCCTGCAGGGAGCCACCCTGAGTCTATCGAAGCGCGATGCGATTATCATGGAATGAGATATGCCACGCTAGACATCCATCCACGAGAGACTGTGGCAGATGGCTTCACCAATACCAAGAGTTGTCCTAAGGGGAGGGATGCCTTGACGGAGGACCATCGACTCCGGATCCACGTAGGGCTGTTGTCACTCGGCCTGCCCTAACTCTAATGGCTGCACTTTCTACCTGCCCTGTGCCTCGGGACCGGCTCTGACCCACTGATATGTAGCTGATGCGCCCTGCTGTTCTGCGCACCGGCAGGCACACCGATGATCCTCTAGCTTCCATTAGAGCAGTGGCGGTCCGGGGCTGCGATCCCGAGTTTCTGACACTCTGTCCAGCATGATGACCGCCCCCGCTCCTATTCCTGGGAGAGTGACATCTCCGGGACAGCCTGTGCCATAGTGCCTGGCTACTCCCTAGACTGGACTAGGAATATGTTGGCCGTAACAGTAGTTAAGTTGTTTTACCCACCCCCATCCCTCCCCCCTCTTTTCCTTTCCTACCTCTCTTCCTGGAGGGGGGAGTCCCTGGGCCCTCGGGAGAGCTCCCAGTGGGTACCTAGATTGATGCACCACTTGTCTGAGACAGCGACCCTCCCTGACGATAGGTGACGATGACGTCTGTACCCTGTTTGAAAATCCTGTCCCTTAATGTGAAGGGTCTCAATTCCCCCAACAAAAGGCGCCAGATATGGCCATACCTCTTATTACAGAACCCAGACATAATTTTCCTGCAAGAGACACACCTCTTCAGAAATGATGTAAAACTTATGTCTCCCCCACGTTTCCCTCATCAGTTTTGGTCCTCAGCAGAATCCAAGACAACGGATGTAGCTATCCTCTGTTGGGCGGGCATCTCACAGGGCGACACTAAGGTAGTCCGGGACTCTGAGGGCAGATTTCTTAAGGTGGGGGTCAGGAAAGGGCATCGCACACTTACTCTTTGCAATGTGTGTAGGAGAGTAGGGTCTGCAATCCTATGATCACCCAGATTTTTTGCTTTTGTTTCACTGGTTTACGACTTTCTCTGGCTGTGGGCCTGCCAATCAGACCCACAGCCTGGCTGTTCTCTTTCTAAATTACCTCATGTACCCTAGGTGCATCTACCAATTGGTACTGGGCCACCTTGTCAGACCCTGTAACTCAGGGCATAGGTGTACCCAGGGCTGCCAGGGGCTGCAGCATGTATTATGCCACCCCTGGCTGGCCTCCTAAATTTGACACAACTGGCTGCATGACAGCTGGGGCAAAGTCGTGTAATCACCCTTTGCTGTAGGTGTAGTATACCTATACCTAACCCTAAAATGGACACACAGATTCCTATCAGTCACTCCTATGGCAGGCCTTGACAATCCTGAAGGCAGAGTGCTTGGAATCGTGTGAGATGGTGCTCTGGCATGAGCTGAGCCTGTCTGCAGCTTGCGGAATCAAGTCCTAATAGCTGTTCCATGATATCGCATACCATATACTCTTAAGTGCATTATAATCCTCGCGGTTAAATGCTATCTTTGGTATTGCTTTATCAAAACATGTCGAGTAAGGTGTCATACGAATTGGAATACTAACCCCTCGCCAATTCTGGCGACGGGGTTAGCATTCCACCCTTCTAGAGGGACACGACATGTATGTAACTGTGAACCCCGGTTAAAGTTAACTGAAGCCTCAGCTCCACAAAATGGATGCTGCCACCACAGACACGAGTCTGACCCCCTGCAGCTGGGAGTCCTTCCAGTGAGGGGAGCCTGGACAAAGGGTTTCCTGTCAGGGGCGGTGCTAGCACCGTCCCAGACATGGTTTTGTGTATCCTGGGTAGGCAGGGCTTTACAGGAAGGTGACTGCTGAGTGGCACCCCGGTGCTCACTACGCATAGGCCGGTCTGAACCAGTTCCAGGGGCACACCAGCCCCTGGCCTGGGGAAGTCCGGCATGGCTGAGGGGTGTAACCACCCCCCACCTAGTCCCACCCATAGGCAGGACCTAGTCACCGGGTCAGCCCCCTTTTTTAGTATAAAGATAGGAGCGGGCCCCCTGTTCAAATTAGATCATCTTTGGAATCAAGATACCACTTTCTTCGAAAGGACTTCACGATTTCTTCTTCAAGATTCTCCCTTGTGGCTAAGGAGTAGTCACCCTGCATCCGCAGGCACCATCCTAAAGAACACTGCGGTCTGCTGCAAGTCCTTCATCACGAATCCGACGACCCAGCACGACGAGACCCGGCTTCCCTGGCACCTCTGACCTCTACTCACCTCTACAGCCAAGCTGAGAACCGTGAGTGCGACGAGACCTCAAGGGACCGACGATCGCCAAGACTGCACGACATCTTTACTGCAAGCCCACCGTGTCCTCCACTGGTGAGTGCTTTGGGGTCCGAGAAGCCCCGACCCTGCGCAGCTCCAGCACCCAAGATCAGCCCCCTGCATCTCCACGATCTGCGTGGGGCCCTTCTGCTGTTTGCTGTGCACCGCGTTGTTTGGCTACTAGCCGGCTGGCTTGTGGCCCTCTGAACGACGCCCAACGACTTCACGACTGCTGGTCTGGTTGCTCCAGGCTGGCCTTTGCTTCCTTCTTCAAGAGAGGCACCCCGGACCCTCCTGGTCCACTCCAGACGCCATTTTAGGTCCACCGCGTGGGCTTGAATTTGCCAAGGCTTTGTTGCCCAATCCTGGGTCCAGCGACGCCGACAGCTTCTATCTTCGTGGGACAGCTCGATCCTCCATCCTGGTCGCCGACAACGCCTCCTGGTCCGTGAGATCTTCGAGTCAAGCGTCACCCACTCACCTAGTCGAGGTGGCTACCATCCGGTGCCCTCCTGGTGCCCACTGACTACTGGCTAGTAGTCTCGAACTTGGTCCCCTCTGCTTTCAGGTGTCATCTATCTTCAAGATCCAGGCTTGGATCCGACTGAACTTTCTTCACTGGTCACCGGCCAGCATCTTTTCTTCCGGCTCCTGGTCCGTCTACGAGGATTCCCGACGTCTTTTCAGACCTATGCAGCTGCAGCCCCTGGGCTAGGTAACTTCGGCATTTCGGTGCCCCAGCATAGCCTCACTATCCAAGGGTCAGAATCTACTTTCGTTTTCTCCCTACCAGGTCGGGTTCGCCCGAGAACACTAACTTTCTAATTCCTAGCTACCATAGACTTTTGTCCCGCATCTCGCGTGAGAGTGCACACACTGCACCCGAGTCCCCTAGGCCTCCTAGAAGTAATCTAACGATTCCCTAGTCAAGTCCTAGCGATTCCAAAAGCTATTAATACTGTACTTACCTGCTAGGAATTTCGCATTCCACTTTCAGAGTATATGGTTTTCCGTGCCCCTCGGGCATTTGTATATACTGTGCTAACTTAAGTATTTTTGTAAGAGTTTTGGTTTGTGCTTAGTACCCTGTCCTCATAAAGAGTACAGGGCTGTTGTGATCTTTAAATAAATAACTGTTTATTTTCATAACACTTGTGTGGTGTCCTTTCACTTGGTATTCAAGGGGTATATGTGTGGTAAACAGCTGGCTTAACGCGCCCTCTCGAGTCTTTAGCCTTAGACTGCTCGTATCCACGCTACTAGGATAGCTGGTCTATAAGGTTGACTTACAACCAATCATCAATAAGGGTTGCTGGACTGATACATAGTGTTCACTAGAATAATGAGCACTGCATATCAGGCCACCTTCTCACATTGGTGAGCAGCGGTTGGGATTTGAGCTTGCTGTTGTTTTACCACACGTATCCTAAGAATATCTTGTTGAAAGATCACATAAGTACTGTTAGGTACACATAACTAAAGCTTAGAATACTCTGAGTTCTACTGAACCAGCTGTTGTAGCTCCTCAAGGCTTAGCACACCTTGGCTGCAACTCTTAGCAAGGGATCAGTAGGTAAACACATAGTGTAGGTAGGTGCATCACTTACACCACACTAGAAACAGTATGTCGGACAAAGGAGGAAACACTGAGGTTCCCCTTGTGTCAGTTGACCCTCCACAGGTCATCCCTTCAAGATATACTGCGCTTAGCTTCCATGAGTTACGACAAGTGTGTACCTCTAGGAAGATTAAGCAGGGGTCTAACCCCACAACTGCCTTTCTGATTGGTCTCTTAGAGACTCATGATGCAAGGAGGGCTGGTAACCCAGACCCTTCTAATTCAGATGGCAACATGCCCTCCTTACAGGGTCCCTTTGATGCCCAGGACCATCCTCTTCAGGAAGCAGATGATGCTGATGATGAGGATGATGATTTGGTATCAGGGGATGAGGCAGAAAAGGAACAGGTAGAAGTCAGCAGACTAACCAGGTCCAACTTAAGCAGACATGAGGTGGGCACTAGGGGACCCTTGGGGCCACTCTCAGGTCAGCTTAACATTGGGAATGGACGAGATAGATCTCTATCAAGAGGCTCTATCAGATCCCTTCATACCAATGGCTCTCAACGTTCCTCTCAAAGGGGAATGACATCTCCCCAGAGGAGAATGTATGAAGCTAAGGAAAAGGCAGCCAATCTGAGGATTGAAAGGGAAGAACTTGCCCTGGCCAAAGAGAGGCTTGCCTTTGCTAGAGAGCAACAATTGAGTGGGACAGTCCCCACTGGTGGCAGCATTGTACCTAGCAATAGGGAAAGGAGTTTTGATACAAAACACCTTGGTAAGATAGTGCCCCCCTTTAAACAAGGGGATGACATCCACAAATGGATTACTGCTTTGGAGAGGGCCTGCACTGTGCAAGGTGTTCCCCCAAGTCAGTGGGCAGCTATCTTGTGGCTCTCCTTTGAGGGTAAAGGAAGAGACAAGCTCCTCACCACAAGGGTGGAGGATGCTAATGATTACCAAGTCTTGAAAAATGCACTGGTTGATGGGTTTGGCCTAACCACTGAGCAGTACAGGGTGCTGTTCAGGGATACCCAGAAAACTCAGTCTCAAGATTGGGCTGACTTTGTAGATTGTGCCACTAAGGCTTTTGAGGGCTGGTTGCTGGGCAGTAAGGTTACTGATTATAAAGGATTGTACAATTTGATGATGAGAGAGCAAATTTTAAACAATTGTCAGAACCAGTTGTTGCATCAGCATCTTGTTGACTCAGATCTGACCTCTCCCCAAGAATTGGGAAAGAAGGCAGACAGATGGGTTAGAACAAGAGTTAAACAGAACCAGGGCCAGAATCAAGGTGGTCAGAAGAAAGCAGACCAGAAGGGTAAGGATTCGAAAGGGGAACAAAATGACCAGAAGTCTTCGACAGGTCCCCAACAACCCAAAGAGGGTGGGGGTCAGGCTCCCCAAAAGAAGAAAGAAGGCCAATCTAAAAGGTGGTGCCAATACTGCAAAAGTAAAACTCACTGGTTTAGTGAGTGCACCAAGAAAGGAGGAGGGCAGACTCCTGCCACTGCAGCCCCTAAGGCACCTGTGCCCCCTAGTACAGCCAGCAGTGGTAGTGCACCTCCCAAGGGTTTAGTAGGGTTAACCCTGGGTTCTGAGGGGTGTGACAACTTAGTTGGTACACTCACTCAGGCTGTCCTTGTTTGTACAGGGGATGTGGATATGTCCCCTGATATAAGTCCCAATACTTTGGGCAAATACAGACAGACACCTTTCATTAATGGAAAGATGGCTCAGGCCTATAGGGACACTTGTGCCAGTGTCACAATGGTGACACCTAGCTTTGTGGACCCTGGACAGATCATGCCAGGTACAGAATTCCTGGTGACCAATGCAAGCAATGTCACTACCAATCATAGTATGGCAATTGTAGCTTTCTCCTGGGGAGGGGTAACTGGCCAAAAGAAGGT
Organism: Lissotriton vulgaris; assembly: GCF_964263255.1. Classification (NCBI taxonomy): domain Eukaryota; kingdom Metazoa; phylum Chordata; class Amphibia; order Caudata; family Salamandridae; genus Lissotriton; species Lissotriton vulgaris. The sequence goes on from NW_028250265.1 coordinate 843,443, forward strand.
TGTAGTTAGTTCAGACCTCCCAGTGGATTGTTTGTTGGGCAATGATTTGGAGTCATCACAGTGGTCAGAAGTGGAGCAGAGGACTCATCTGGAAATGTTAGGTTTGCCAGCACATGTGTTTGCTGTGACTAGGTCACAGGCCAGAAGATGCCCCACTGAACAGGTGCTGGATCCTGGAACAATGGACCAGACACCTTCCAAGAAAAAGAGCAGTAGGGTTAAGGCTGTGCCTTCCCCCTTGCCCCAGGTTGTGGATCAAGTCTCAGAGGAGGCTGACCTGCAGGAATTGAGGGAAACTGAGCCTAGAGAGTTTGAACTTGATCAAGTTGAATTCTTGGGTTCAGGGGGACCCTCAAGGGAAGACCTGGGGAAGGACCAGTTAGGCTGCCCTTCTCTTGAACCCCTCAGACAGCAGGCTGCTGCTGAGGCTGCTGGGAACGCCACAGGTACCCACAAGGTATACTGGGAAGATGGACTCCTGTACACTGAGTCAAGAGACCCCAAGCCTGGCATGACCAGGAGGCTGGTTGTACCCTTGTCTCAGAGAGGTTTCCTACTTACCTTGACCCATGAGATTCCCTTAGCAGGACACTTAGGCCAGACAAAGACTTGGGACAGGCTTGTCTCACACTTTCACTGGCCTCACATGAATGAGGATACCAAGGAGTTTTGTCGCTCCTGTGTCACTTGCCAAGCCAGTGGTAAGTCAGGTGGCACAACAAAGGCCCCCCTTATACCAATGCCTGTGGTGGGGGTGCCCTTTGAAAGAGTGGGGATTGACATTGTTGGTCCAATGGAACCCCAGACAGCATCAGGGCACAAGTTTATACTGGTGGTAGTGGATCATGCCACCAGGTATCCTGAAGCTATTCCACTTAGGACCACCACAGCCCCTGTGGTGGCAAGGGCCCTAGTTGGAGTGTTCTCCAGAGTGGGCTTCCCTAAGGAGGTTGTCTCTGACAGAGGTGCAAACTTCATGTCAAGCTATTTAACTGCTATGTGGAAGGAGTGTGGTGTCAATTACAAATTCACTACACCCTATCACCCACAATGCAATGGGCTTGTTGAAAGGTTCAACAGGACCCTAAAAGGGATGATTCATGGACTACCTGAAACACTCAGGCGTAGATGGGATGTCCTGATGCCCTGCCTTCTGTTTGCTTACAGAGAGGTCCCACAAAAGGGGGTTGGCTACAGCCCTTTTGAACTTTTGTATGGGCATCCTGTGAGAGGCCCCTTGTGTTTGGTGAAGGAAGGATGGGAGAGACCTCTCAAAAAGCCTGCAACCAACATAATGGACTATGTACTTGGTCTCCGCTCCAGGATGGCTGAGTATATGGAGAAGGCATCAGAAAACCTTAAGGCCAGTCAAGAACTTCAAAAAGCTTGGCATGACCAAAAGGCTGTCCTGACTGTTTATCAGCCTGGACAGAAGGTGTGGGTGCTGGAGCCAGTGGCCCCAGCAGCACTCAAAGACAAATGGTCTGGGCCCCACACAATCCTTGAGCAAAAGGGAGAGGTCACCTACCTGGTGGACCTTGGAACTCCCAGGAGTCCCCATAGGGTACTCCATGTCAACAGGCTCAAAGCATATGTCGACAGGAAGGACATGAGCTTGCTCATGGCCATAGATGAGGGACAGGAGGAAGAGAGTGACCCTCTCCCAGACCTGCTCACTCAGAATCCTGATGATGGGTCAGTAGATGGTGTTGTCTTTTGTGGCAGCCTCTCTGAACATCAGCAGAAAGACTGTAAACAGGTTCTTCAGTCTTTCAGACATATGTTCTCTCTGACACCCAGTCAGACCAATTGGTGTACCCATGAGGTTGACACTGGTGACAGCCTGCCAGTCAAGAGTAAAATCTACAGGCAGCCTGATCATGTTAGAGACTGCATAAAAACTGAAGTGCAGAAAATGTTGGAATTGGGAGTCATTGAACCCTCAGATAGCCCTTGGGCTAGTCCAGTAGTTCTAGTGCCAAAGCCTCACACCCAAGATGGTAAGAGAGAGATGAGGTTTTGCGTAGACTACAGGGGTCTCAATGCAGTCACTAAGACTGATGCCCATCCAATACCAAGGGCAGATGAACTTATAGATAGATTGGCTTCTGCCAACTACTTAAGTACATTTGACTTAACAGCTGGGTATTGGCAAATCAGGTTAGCTGAGGATGCCAAACCCAAAACAGCATTTTCAACCCCTGGTGGGCATTATCAATTTGTGGTAATGCCCTTCGGTCTGAAAAATGCACCTGCCACCTTCCAAAGGTTGGTGAATCAAGTCCTTACTGGGCTGGATGACTACTGTGCAGCATATCTAGATGATATTGCTGTCTTTAGCTCCACCTGGGAGGATCACCTGGTCCACCTGAGGAAAGTGTTAGAGGCTCTGCAAGCAGCAGGCCTCACTATCAAGGCCACCAAGTGCCAGATAGGGCAGACACAGGTTGTATACCTGGGCCACCTTGTAGGTGGAGGCCAGGTTCAGCCACTGGAGAGCAAAATACAGTCAATCAGGGACTGGGCTCCTCCAACCACCCAGACTCAGGTTCGAGCTTTCTTGGGCCTGACTGGATACTACAGAAAATTTGTCAGGAACTATGGTTCCATTGTGACACCATTAAATGAACTGACAAGTAAAAAAATGCCAAAAAAGGTTCAGTGGACAGCAGGCTGTCAAAAAGCATTCGATGACCTAAAGCAGGCCATGTGCACAGCACCTATCCTTAAGAGTCCAGACTACTCCAAACCATTCATTGTCCAAACAGATGCTTCTGAGTTGGGTGTGGGAGCTGTTCTTTCTCAACTGAATTTTGATGGTCAGGATCAGCCCATTGCTTTTATAAGCAGAAGGCTGACCCCCAGAGAGAAGAATTGGTCAGCTATTGAGAGGGAGGCCTTTGCTGTGGTTTGGGCCCTGAAGAAGCTGAGGCCATACTTGTTTGGCACTCACTTCAAGATTCAGACCGACCATAAGCCCCTCTTGTGGCTAAATCAGATGAAGGGTGAAAACCCCAAACTGCTTAGGTGGTCCATTTCCCTACAGGGGATGGACTTTACAGTGGAACATAGACCTGGTACTGATCATGGCAATGCCGATGGGCTCTCCAGATATTTCCACTTAGAACAAGAAGACTCACCTGGTCAAGGTTAGCTTATTGTCCCAAAGTTTGGGGGGGGGTCATGTAGGAGAGTAGGGTCTGCAATCCTATGATCACCCAGATTTTTTGCTTTTGTTTCACTGGTTTACGACTTTCTCTGGCTGTGGGCCTGCCAATCAGACCCACAGCCTGGCTGTTCTCTTTCTAAATTACCTCATGTACCCTAGGTGCATCTACCAATTGGTACTGGGCCACCTTGTCAGACCCTGTAACTCAGGGCATAGGTGTACCCAGGGCTGCCAGGGGCTGCAGCATGTATTATGCCACCCCTGGCTGGCCTCCTAAATTTGACACAACTGGCTGCATGACAGCTGGGGCAAAGTCGTGTAATCACCCTTTGCTGTAGGTGTAGTATACCTATACCTAACCCTAAAATGGACACACAGATTCCTATCAGTCACTCCTATGGCAGGCCTTGACAATCCTGAAGGCAGAGTGCTTGGAATCGTGTGAGATGGTGCTCTGGCATGAGCTGAGCCTGTCTGCAGCTTGCGGAATCAAGTCCTAATAGCTGTTCCATGATATCGCATACCATATACTCTTAAGTGCATTATAATCCTCGCGGTTAAATGCTATCTTTGGTATTGCTTTATCAAAACATGTCGAGTAAGGTGTCATACGAATTGGAATACTAACCCCTCGCCAATTCTGGCGACGGGGTTAGCATTCCACCCTTCTAGAGGGACACGACATGTATGTAACTGTGAACCCCGGTTAAAGTTAACTGAAGCCTCAGCTCCACAAAATGGATGCTGCCACCACAGACACGAGTCTGACCCCCTGCAGCTGGGAGTCCTTCCAGTGAGGGGAGCCTGGACAAAGGGTTTCCTGTCAGGGGCGGTGCTAGCACCGTCCCAGACATGGTTTTGTGTATCCTGGGTAGGCAGGGCTTTACAGGAAGGTGACTGCTGAGTGGCACCCCGGTGCTCACTACGCATAGGCCGGTCTGAACCAGTTCCAGGGGCACACCAGCCCCTGGCCTGGGGAAGTCCGGCATGGCTGAGGGGTGTAACCACCCCCCACCTAGTCCCACCCATAGGCAGGACCTAGTCACCGGGTCAGCCCCCTTTTTTAGTATAAAGATAGGAGCGGGCCCCCTGTTCAAATTAGATCATCTTTGGAATCAAGATACCACTTTCTTCGAAAGGACTTCACGATTTCTTCTTCAAGATTCTCCCTTGTGGCTAAGGAGTAGTCACCCTGCATCCGCAGGCACCATCCTAAAGAACACTGCGGTCTGCTGCAAGTCCTTCATCACGAATCCGACGACCCAGCACGACGAGACCCGGCTTCCCTGGCACCTCTGACCTCTACTCACCTCTACAGCCAAGCTGAGAACCGTGAGTGCGACGAGACCTCAAGGGACCGACGATCGCCAAGACTGCACGACATCTTTACTGCAAGCCCACCGTGTCCTCCACTGGTGAGTGCTTTGGGGTCCGAGAAGCCCCGACCCTGCGCAGCTCCAGCACCCAAGATCAGCCCCCTGCATCTCCACGATCTGCGTGGGGCCCTTCTGCTGTTTGCTGTGCACCGCGTTGTTTGGCTACTAGCCGGCTGGCTTGTGGCCCTCTGAACGACGCCCAACGACTTCACGACTGCTGGTCTGGTTGCTCCAGGCTGGCCTTTGCTTCCTTCTTCAAGAGAGGCACCCCGGACCCTCCTGGTCCACTCCAGACGCCATTTTAGGTCCACCGCGTGGGCTTGAATTTGCCAAGGCTTTGTTGCCCAATCCTGGGTCCAGCGACGCCGACAGCTTCTATCTTCGTGGGACAGCTCGATCCTCCATCCTGGTCGCCGACAACGCCTCCTGGTCCGTGAGATCTTCGAGTCAAGCGTCACCCACTCACCTAGTCGAGGTGGCTACCATCCGGTGCCCTCCTGGTGCCCACTGACTACTGGCTAGTAGTCTCGAACTTGGTCCCCTCTGCTTTCAGGTGTCATCTATCTTCAAGATCCAGGCTTGGATCCGACTGAACTTTCTTCACTGGTCACCGGCCAGCATCTTTTCTTCCGGCTCCTGGTCCGTCTACGAGGATTCCCGACGTCTTTTCAGACCTATGCAGCTGCAGCCCCTGGGCTAGGTAACTTCGGCATTTCGGTGCCCCAGCATAGCCTCACTATCCAAGGGTCAGAATCTACTTTCGTTTTCTCCCTACCAGGTCGGGTTCGCCCGAGAACACTAACTTTCTAATTCCTAGCTACCATAGACTTTTGTCCCGCATCTCGCGTGAGAGTGCACACACTGCACCCGAGTCCCCTAGGCCTCCTAGAAGTAATCTAACGATTCCCTAGTCAAGTCCTAGCGATTCCAAAAGCTATTAATACTGTACTTACCTGCTAGGAATTTCGCATTCCACTTTCAGAGTATATGGTTTTCCGTGCCCCTCGGGCATTTGTATATACTGTGCTAACTTAAGTATTTTTGTAAGAGTTTTGGTTTGTGCTTAGTACCCTGTCCTCATAAAGAGTACAGGGCTGTTGTGATCTTTAAATAAATAACTGTTTATTTTCATAACACTTGTGTGGTGTCCTTTCACTTGGTATTCAAGGGGTATATGTGTGGTAAACAGCTGGCTTAACGCGCCCTCTCGAGTCTTTAGCCTTAGACTGCTCGTATCCACGCTACTAGGATAGCTGGTCTATAAGGTTGACTTACAACCAATCATCAATAAGGGTTGCTGGACTGATACATAGTGTTCACTAGAATAATGAGCACTGCATATCAGGCCACCTTCTCACAATGTGTATGAGCCAAATCAGGGCCAAGACACTTTCCTGCACCAGATTTTACGGGAGCATATAGTGCCGGTGGGTACGGACCTCATAGTGGGGGAGATCTGAACCTGATCTGGGATGCGGAGTTGGACCGCAGCAGGGGCGCGTTTCATGGGGTGGAGGCTATGTCGGCAGCGACTTTAAAATCTTTTAGCGCCTTAAATCTCATAAACGCCTGGCGCTATCACTCTTCTAAGAGCCGTGGCTACACATTCTACTCTCACGCGCATTGCTCTTACTCTCGCATTGACTTCCTCTTTGTGTCCCATTCTCTGGTTAAAGATACCCTCTCCGTAGACATCTCTGATATATCAGTAACTGATCACGCTCATATAGAACTTCTCCTTCATGAGCGCTTCGCTCACCCTGCGCAGCCTACGAGATGGAGATTTCCGCTCCACGTTCTCAGGGACCTGGTGGCTAAATAGAAGCTCCAATATGCCAATTCTTCCTATTTTGAATCTAACGATCTCCCGGAAACGCCCCTCCCTGTTTTGTGGGATGCGTTTAAAGCTATGATTCGCGCTACTCTTACGTCAATTGCTATCGCTAGGACGCGGGCAGCTCGCCTATATGAGACTAAATTCATGCGCAAAATCAAAACGTTGGAGGAAATGGATCAGGAGCAACCTTCGGCAGTGCATAAACAGAGCTTGGCTGTCCTTAGAGGCCAGCTTCGGGCCCACAGGACGAATAAAGCAGAGCACGCCTTGCTTGCGTTGCAGTAGCGCTACTACGACGGAGGGGACAGGGTGGGTACTGTTTTAGCGCGCCGCCTGAGAACGCGGTCAGCCAAAGTCCATATCGCGAAACTAAAGCTAGGAAAAGGGTCATGGGCTACTGCAGAGTCTGACAAACTCCAAACGTTCCAAGATTACTATGCGTCTCTCTATGCTCGAGATCCGCCCGCCCCTGAACTCATATTTGCTGCTTTAGACGCCTGCGACTGGGACCCCCTGAATGACTACCACTCCAAACGTTTGGAGGAGCCAATTACATCGGTGGAACTAACTAGTGCCCTGAACATACTCCCATTCGGAAAAACGTCGGGCCCTGACGGGCTCCCAGTCTTGTTTTATCGCACTTTCCTGTCGCAACTTCAAACGTATATGCTGCGTCTTTTCAACTCTTTCACGGACACTGTAGGGCTATCGCCGGATATGGCAATGGCTGAAATTGCCCTGGTTCCCAAGCCTGGGAAAGGCCATACACTGATCTTCCTTCCGCCCTATCGCCTTGTTAAATAAGGATCTTAAATTATACACAAAAATTTTGGCAAAACGACTTCGCGCATATCTGCCCAACCTCATCGAGATCGATCAGGTGGGCTTCATCCAACAACGCCAAGGGGTGGACAACGTGTGCCTTGTAGGGAAGGTGCGGCACTGGAGGATCCCTGCCTGCTCTCATTGGTTGCCGAAAAGGCGTTTGACCGAGTGGACTGGGGATTTCTTTGCGCGGTTCTGCGGAAAGTCAGTCTAGGCACGCGAATGATAGCGCGCATCATGGCTCCCTACATTTCACCCCTCGCTAGGGTTTGTGTCAACGGGCAACTCACGCAGCCCATCTCTATTCTTAGGGGTACCAGACAGGGCTGTCCCCTGTCACCCCTATTGTTCGCCCTTGTTGTGGAACTGCTCTCTATTATGATACGATGGTCGCCTGACATCCGTGGCCTTACGCTCTGGGGCATAGAACATAAGATTGCCCTGTTTGCAGACAATATACTTCTTACCCTGTCTGATCCGCTGCGCTTGCTCCCTGCAGTACATACCCCACTCCAGTTCTATGAGCAAGTTTCGGGCTTAAAATTAATCATACAAAATCTTGGGCCCTTAACCTCACGATTCCGTCCGAGGAGATTGCAGCCTTGCAGGTCCTCGCCCCGTATCAATGGGCGACTAACTCTGTACGATATCTTGGCCTCAATCTAACACCGGACCTAGACACTTTGTCTCAAGCTACTTGGCAAGAATATTAAACCTCAGTCATAACTGATTTATGGACATGGAAAGCTCTACCGCTCTTCTGGTTGGGGCGCCTTAATACAGTCAAAATGTCCATCCTGCCTATTCGAAACACTGCAGACGCCCATCCCGAACACCAGATCCAGGGACTACAACGGGAGTTAATAGTATTTACATGGGGAGGAGGGGGGGGGGGGGGGGGGGGGGAAGAAGCCGCGATTCTCTAGTAAAATTTTAATGCTTCCACAGGATAGAGGGGGGCTCGCTTGCCCTAACCTGTTAGAATTCTACTGGGCGTCCCACCTCCGCTTTATACCAGAATGGACGGCATGGGAAAAAGAGAAGGTGTGGTTCCACATGGACAGAGCAGTCCCTTGCCGCCCGCTCTGGGACCATGCATGGTTGCCTCGGGAGGCGCGCCACTGCAGCGCCTACATGGCGGTTCCTACTATAACAGTGCTTGAGATTTGGGATAGAGCGGCGATGCGTCGGGCCTCACTACATTCCCATCCCCACACACCCCAATTGCATGCAATCCGCAGTTCCCTCCTGCGTGCCGTCAGTCCTACTTTGCAAATTGGACGGATAATGACTGCAGAACAATACGCAACTTATTCTCAGGGGAAGGTATTAAAACATTTGACCAATGTAAGCAAGAATTTAAGCTGGCTGAGAAAGAAAAGTATCAATATCTCCACTGGCTGCAGGGACCTTCGTTATCCCAGGCAGCCACGCGACCTTTCACGCCGTTTGTAAAGCTGGCGCGTACCTTTAGCTCTTCCAAGGGGTTAATCCCTCGCATATACCAAATCCTTCAGCATCTCCACCCGTACCAATCGCAGTGGCAGTCCCTGTCCAATGCTGACATTGCCCTCTCACAGTGGGCACGCCTTTGGCGCGATATTCTGAAAACTTTCCATAGCATCCCCCAGCAGGAATCCGCCTACAAGGTGATGACCCAGTGGTACTATACTCCGACTCGCCTTCAGAAGATGTTCCTCAACGCATCCCCTCTGTGCTGGCGTTGCACGCAAGCGATTGGCGATTTTATACAAATTTGGTGGTCATGCCCTCTTCTTACTACCTACTGGAAGGAGGTCCTTAGCCATGTTAAATGGTCCTAGGGTACCCCCTACCTGTAACTCCACTCACTATCATTCTGGGCCTTTAGCCAATGAACCTGCGAGCAATGACCCACCGGGACCGGCACCTTAGCCTCCATATGCTGGGAGCTGCGAAACCAGGTTGGTTTGTGATAGGTAATTTTGATGTCGCCTCTATTGGTTTTGGGCCCTTGCCTGTCGCGGGTCCTTAACCCACCCACGCAAGTGAGGTACCATTTTTATCGGGAGACCTGGGTAAAAGCTGGGTGGGAGAAAATTTGTGGATCTATGCAGATTCCAGAACTTTCCACCACAGACATGTGAGAAAAAGGTGCATTTTTCTGCAACATTTGAGGTTTGCAGGGAATTCTGGGTAGGAGAATGATGGGGGACCCACGCAAGGCATACCTCGCTAGACTCCCCCGGGTGTCTGGTTTCCAAAAATGTGTGGGTTAGGTAGGTTTCCCTAGATGGCCACTGAGCCCTGGTCCAAAAACACATGGCACCCCCTTGCAAAACCAGGTAATTTTGATGTCACATCAATAGGTTTTGGGCCCTTCCCTGCCGCGGGTACTTGACCCACCCATACAAGTGAGGTACCATTTCTTATTGGGATACTTGGAGAAATGTTGGGGGGTTGGAAATTTGTTGTTACTTTCTGCAGTGTGAAAATTTGGGCACAACAATGCAAGGAAAATGTCACATTCATATTTTGAGGTTTGCAGGACATTGTGGGTAAGATAACTTGTTGGGATCCACAAGAGAGACCTCACCATGCACTCCCATGGGTGTTTAGTTTATGACAAAAATTACAGTTGTTAGGTTATTCTTAGATGAAATGTACAGCTTGGCAGAGAGACGAAACAGACAAAGATTACTGCACAGCCATCTATTCCTCAAGCACACACACATACTGGTTGGATTTGGCACGAGGGCGAGTGATGGTTCAGTATATACAATTGTATTAACTAGAGATTTCACAAAAATAAATGCACTGTCAATAATTGAATGTACAAAAAACTGAACCAGTGACTTCCAGCCCGTGAGCTGTAAAGCCACTTCAAGGCACCAACCACTTTACAGGCCATTCACACACCTTTCATACATGATACACATAAGACCATTCACACCACCAGGCACAAAACCAACACATTACAATATTCACAAAAAAGGACAAGGTACACTCTGCTTGACAAAAACAGAAAATACAAATTTTTATGCACTACTACCTATTCCTCAAGCACACATACATACAGGTTGGATTTGGCACTAGGGTGAGTGATGGTACAGTATATACAGTGGTATTAACCAGAAATTTCACAAAAATCAAATGCACTGTTAATTGAAAGGACGAGAAACTGAACCATTGACCCACAGCTCATGAGCTGTAAAGCCACGACAAGGCACCAACCTCTTTACAGGCCATTCATACACCTTTCATACGTGTGACATATACAAAACCATTCACATCGCCAGCCCCGGGCCCAGCACATTACAACACTCACACCAGCACACAGCGCTATTCAAGGGCCCATCACTTTCACACGCCCACATTCCTGACACAGCAACCACACCAGCTCACGGATTGCATTGAGTGGCGTTTGGTTAGCAGTGTGTGTAGTGACCAGCAGCTAGTCACTACTCACACACTGCCAGCCGATCGCCAGTCCACGCACACCGCCAGCTGAGCGCCAGTCCACGCACACCGCCAGCCGAGCGCTAGTCCACGCACACCGCCAGCCAAGCGCCAGGCCACGCACACCACCAGCCAAGCACCAGTGCAAACACACCGCTAGCCAAGTGCCAGTCCATGCAAACTGCCAGCCAAGCGCCAGTGCAAACACACCACCAGCCAAGCGCCAGTACAAACACACAGCCAGCCAAGCACCAGTACAAACACACTGCCAGTCAAGCGCCAATCAAAACACACCACAAGCCAAGCGCCAATCAAAACACACCGCCAGTCAACGCACACCGCCAGCCAAGTGCCAGTCCATACACACCGCCAGCCAAGCCCCAGTCCACGCACACCGCCAGCCAAGCGCTAATCCAAACACACCGCCAGCCAACTGCCAGACCACGCACACCGCCAGACAAGCGCCACTCCACGCACACCGCCAGACAAGCGCCACTCCACGCACACCACCATCACATTTAGGATTTTGTTTTATATAAATAAGAAAACACAAACAAATTGCAAATAGATACAAATCTACTAACACAAAATCTGAAACTAAATACACTACACAAATGCAAACCTTGAAACTAAACAAAAAATATTAAACAATAGAGGCCAGGCAGTTCACTTTACCGCTCATGGATGCTCCCAAAACTCTTTTGCGTGTGGTACATTCTAAACAAGCAGGCACACACAGCTTAGAAGGACACTCGGGCAGTACATATGAGTCTCCTTCCGCATACCTCTTCGCCAACAGACTTTACATCTCCTACTGGGAAAGTCTTTTGAGGGTGTGGGAGTAATGTGATCAGGAAAGTGACGATCTTTCAATCTAGCAACATACTCCACAACTCCAACTCTAGGAACACTTGCCTGTTCCACTAAAACAAGGCTGCCTATTACAGACTCCTGAAACTTAGCAAACGCAATCTTTGACTCAGGACAAGAATCCTAGAACACAACAAAAGCATTAAAGGTTGCCAAGTGGAAAAGATGGATAGCCAACTTCTTATACCAAATGCAAGCCTTACGAAGAGCAGTGTAAGGTTCCAACCTCTGATCTACTCTGTTAACACCACCCATGTTCCTATTATAGTCTAAAATGCATACAGATTTGCGCACTTTAGCAACCTGACCCCAAACAGTCACAGGTGCAGTGCTTTCATCATGGATGGTAGTCAGCATGTAGGCATCTCTCCTGTCTGAAAACTTCACACCTAGAAGATCCTTGCAACGCACAGCACTGTCCCCGCACAAGCTTTTGACAAACAACTTCTTTTGGGAAACCTTTACGGTTAGAGCGGATTGTGCCACAAGCAACAGTGTCCACTTAGGTCAATTCCCTGAACAACCGCACACAAGTGTAGAAGTTATCTACATATAAATGGTGGCCTTTGTTAAAAAATCCTCTACCAAGTTCCCACACATTTTTCTCAGTCACTCCAAAAGTGGACGGACAACCCGGGGGTTAATCCTGGATTCCTTCCCGGTGTACACCCTGAAATTAGAAACATATCCAGTCCTACTGTCATACAGCTTAATTCCATAGCATGCCCTCTTACTAGGAATGTATTGCCTGAAAACCAAGCTGCCCTTGAACAACACCAAAGACTCATCCACTGCAATGTCTTTCCCTGGAGCATAGATCTCAGAAAATCGATCAACAAAGTGATCAATGACAGGCCGAATCTTAAAAAGACAGTCACAATCAGGGTGATCTTGTGGCAACGCTAAACCATTATCGACAAAATGCATCACTCGAAGCAGAAGCAAATACCTATCACGACTCATGACTGCCGGAAATATAGCAGTTGCCATCAAGGGACTAGTAGACCAATATGAAGACATTGATGACTTCCTTAGCAAGCCCATCAAAAAAGTTAAACCCAAGAACTTCTTTTTTTTTTTTTTTTTTTTTAAAACCTTTATTAATGAATGCACAATACACAGCGTCTGCCTACAACCCCGCAGGGCCGGCCGCTATGACATAAACCAGAGGAACGAAGAGTAAATTAGGAGACAGTACGCTGCTAGAGCGATCTTTAGAGTCCACATTATCGGGGAAAACATATCACCATACAAATAGGATAGGAAAGGTTTAATTTTATGTTTTTGTCGAAAGAACAACAACACACAAACACATGGTATCATAGTGGCAAGGGTCGCTGGAGGGGGGGGGGGAGAAATTGACCAGTAAAGAAGTACATATGGCAAGAAGGGGGGCGAGCACGAGAGGAAAACAAAGCATGTAGTGAAATTGGAGGAGGAACGCAAATCATGGAGAGGAGGGGAGAGGAACCTCATAGTCTAGCGGGGGAGAGCAGATATCTCCGCGATACGTATTCCACTGAGCCCAGACTCTGGACCATTTCTTTGGACGCCCCCGCGCCTCATACACAGTTTTCTCCCGAAACATGGACCAGTCCATATTCTCTTTCCAGGCACTGAGCGATGGCAATCTAGGGGAGCCCCAGAGCTGCGCGATGTCTCTCTTTGCGACCATGTTGCCCAGGGTAACCCAAAGTGTCTGGGCAGCATTGCAATCAGACGGTTCCCACACGTTTAACAGACAACGTCCCGCTTCGGGAAGGAGTGGGATCCCAGTGACACGACTCATGACATCATGCACCCTGGACCAATAGGCCACAATCATCGGGCATTCCCAAAGCACATGTAGAAAGGTTCCATCCATCCCACACCCACGCCTGCACCGTCCATCCGAAACCAAACCCATTCGCACCAGACGCATTCCAGTCAAATACACTCGGTGGAGGATCTTCAACTGGACAAAGCGAAGCCGAGCCGGAATAGCCACCTCCTTAGGGGAGGACACAGCTGACTGCCAGTCCTCGTCGTCTAATTCGAGTCCGTCAGCCGTCCAGGAAGCCCGGAGCTTCTCAAGTTGGTCAGCCCTGTTGTTGACAAGCTTTTTATATATCAAGGAGCTAGTACTATCGGGGACGTGGCCGTCAAGAACACGATCCTCCAGAGGGGAGGACTGTGGGATATCGGTGCCAGATGGAAAGACGGAGGACAAGGCATGTCTCACCTGCATATATCGGAAGTGCTCTCTATCGTCGAGCCGGTATTCCAACTTCAACAACTCAAAGGATTTAACCGCGCCCCGTGCCCATAGATCCTCCACCGTGCTAATCCCAATCATGTCCCACTTCTCAAATCCCTCCGTCTTCCACAGGTTGCCCAACCGGTCTGAATCGTATAGTGGCGTCATACGTGTCAGTCTACCACCCCAGCCCGTGGCCACGGTGGCGTCCCTCCATGCCCGGACTGCACATTTCGTCGGGCCCGTAAGGAGTCGAAAGGGTGCCTTGGAATAAAGGGCCCTATTAAAATTGCCACCGGGTAACAATAGCTTATCCAAGGCAAAAGCGGGAGCGGGCTCCGGAGCGTACGTCGCATGGTTGATAGCGCTCAGATGCGAGGCCCAGTAGTACCGTCTAATGTCTGGCAGCGCAATACCACCATCATACCAGGAGAGGGTGAGCTTGGACAGGGCAATGCGGGCACGGCCATCCCAAATCAGTTGTCGCTGTAGACTCTCAACTTCACGGAAGTAGCGAGCAGGGACAGGGTCGAAAAAGTTCTGTAGGGCGTAAAGGAATCGGGGGAGCGACATCATTTTAAAGAGTGCCGCTCGGCCCAATGGGGATAAGGGCAATTCACGCCACCGTCGAACGTCTTGCTTAAGTCTTCGGAGCGGAGCATACAAGTTTCGCTCGTAGCGGACCGAGGAGGTCATGGATATATATATCCCCAGATACTTAAAGCCGTCGGCAGCTACCAGAATGGGAAACCTGCGGGGTAGAGGCGGCAGAGTCCCAGCTATAACGTAGACACAGGACTTAGTCCAGTTGATGACAAGTCCCGAGTTCTTACCAAAGGACGTGAGAACGTCGAAGAGAACGTTAAGCAACTTTTTAGGGGAAGTGAGATAAAGGAGGATATCATCCGCGTACAAGGAGACACGATCCTCGAGGTCTGGAGACCATCTAATACCTTTAATAGAGGGTTCCCACCGAAGTCATGCGGCAAGGGGCTCGAGCGCCAATGCGAATAGAAGCGGGGAGAGCGGACAGCCCTGGCGCGTGCCACGGCCTAAGGGAAAGGGGTCAGAGCATCTACCATTGACCGCGACCTGAGCCAGTGGCCGTTCGTAAAGGAGTTTGACCCATGCGATGAAATTAGGGCCAAAACCAAACTTAGCGAGGGTAGCCCAGAGGTAGGGCCATTCGATAGTGTTGAAGGCCATTGTGGCATCTAAGGAAGCGACCACAGCCGGTTCGGCGAGAATTGGAGCTCTCGCGAGAACACCGTGGAGCCTACGCAGATTGAGGGCAGTATTCCTGTGGGGGATGAAACCGGATTGATCCGGGTGGATCAGGTCGCAAATCACCTTGAACAAACGATTGGCCAGCACCTTGGCAAGGATTTTAGGTTCCGCATTAAGGAGAGAGATGGGGTGGTACGAGGCACAGCGGTCACGAGGCTTGCCATCCTTATAAATGACCACTATGGTAGCAAGGCGCTGCTCGAGGGGGAGGCTTCCAGCCTCAACCGCCTCGAGAAACATGTGGCGCAGGTGGGCGGCCATCTTGTCCGGACAAAGTTTGTAGAGTTCAATGGGCAGTCCATTAGGTCCCATCGCCTTTCCCGAGCGCAGGGTTCGGATAGCAAGGGCAATCTCATCAACGGTAAAAGGGGCCTCCAGGGCAAGGCCATCCTCATCCGAAACAGTGGGCAGGGCAATGTCTCACAACAGGAACCTGGAATCGGCCTCATCACGATCACTAACAGGCGTATAAACCTTCCGGAAGTGGTCCACAAAGCAATCAACAATTTCCGCAGGATCAGAGACACTCTCACCAGACTCGCGAACAATGACAGGCACAACACGACTCGCTCGCTCAGCCTTATCCAGCCACGCCAGGAGTTTGCTAGCCTTGTCACCCACATCATACAATCGGCCAAGTTGATTCGCTCGCATCAGTTTAGCAGCATCCGTGACACAAGCTTTATAGTCAGCTTGCTTCAATTCCAGAGTGTGCAACAGTGCAGGCGTGTCATTCCCACCCAGCTCACTTTCAAGCGCAGTGATCTCAGTTTCGAGAGCCAGAACAGCCTCCCTCTTCGCCCTACGCTCTGCAGCAATGAATGACAGGGCAGAGCCCCTAATAACCGTCTTGAAGGCCTCCCAAAGAACAGTGGGGGAGGTGACCGAGCCCACATTCTCATTGAAGTAGCAATCAATTGCCTTAACCAAGTCAGAGCGGAGCCGGGGGTTTCGGAAATGCCAGGGAGGAATCGGGGGGACCCTGTTGCCAAGTGGACCACCCACAGAAATCCTAATCAGCAAGGGGGAATGGTCGGAGATACCCCGGGGAAGGTGCCGTACCTCCCGAACAGTGGACAGAGTGGAAGCTAACATGAAAAAATAATCGATACGGGAGAGGCTGCCATGCGCACCAGAGTGAAAAGTGTAGTGCTGGAGTGTGGGATGCAGTGAGCGCCAGACATCTACTAAGCCAAAAGTATCAGCCATCTCACTAAGCCACGTCTGGGATGGCAACAGCACCCTAGGGGGAAGTCGATCACATTCACCGGACATAACAGAGTTGAAGTCTCCGCCCAGGATTAACAATCCATCCGGAAGCCCAAGGAGAGTCCTGCCAAGATCGGCATAGGTGGTAGCCTGGAGTCCCGGAGGAATATAGACAACAACAAATACGATCTGTTTACCCTCCCACCTCCCAGAAACAGCAGCATACCGCCCACGGTCATCAAGGATAACATCGTCAATAGCAAGAGCAAGGGAAGACTTCACCATAATACCCACGCCCCGGGACCCAGAAGTGAAACCAGCATGTGCAACCAGGCGATATCCCCGGCGGTCGAGGGCTTTACAAGCATTTCCAATTAAGTGGGTCTCCTGAAGGAACACAACATCAGGGGTATGGCGCCTCAGGAATTGCAGTACAATGCCCCGCTTGATCCTATCACCCAATCCGTTTACGTTCCAAGAAAGAACCCGCATTTCACCCCCCCCCATTGCAACAGAAACATTCCACCCCCCTCCCCCTCCACAACCCATGATTCGGAATGATAGCAAACTGTGAAATACCATGAAAACAGAGACATAACAAACGAAACACAACCCAGTCCCCAGGAACCAACCCTCAAACAGAAACCCGTTGCAACACCCCCCTCCCTGCACCCCTGCCGACTAAAAAGCCACCCCCAACTGCAGTGTGCCTGTCGCCCCATCTTATCTACACAAAGAACCCCCCGAGGAGGAAGGGAGAAATCACCCGTTCCCGCACCGCCACGGGCAATACTATAAAACACAAAGTTAGTTTACTCAGTTCAATATGTAGTCTCAATCAGGACCTCCGGGGCCCCATATTACTCCTGAGCCGCTGCACCACCTTCCGCACCACCAGGGCCTCCGCTCCCAGAGTCGTCTGCCGGCAA
Organism: Lissotriton vulgaris; assembly: GCF_964263255.1. Lineage (NCBI taxonomy): Eukaryota > Metazoa > Chordata > Amphibia > Caudata > Salamandridae > Lissotriton > Lissotriton vulgaris. The sequence continues at coordinate 860,619 of NW_028250265.1, forward strand.
CGAGTCCAACCAGTCAGCTGCACGGTCAGGCTGATCAAAAAAGTAGGCACGTTCTCGATATTCAATCCGCAGTCGGGCCGGAAACAGCATGGCGTATTTCAGCCCCCGATCCCTTAAGCGACGCTTCACTCCAAGGAACCCCGATCGTTGTCGCTGCACTTGGGGTGTGAAATCAGGATAGATGGAGACAGAATTGTTATCGTATTTCAACGGGCCGTGTTTACGGGCGGCCTGGAGGATAGCGTCCCTGTCTCGGTAGTGAAACAGTCTTGCGATGATAGGCCTCGGTGGGCTTCCTGGTTTCACTTGTCCTCCTGGAAAACGATAGGCGCGCTCTACGGCAAAGAACTTACTGAGTCCTGCCGGAGCAAGTTTAGCGACAATAAGTTCCTCGACCAACAAGTCGATCGAAGCAGCACCATCACATTCCGGCACTCCGACTAGGCGTATGTTGTTGCGCCTGGCCCTGTTGTCATAGTCCTTCATCCGCTTGAGCAGCAGATCGTGCGAGGCACGCAGATTCCCAATCTCAGACTGCGCCTCCGCCATGTCCGTCACCAGACTCGACGCTTTAAGATCTAGAGCCTTCACCCGCTCATTTGTTTTGGCTAAATCGGCCCGAATAAGAGTTACATCCACAGCCACAGTGTCTATTTTGGACACTACGGCTTCGAATTGCTGACTCATATCGGCCTTAAGTCCAGAGATGGCAGCCAACAGATCTTGGAGCGATATTTCCGTAGAAGACGGCATGTCCGTGTGAGGTCCTTCAGCACCCACGCTTGTAACACCGGGGGAGCCTCTCGGCTGGGTGTAGCGTTCGATCATATTGGACTGGATCGAGCCCCCCCGGGTTGCAGCCTTCCTGCGTTTTTCAGCCTCCGCTTTTGTTGCCATGTCGCATTCGATGTCGGCCGAGTAGCCAGGAGAGGCAGAGATACGGAGGAAAAATCCAGAAACTCCGGCGTGCAGGTGAAATAGGAGTATCGTGGCCTCCTCGCCAGTCCTAAGATGGAAAGTGTGGACCGTGAGGGCAGCAGGCGAAGGCGAAGTAGGAGGAGACAAGAACAATGAGGCTGGAAACTGAAAGTGAAAGCAGTACACCTCCGGTGGGCCAGATGCCAGGCAGCCGCTGTTGTTGAATTACAGGTCGGCCACAATAGGTAGCCGAGTCCCCGGTCGTGCCCGTGGGCAGGCCAAAAAGTTGAAGATGCCAGAAAAACGGTCCCCAGTGTCCGATTGCGACCAAAAAAGGATCGTCCGCATCAGTAAAGATAGCGCTTCAAAAGCCCGTCGAAATGATCAGGATAAGTGAAGGATAGATAAAGAAGGGCGGCGCGGGTCTCGGGAGCTCTCTGCTCACGCGACCATCTTGGATGCCCGCGTAGCTCCTCCTCCCCAAACCCAAGAACTTCTTCATCTCTTCCAGATTTGTGGGAGTCCACTGTGTAGCTCTAGAGTGGGGCTTAAGGCTGGCACTCTTTTCCCTCAAAAACTGTTCGGCATACAAATTAGTCTGCTCAACAATCTCTGCCAAAAACACATCGTCCATAAACAACTGAAAAAAATGTATCGGCAAAAAGTTTTCAGTATTCACTCTACACCCTAGAACAGCAGTGAAGTTTGGCAATGACGGCTGTACCATGCCTGTGGCAGCCCAGAGGTCAGCACTTTCAATGGGAAGCCTTACAGCCCCAGGCTGCAGCCTAGATGCCTCTTGCCGCACTATACCAACGGGAAACATTGCAGCCCCAGATGCCTCTTGCCGCACTACATCAACGGGAAGCCTTGCAGCCGCAGGCTGCAGCCCAGATGCCTCTTGCCGCACTACACCAACGGGAAGCCTTGCAGCCCCAGGCTCCAGCCCACAAACCTCTTGTCGCACTATCGCCACATCAATGTCCTCCTCTAACACAGGTACTTCATCTACACTAAGAGTAGCTTCATCCGCACTGAGAGTGGCTTCATCATCCGATGATTCCATGTGGAAAGAAAACTCACTGCCTGAATCCTACCCTGCCTCTGATGCAGAGTCAGTCTCTTAACCATGGTCAGAGGAAGACTCAAAAAGCATACCAACAACCTGCTGAGCAGTAATCCTGCAGCTAGCCATTATCCTTACTAAGAAAGGAGACTGCACAAACAAGTCAACAACAACCAACACTGTGTAAAACAAGTAAGTAAAAAAACGTGTGCATTTATCACAAAGATCTATATACTCAAAAAATATACGATTCTATGTCAGGACCGGAGGCTTCAGATTATGCTATATCTTCCTTCGCTTTATTAACATAAAGAAACCACAGCAGCTCAGGAAAGATATAATAAGAACACAAGATGCTTTAAACATAAAGCATTGACGTAATGTTCAACAAAAATCAACAACTCCCAAGAGTCTCTTTGCTTATAATAATAGTCCATAGTCCTTTGTCTCTGTCCATCGTCCCTATATAACCGGACTTCCCATCATCTTCCTCCTCTTTCTTCGCTGCTCCCGCAGCCAGATAAGTGCTTTTCTATTTTGTCTTCTTTTATTGTGATTGATTGTCTTGCGGTCTTTGGGGACTCCTTGCATGGTTTATTCCCTTTCAGAGTCCCTGGTTGCGGGAACGTTCTGTCGTTCCTACGCGACTTTATTCCCACTTGTGTGCGGTGTGTACATAGACCGCAAGGGGGCGGCCTGTCGCCTCGCCGACCCTCCGGCGCGCCTCCGCAGTACGAGGAGCCGCGCCGTGGGGTCTGCTTGCGCAGGGGCCGACCCTCGCGTACCCCTCTGACACCTGGTGATCCGGGTCTGTACTTTCACAATTTTGACGCCCTCTGGGGTCTGTATAGCGGTTTTGACCGCGTGAATCGCCTTCGGGCGAGATCTGTGCACCTCTTTAACAGTGTGTGGCCTAGCGCGCTTGAGGGGTACGTAGACCCGGTCCCGGCGAGGAGGGTCTGCGCGCTTGGGGGTTGGTGCAGCCCACCTGCCACGTCAGCTGGCCCAAAACGTGATCGCAGCCGCTGGGCCTGCCCACATTCGAGAACTTTCTCGGTTGCCGCCCTCTTGGGTGCCCCGCATTTGCCCCTTGGTTCCGAGATGGAAGGGGAGTACGAGGAGGAGGCCTGCCCCTATCTGCAGGATGATGAGTTTTACCAAGCGGTGGACAACTCCATCTATCGTTGTGTGACGGAGGTGGTAGGGCCCATGGAGGACCGCCTTTCGGCCCGCATCGTGGAGGAGTGTGCGAAGCTGGCAGCGGCGCAGGTGCCGCCGTCCCCCGAACTCCCGGGGACGTCCGGCGGGCTGCCGCCCGCTCCGAAGAGACCCCGAGGTGAAGGGCCTTCATCGGAGGCCCAAGGCGTAGATAAGGGCGCTTTCGAGCGTCTTCGTGACGCCTTCCTGGCCAAGGCGACGGCGGTGCCTCCGACGCCCTTGGTGGAGCCTGGCACTTCGGGCGGCCTGTCGACGGCGCCCGCCTCCCCGATCTACGACTCTCCGGACACGGATGACGACGGGGAGTCGACCCGTTCTTGGCTCCCGGCGCCTTCAGGGAAGGAGATGCCCCGAGATGAGTCGGGCATGCTGGACCCGGACGAGATCGTCCACCCCCGATCCGCGGCCTGGGCCCCGGGGGAGACGGTGGCGAAGTTTGTCGCGGGCAGGTTGCGCAAGCCCCTGGAGAAGGAGGCGAGGGGTTGCCTGCGCGGGAATGCCCTCGGCCTACTTTGGAGGGGAAAGTGGCCATGACACCAGAATTGGACCCCAAGATGGCCACCTTCCTGGCGAAATTCATGAAGGACCCCAGGAAGGGGATCGACCGGTCCTGGCGGGCCTGCCAGGACAAGCTGTTGGATGCGGTCGGGCCCGCCACGAAGATCCTCGATATGGCGGAGGAGGCTCGAGCGAATGGCACCGCCATTTCACCGGAGGTGCTCTCCAACTGGGCCCAGAGGGTGATCGTATTCTTGGGCAACACCAACTGTGCCCTGTCCACGGAGCAGCGGCGGTCGCTCCTTATCAAGCTGGACCCGGAGCTGGGGGACCTGGCCTCGTCGGAGGCAGGTGCCGTGGCCCAGGGTGGCCTTTTCGGTGAGCCTTTCGTCCGCGAGCTTGGAAAGTTCGTGAACACGTTCACGTCGCTGGACAAGGCCCAGTCCAGCATCAAGAGGGTGTTCCACCAGCGTTTTTCTGGAGGGGCCGGTCGCGGCAGGGGCCGCGCGATCGGCCGTGGTCAGCAGACCAACAACCGTGGACAAGGCTCCGGAAGAGGTCAGTACCAGACCTCGGCCAACTACACCAATTTCTACCCCACGAGGGGACAGCGCTATGGTGGCAGAGGATTCAAGAAGAACTCCGGACAAGGAAATGCCCCCGGTGAGTGTACTTTGCTTGGATCAAGTTCCGATTGGGGGGCGGCTGGCAAGCTTTTACGGGGAGTGGGAATTGCTCACTGCCGATGCTTGGGTTTTGCAAACTGTGAGAGGTTTCCATATAGAGTTTCACGACCAACCAACTCAGGTGAGGCCCCCGCGCCCGATGGTTTTCTCAGAATCCGACGCGCGATTGATAGACGGGGAGGTCTCAGACTTGCTGCGCAAGGGAGCCATCCGTCTATCAACGCGCCACCCACATGGGTTCCTCAGCAACGTCTTCTTGGTAGACAAGACGGATGGGGGCAAGAGGCCTGTGATCAATCTCAAGGAATTCAATGGGTGGTTGGTCTACCGTCACTTCAAGATGGAGGGGATCCACCTCCTTCGGGACGTGCTCCTCCCTCGGGATTGGATGGTGCGACTGGATCTCAAGGATGCCTACTTGGTCGTTCCCATCCACCCCCCTCATCGTCGTTTCCTACAATTCCTGTGGGACGGCAAGGTGTTCGAATTCACCGCCCTGCCGTTCGGTCTTTCTTCGGCCCCGTGGTACTTCACGAAGGTCCTTCACCCGGTGGTGGAGTTTCTCAGAAGCCAGGGGGTCCGTATGATAGTATACCTAGACGACATCCTCCTCATGGGACAGTGCCCAGAGGTGCTGGCAGGACAGCTGCGTCAAGCTGTCGGCCTGCTTCAGAGACTGGGGTTCGTCGTCAACGGCTCCAAGTCGGTCTTGGTTCCCACTCAGCAGATCACCTTTTTAGGTTTCGTGGTGGACTCGGTACAGGCGGTCTTGAGCCTACCGGGTCGGAAGGTCGCAAAGATACGACACCTGCTTCGGCAGACGATCGCGAGGGATCGTACGTCACTGCGCCATGTCGCCAAGGTGGTGGGTCTTCTATCGTCCTCCATCCAGGCGATTTTCCCAGGCCCGCTGCACTACAGGGCTCTTCAGCGCCTGAAGGCGCAGCATTTGCGCCGTGGGATGTGTTACGACCAGTGGGTTCCCCTCACAGACGAAGTGAAGGAGGAGATGTCATGGTGGCTGTCTCACATGGAGGCATGGAATGGGCGAGCGATCTTCGGGTCGGCTCCGGACTTGATCATAGAGTCCGACGCCAGCAGGTCGGGCTGGGGCGCCCGGTGCGGGGATTTTTCCACCGGCGGCGCCTGGTCGTCAGAAGAACAACAATTGCATATCAATTGTTTGGAGCTCCTTGCGGGCTCCTTCGCGGTTCGCTGTTGGACCAAGGATTCGGTCAAGGCTTGTGTCCTGCTACGGATGGACAATATTTCGGCGGTCCGATATGTGAACCACCTGGGAGGTCCTCAGTCCCGCGCTTTGGCGGATTTAGCGAAGGACTTCTGGGATTATTGCCTGTCTCGTCACATTGCGGTGACGGCAGAGTATCTGCCAGGCCAGTCCAATCAAGTGGCGGATTGGCACTCTCGACATCTCAGGGATGCCAGCCAGTGGAAACTGGATCCGGGAGTCTTCCGGTGGCTACATTCCCTTTGGGGCCCCTTCTCGGTGGACCTCTTCGCGTCCCGTCTCGACCACCAGCTGCCGCGGTTCTACAGCTGGAGGCCGGACCCTCTGGCGGAGGCCACGGACGCGTTCTTGCAGGATTGGAGTCGGGAACAACCGTTTGCGTTTCCCCCGTTCTCCATGATCATGCGAACGGCGGCTCAAATACGCCGCCAGGGTGCGGACCTGGTGTTGGTTACACCGCTGTGGAGGTCTCAAGTATGGTTTCCGGTTCTTCTGGAACTTTCCTGGGATTTTCCAATCCTACTCCCCCTGTTTCCTCTGCTCCTGACGAGCCCGGATCTGGAACCTCACCCTCTCGTCATGCAGAACACTCTCCGCCTCGTGGCGTGGAGGCTCTCAGGAGACGCTGGACGCTCCCGGGCCTTTCGGGGTCAGCCGAGCACTTGCTCTCCAAAGCATGGGCCGATAGTACGACGAAGCGTTACAGATCCGCTTGGCTTAAGTGGATGCGTTGGTGTTTACGAAGGGATCTGGATCCCGTGGTCGCAGGCCTCGTTCCCGTGCTGAATTTCCTAGCGCATTTGGCCGACAAGGGTCTAGCGTATAGGACGATCAATGCTATTCGATCGGCGATTTCTGCTGGCCATGATAACATCGATGGCCATCCGGTAGGGGAACATCCTTTTGTGTGCCGGCTTCTGCGAGCTGTTCGCCTCGCGCTGCCGCCAGAACCCAGGTACTCCGTCCTTTGGGACGTCAATTTGGTTCTGAATTTGTTCCTGTCGTGGCCGGCCACTTCCTATTTGTCTCTTAAAGAGCTGTCGGCGAAGTTAGCCATGTTGTTATGTCTGGTCTCTTGTAGGCGCGTCTCGGACGTGCGCGCGCTGGATGTTTCGGCGCGCATTTTTTTCCCGGATGGGGTTACTTTTACGGTGGGCCGACGCACTAAGACGTCGTCGCGTTCCATTTCTTATCCAGCCTTTACTGACACTCCTAAGTTGTGTGTCGTGCAATGCCTCAAAGCTTATGAGGACCTGACCTTGGATCTGCGCCCTCCGGGCGAGCGTCAGTTGTTGATTGCCCTGCGGAAGCCACACAAAGCTGTCTCCTCCCCCACTATTGCTCGGTGGGTGCGTTGGGTCATGCAGGAAGCGGGCATCAATACTTCTCTCTTTGGAGCACACTCCGCCAGGGGAGCCATGGCCTCTAAGGCGTTCTCGGTGGGTGCTCGTCTGGAGGACCTTATGCGAGCTGCGGACTGGTCCTCGGATTCCACCTTCAAGAGGTTTTATTTTAAGCCGGTGGTGGATTTAGCTCAGTTGGTGGTAAGTAAGCTTTAAACTAGCATAATCTGAAGCCTCCAGTCCTGACATAGAATCGAAATTTGCCTAGCTTACGTAACGGTAAGTTTCAATTCTATTAAGGACACGGAGGCGAGGATTATCCCACCCGGACTACGGTGGCGTCTCTACCCACCCGTATGGCAGTAAGTAAAGCGTTTTCCTTTACGTTGTCAGTACTGTGTTGTTCTCTGCATGCTCCTCGCCTTGTTGTCGCATTTCCTGGGCCACCTCGCTGATGCTGTTCCTTTTTTGGCAGGCAACGACGGTGCTAAACAGGACCAATGAGGCTTAAGCGTGATCTGCGCGAAGAAAGAGGAGGAAGATGATGGGAAGTCCGGTTATATAGGGACGATGGACAGAGACAAAGGACTATGGACTATTATTATAAGCAAAGAGACTCTTGGGAGTTGTTGATTTTTGTTGAACATTACGTCAATGCTTTATGTTTAAAGCATCTTGTGTTCTTATTATATCTTTCCTGAGCTGCTGTGGTTTCTTTATGTTAATAAAGCGAAGGAAGATATAGCATAATCCTCGCCTCCGTGTCCTTAATAGAATTGAAACTTACCGTTACGTAAGCTAGGCAAATTTCGATTCACTTACAAGAGACAGCTACACTCACCAGCACCTACTCTGCAGACACAGCAAAAACCAACGATATCCCACTAGAAAAAAAAATTACTCACAAGACAACAAAATATACATTGAGCACAAATGCAAAAAGTTTTTGACACTGAAAAAAAAGCCAAACATACTGCTATTATTACACCATTTGCAAAAAACACATTCATGCAGAGAAATAAAACTCATTTACATTGTACCAAAAAAGTCTGTTACCAAACACATGCAACTACACAAACAGCAGAACCACAAGTAACGAAACCCCAACCTGGAACAGTCTAAAGAGAAAAAGCCTTGAACTAGGACAAAAAGAGATTAATAATTGCAATTCACAAGAAATAAAACAATTAACATTATAACACGATATGTCACTAACCAAATGGGGGCAGAAAGGCCAAATAAACAAACCGATCTGCCCCCAGGGGGGACAGAATATATATATTTTTAAATATGGCCCCTGGAAGCGACCCTTGCCCAAGGGGTCGCTTCCATTTAAAATTAAACAAATCCCCTGGCTCTAGAGGGCTTTTATGCCCCCCTAGTGGCAGAAAGGCCAAATAAAAAAAACTATCTGTCCCCAGAGGGGGCTGAATATACTTTTAAATTAATTGGGCCCCAAGAAACGACCCTTGCCCAAGGGGTCGCTTCCAATTTACAAAACAAATCCCTTGCTCTTGTGGGCTTTTCTGCCCACCCTGGGTCCACAAACAAGCCAAAAATCGGCCGATCTGTCATCAGGGGGGCATAAAAGTCAAAAATGATTTGTCCCCCCACAGGAAGGGACCATTGCCCAAGGGGTTGCTTTCTTTGCACACAGTCCCTGGTGCCTAGTGGGGCATTCCTGGTGCAGGATCACGACGCTGTGCGCGATCGTGCACCAGGAATGCCCAGCATTGAGACATCAGGGGAGAGGAAACACGGTTTCCTCTCCCCCAATGCCTCAAGGCATCCAGATTTGGCCCCACCGGAGACCAAAGACTACCTCCTCCTCTTGGACGCTCTGGAAACAATTGGTCTCCAACGCGTCCAGCACATTCTGATGATGTTGGGGCACGCTGTGCGCGCTGAAGTCATGGGAAAGCGTGGGGGGGTGGCAGCGGAAACTCTTTCGCTGCCATCCCGCTCTGTGGGGGCAAGATCAATGCCCCACGGGGTAGAACCAGCGCTTCCCCCAGGGGCTGTGCTCATGACAGAGCGGTTCCGTCATAAGCACAGCCCAACCGATGCTAATGATGGAACCGCTACATCATGAGCATTGAAGGGGTTAATGATTCTCCATTGACAATCTGCTTTATATATGGCTCTAATTTAGATGACCTGGAAGTGATACACTATCTGAGTGTTGAATTAGCGTTATGGTCTTCCCCCTTAACTCTTTGTAGGGATTTCAATCTTCATTTAGAGTGTTGTTTTGATATAACCAGCAACCTTCCATATAGGGGCAAGAAAATTTAAAGCTACTCAAGGCCTAGTTAAAGAGCTCGTGTTGGTTGATGTATGGTACACTCATAAGAATCCTGGAGCTACTTTCTACTCAGCTCCACATAAAAAATATGTGCGCCTGGATTATTTTTTCATTCCTGCTGAAAAAGTATTGAATGCTAAAATAGAGATCACACCCAGGATCATTTCAGATCACAACCCGGTTATTTTGGAATTAGGTATTAGTTCTAGGATCTAGCAGAAGGCATGGACGTTTGAACGTAAACTATTGCTGGATTCTGAATATTGCGCTTATATGCACAGCCTCTGACCCCATTGTATGGGATGCCTTTAAGGCCGGGGTTCGGGTGGAAACACTCAGCTACTCTATAGCCAAACAGCGGAAAATCTTGGTGGAAAATAAGGGCTGGATTGATCTGTTAAAATTATTAGAAATAGAGCTTATGGGGGAAATATCTAGTCAGCGAAATAGTGAGGTAACCTTAAAAGCTATTGCAATCTTAAAAATGAAAATTCATCAACATTTTGCTATGAAAGTAGCGGTTAAACTGGCTCTGCACAGGACCCAAGTATATGAAGCTGGGGAAAATACTGGTAGGATTTTAGCGAAGAGATTGCAGCAAAGGGAAATAGCCAACGGAATCTATAGAATTGAGGACCATCTTGATCGAATTCAGGACTCCCCAGGTGAAGTTTTGGATGCGTTTTGTAGGTATTATCATAAGCTATACACAGAAGAAGAAACAATAGGTGCAGAATAGATGATGCAGGAATTTAGACTCAAACTGAAACAAATAAGATTTCACATGATCAAAACGAGAAATTGGCTGCATGTATAATATGGGAAGAGGTGGAGGGAGCAATGTTGTCTTTAGCCATAGGAAAAGCAGTAGGCCCGGACGGTATTCATCTTGAATTTTTTAAGACGTTTCAGCAGGTGCTTCGTCCAGAACTTATGGCACTGTTTCTTTCTGCTCAACGTGGCTCTGCTTCTTACTCCTGGTGTAAAACCACCATAATTGTCTTTAAAAAAAAAAGGATAAACCTGAGTTGTATCCTTCCTCATACAGGCCCATCTCGCTTATTAATTCGGATAGCAAGATTTTCTCGAAAATGTTGGCTTGTCGCTTAGGAATGGTTATTACCCCTTTAGTATCCAATTTTCAGCATCGGTTTATCCCTAGCAGGGACACAGCCGACCACGTGAGACGTGTAATAGCTCTTTTAGATTGGGCTTAGGCAACCAAATCTTCACTGGGGATGATCCTGTTGGATGCTGAGAAGGCGTTCCACAGGGTCTCCTGGCGGTATATGTGGGATGTCTTGCGATGGAAGTGGTTTTGCTGCGAATTCATTCAAGCAGTTAAGACCTTATATATACGCCTAGAAGCAACTATACGCATTTCTGGCTAGGAGTCAGGATCATTCAGTATCAGTAGGGGTACAAGGCAGGGTGCCCTTGTTCCCATTTATTATTTGCACTATACATTGATTTAGTTCTTAATAAATTAAATTTGAACACATATATCAAGCCGGTAAGCTTTTATAACATTGAGTATAGAGCATTGGCGTATGCTGACAATCTACCAATTGTCTATGAAGCAACATATCTGGGAATTAAAGTTACACCAGAAGTGGATAAGATTCCTGAATTAAACATTACCCCAGTGATGGATAAGGTGAATGCAACATTGAAAAGATTAGATCACCTTCATCTTTCTCTTCATGGGAGGTGTAATGTTTTAAAAATGTCAGTCCTCCCTAAATTTCATTATATGTTTAGAACAATTCCCCGTGAGTCTCTGCTTCTTGTTTCACTAAATTAGAGAGGATCTGTTCTAGATTTCTCTGGGGGTATCGAAGACAGTCAAGGACATATAAGAAGATGGTCCTACCAAGACATCGTGGGGGCTGGGGTATCCCATATTTTTTTAGGTATTATTGGGCTGCTATGTTGCAATATATGGGTCCCCTTTTAGTTGGGGCCAAGGCTGAGATTTCCTCTTTTCATAGACCATCCATTTATGAATTTGGGTTGTGGGACGAGACCAATTCTTGTTTAGTTAGGGTAATAGAGCCCAGTTACTTTAAAAGGACCAAGTTCAAGATACTTAAGGCCGCTTATGCAGTCTGGAAACAGATTAAACATAAGCTTCACGTTTCAAATTTAAATGCCTATACCCCCTTCTCCGCTTCTGGTTTGCTCCCTATAATCTTTCAGGATCAAGTAACATTTAGATGGGGTTTAAAAGAACTATGGTGTGTAGGTGATCTGTTTGATAAAGGTCAACTTTGTCTTTTTCAGATCTACAGGAGAAATTCGGCCTAGGCAAACATGATTTTTTTCAATATCTTCAAATCCGTAGCTTTTTGGGTTGGATGGGCTAAGGAATAGAGCAACAGTTTGTTAAAATCCCCTTAATAGAAAAAGTGAGGAAAAAAACCTTAATAGGTCAGCTATATCAACAACTATTGGAAACATTCCCAGATGATTTGCGTATGTGGAACTCAAAATGGGCAAATAAACTGGGAGTTGAAGGTATAAATATAGAAAAATCTCTTGATTTGGCAAACCGGATCTTAATGACTGGTAGACTAAGAAGTCAGCACGTATGGCCCTCTTTGATTTATATTATACTCCTGGCAAAATTGCTAAATGGGGGCTACGATGGGAGACAAATGCAATAGGTGTGGGTTGCGGGCTGCAGATTCGATTCATATGTTTTTTTCTTGCCCAAGATTGGGGCTTTTTTTTCAAAAGATTGAGAACTTTTTAGGTATAATTCTTGGAGCTCCAATTATAATTACTGGAAATTAGTAATTATAGGGGTAGGTTCGGACAGGGAGGGCAGTTTAAGATCGAGATTCGCAACTGCTATTTTATTTATAGCCAAGGCGCTGGTTCGCACATGTATTACCATTTGGATTAGGCCTGACCCACCAGCTTTCATCACCTGGTGGTCAAGGCTATTAGCCATGTATAATCTAGAGTTATCAATTTATAAGACCAAAGGGAGAAGGAACACGGCTATGGGATGCAAAATTTGGGCTCCAATATCGGATTGGATTCAATAAATTTAGGATAGGTAACGAAGGTCCTTTATAAGTAGTATTAGTATTAGCTGTAGTGAAGGGCTCCGCTAGAATGCTCGAGAATTAGGGTTATTGATTATGATAAAAGGAATTGTTCTAATGCATTATTATTATTCTGTCAGGGATACCCAGCCCATATCGGGCTTGACAGCTTTGTTTTCTATTCTATATGTATAACTGTTTGTGATTGTATCATAACCTTGTTTTTTGACTACATAATGCCTCGATCAAAAGGGTTAAAAAAACTCAATAACAATAAGAAACAATTGATGATGGAATGCTGGACAATACAATCATTCACCCCCAGTCACAAGGATCTGGGTTTAATCCATCATTCTTTTCGGTTATGCCCAGACGTGAGTCTTGTGCTCTCCATGCCACTGGAATTAAGCTATCCTGGTGAAACCCTAATATTGGTCCTAGGATGCTAGTTTCCAGTCCAGAGGGGACCTGGCCTGCAGTTCAGGCTGCACTGTTCCCATTGGGAGCAGTGTCAAAACTGATTTGCATATGGCTAGGTTCAAACTGAAAGGCATGGGGAGCAAAAAAACTATGGATTTAGGACCAGATCTCTGCACTGGGGTAAATGTATGACATTGTTCTGCATTCTGTCAATTAATTGCTCTTTTTGCGTTTGTCACCCTGAGTGGGACGGTTATGTCCAGACATGGGTCCGGTGTTCCCCATACCACTGGAGTTAAGCTATCCTGGCTGATGAGGGGCGAAACCCCAAAACCGGTCCTAGGATGCTTGTTTGCAGTCCAGGGAGGACCTGGCCTGGCAGTTCTGTCTGGACTGTTCCCATTAGGAGCTGTGTGAAGATTGGTTTGCTTATGGCTGGGTTCAAACTGGAATGGCATGGGGAGCAAAAAAACGATAGATTTAGGCCCAGATCTCTGTACTCAGGTGAATGAATGACATTGTTCTGCATTCTGTCCATCAAGTGTTCTTTTTGCATGTTGAAATATCTGAGCCCTGAAGTGTGGAGGATGTAGATACCAAACTTGTTTTCGGACCTGGCATTGATGTACTGCTGGATATGCTGGGCTCATTGTTGACAAACAGGAAAAAACTCAGAGGCTTTACTGCATGTAGTTGATTCAGTTCAAATTAGTTTAGTCGAATCCCACTGAGCCGAACGCTCTTGCTAGAGTCAGCGGACAAAGTCCCATGCCCCCCTCTGCGCCTCTTTAGAGCTTAACAACTTTGCTTCAATCGGTGACCCCCGCCCTTGGAGGTCTCCACCAGCATCACCCACCTCCTTGTGCTGCACCTTGTGATTGACAATGGATCGGACCAGAGACCCTGCTGCTGTCTGCCCTTCATGTTTGTGATTCCAAAATATTCTGAGCCTGTACAGTAGAGTCACTCGATGTAAACTCTGAATCCACTGCCTCCGACCCAGGCCAGCTTTCTAATAAAGTGTCTCGGGGGGTCCCTTCAGCCGCCTTTTTATGCCACTGAGTCGATTCAGACCCAGGAGTTTGCCCCCCCACCCATGGGTGTTTCTCTATGGAGGTCGATTTACTTGATGCAATGCCTCTCTTAATCACCTTCAGCAGCATACTCTGCTCACAGCTCATTCAAAGTTTTATGGGAAGCGGAGATTTCCCCAAGGGAAGAGTCGCACACACATGAAATGCAGCTTACTTGCGTTCCAGGGTGGCAGACGATGAAATGTGGGGCCACCAGGAGAAGAGCTCGGTTCTATCACCAGAGCCGGTGAGTAGCCGGCAGGACGCTGATCTCCAGTGTTTCCTTGCAATTGTGCCGTAGCGCAATTCATAGCTAAAATGACTTTTTTTTGCATTAATGCCGCTGACATCATCATTTGCAACTCTTTGTAGCTTTGGTTCCTCCGTGCACATTTCAAACTCAAATCGCTCAAGGGTTCAAGATCCTCCAGTAGCTCACCTACTCCAAGTTTTCTGTTGCATTCTGGAGCTCTTGGTCCTTATTTTTTAATTCATAAAGAGGCCTACCAATCTCGGAATGCAAATTTAAAAAAAAAACGTGCCTTAGACAAGGTATTCATGGATGGTTTTGAGACACGTGGGCGCCTACACACCATGTAATTTTCCCAAATCTGCACTGTTGGCTTACTTTTTGGCGGGGGTTCTTAACACTATCGGTGCGGCGCATTTTCCCGCTGATACAGCGGGATTTTTGATCTCTTATCTGATCACTATAGATCTAGATCCCAACTCAGGTCGACTGAACCTTTGTTACCTGTCATAGAGTAAAAAGCAATCCACTACTAGGTTAATCAGTTCAAGACTTTACGCAACTCTAAAGAACCACTTACCACAAATAAGTTTTAAAGTTTTATTATAAAGCCAAAGATAACTGGAGATACAAACATCTCAATATAAGGTTCAACAGATATACTGGCATCAATACTAACATGAATTCTCTAAATGCTCTTAGGCGACAGAAGAATATCACCAAGACTAATTCAAAGATCAGCAAGTTTGCAAGAATAGACACAAGTTGTAACTTAAGCGTCAGTTACAAAGGAAAGAAAATCCAGATTAGACTGTCCCTACACTAGACTAAGTGACATCCCTACTTAGTAGGATCTTAACCTAAAAAGGTGTCAGCCGTGGTGACTTCCAAAGAAGTGCACTCACTTTCCCTTAGTCTCTGTTGTAAATCTGTGCAGCGCAGTCATGCCCTCTCTGCCTACCCATCCGCTCTCTAAGGTTCCTCAGGCCATCTGCTCTAACTCCACCCAAGGGTGCTGTCCCTAATACAAAATCACAATTACAGTAGAAACCCCCCTCAGAGACGCCCCTCACGTACACCCCTCACGTGGTGTTGGTTCTGGCTTTTTCCATTCTGATACTCCTCTGGGCTCCTTGTTAGTGTTGACCTTGCTTCTCAGGCTCTTCTCGGCAAGACGGTACCCCCCAGGAAATTCCTGAAGCCTCCTCCAGGCCTGTGCCTGTCTCCCAGAACAGAGCTCTATTCATCACTCTCTTGATTGGAACCCCCTCGCACCTGCAAACAGACACCCATGAAGTGCGCCCCAAATTTCGGCCTCCAGCTTATCTCACAAGTCGTAAACCTTCGAGCATGGTCCACAATTTATGCTTAACACAACCTGATTTTAGCTAGCACATGCAGATCAAAAGAAACAACTTTATCTCTCCAGGCCTACTAGAATTACATGAAACAGGCCTGTGCACTCTATGAACCTTTATTTCTCAGCCTAAAACAATAATCTAACTTATTACACACTCTGGTTATAGGTAACACTTCTAAAACATATTTTCAGTCTATGATCAATAATACTTTGAATTATAACAACAGTAATCCATCTCATGTGAAACTGTAAAGGCACGTTTTCTTTTCAATGAACTGCCATGAGGCCTACACTTTTCTACGTTTGGCAGCATTACATTCTCACATTACTACATTAGCTTTTCACACTGATATATGCATTCTGTATTAATTAAACACTCGTATGTGTATGCCCTCTATAAACTCGACACTCTTATGTGTTCCTTTAACTAAACTCGTGCAACGTGCTTGTAAATATGGTGCACTTCTACATTTTACTTAAATTGCGCTCTCTCAGTTCCCCCCTATGATGACCTTTAGAGGTCATCACCATCACAACACCATCCCTGAAGGAATGAATTGAATCAAACAGAACTTGTTGCAACACTCCCTCGCTTTATCATTTCTAGAGCCCTCAGACTCCTGTACTGGTTATCCTGCATCGCAGCTAACCTCTGCTCCTGCTCTCTCATGGATCTTTGCAACCTATTTGACCTATACCATTGATACAGCCTCACTAATCCCCAAAATGTGATTACGCAAATCACTATTATGATTATAGGTTTCAATATGTACCAAATGAAACTCTTCCCTAGGTTGGCAAACCAACCTCCAATTTTACCCATTCCATGACCCACTTTTTCCCACACATTCACCTTTGTCAGATTCTCAATTTCCTGGTGAATTTCAGTGATGGTCCGTATATACTTCTCAAGAGGTTTTGAATTGTCTGGAATGTAAGTGCAACATTCCTGGACCTTCAAAGCCTTACAGACTCCGCCCTCTTTGGCTAACAGAACGTCCAAAGCAAGTCGGTTCTGGAGAATCATTGCCCTTATCGATTGCATCTCTCCCTCCACCAGCATTAATGATCTAGCAGTACTGGCAGATAATCTATCTACAACTGTTGCCAATCTCCTAATCTTGACATCATTCAGTATTAGCCCTAAAAGAGGGAACATGGCACCAAATACGTCTCCAACTACCTCATCATTCTTCCTTCTATGATTTCTAGATCCTTAGCATGATATATTTTGGGGAAGACAATTGCTAAATAACATGATCCGTACCAATTATCCGGTAGTTTCATGTATGCATTTCTTTCACAGACAAAATATACATTCGGAATCACCTGCATTCCTTTCAAGAAATCCTTTGTATAGTATTCTATTTGGAAAGCATGTTCATAACTTACTTCTACGGTTGAGATTCGGATAGATGCACAGCTGGTTTGTAATAGTGGTACTGAGTTTTGGTTGAAATTTAATGGTGCACCGAAAGGTGACGTCGAGGGTCCGACGGTGTCGTGAACATAAGTTAAGAAGTGAGACTAGAGGATCTCTAGACTCATCCCTTTACAGGCACACATATTGTTGTCTTCCCATAAAAAAGACTTCCACTCCGTTGATTCTGTTGTTTGCGTATTATTTATTTCATTAGGATTTCAACTGGTGGTTTCAAAACAAGGTTTCTTTTCCATTAGAATTTTCGAACACTTTATACTTCAGGCAATGTGATTACAACGTGTCCAATGCATTTCGGGCATTTAGATCATGCCCTTCATCAGGGAATCGACACTGTAAACATAATATAATAACATTACTATGATGTAAATCAATGAGTAAAGCAAACAATATCATTACAACGTACCATCTTAAAATAAGCATTTAAGGTGTGCAAAGTAACTACAGATTACAAAAGGTCCTGAAAATATCCTGCTAGAGTGTGCGATAGTGGTGTACATGGAAAGTGGTCAATAACGGTAAAAACGAGGCGCCACTTACATGCCTTTCTCTGTGCGGTTGCTGAAATCTGTAAAAAAAAGGTGGTAGGGCACGGATTAGGGTACAGTTACCGAGTGCTTAGTTAGAGCGCTCAAAGGTGTAATCCAGTCCCATATCATAGACTAACCTGAAGAGAGAGTTTGGCGTGTTCGGGTCCGTTACTCGTCTTCGGAAGCGACGGCACAGAGATTTCCGGCCGCGCTTTGATATTTTGAAATGGTCCCGGTCATGTGATGTATCACGTGACTATTATCAGGAAAGATAGACTATGGGGGTCTGAATTTGTCGACCGAAGGATCAGAGTGGGGTAAGAAAATCACCAATAGGTAAAAAAATGTAAAGAGAATAACACCTGAACCAATTGGTCAACTAATAGACAAATACTTACAACCGACAGTGCAATCTATGCAGACTTATGTCAAGGATACCTCGGAATTTTTACGAAAACTACAACAGATACCTTGGAACTCAGCTGAAAAAGTGATCTTATGCACAGCCGATGTACGAAGCCTATATACCAGTATACCCCATGACATGGGTATAGAAGCAATGGAAACAGCTCTTCTAAATTCAGAACTGGATCAAGACTTTCAAACTTTTCTCATGGAGCTCATGTATTTTACCCTGTATCACAGCTACTTCAGGGTCAACGAATCATGGTACCAACAGCTCACCGGCATGGCGATGGGCAATTCGGCAGCACACGTGTATGCTAACATATTCATGCAGTGGTACGAAAATCAACACATTCTTTCTAAAAGAGAATGGACTGACAACCTCAAAATGATAATCAGATACTCAGATACATCGATGATTTATTTATCATCTGGACAAATACGGAGGAGAAACTACGAACAGAATTGACCAAATTCAATGATATAGACCAACGAATCCAACTAACATGGGATATATCAGACACCATGGTTAACTTTCTGGATGTCAAAGTATCAGTAACCCCAGATGGATTTACAACAGACCTATATGTCAAACCAACAGACAGAAACAATATGTTACTATTCTCGAGCTTCCACAAACCAAACTTAATCAAAAATTTACCATTCTCACAGATGGCCAGAGTGAAAAGAATTACCTCTGATGAACTGACTCTTAACACAAGACTCGAAGAGATGTCTAACAAATTTATCGCTAGAGGTTATCCCCAAACTTTAATGGAAGAATCTAAAGAGAGGATTGACAAAATTGACAGAACAAAACTTCTAACTCCTAAAGTGAAATCAGACCAAACACGCATGGTGGTGGTGTCAAAATATTCCACAGTCAGCAAGAAGTACAAACAAATTATCTTCAAGCATTGATCAATACTGAACATTGAACCTGATTTCAAACAGTCATTTAGTCAACCACCGATATTCGCCTTCACTAGAGCAAAGAACTTGGGAGAAATCCTACAGAATAAACCTCTAGAAACCACAGTGTATTCTGGAACCAAACCTTGCCTCAACTGTGGCAATTGCAACAGTATAATTAGAGGAAACACGATTTGTCACCCTTCACAAGGCTATCCTATCAAACTAAGGGTAAATGCTACGTGTGAATCCAGCAATTTGATTTATGGTATAAGATGCCCATGTGGAAAGATGTACGTGGGTAAGACTGAACGTCGCATCAAGGTGCGACTAACAGAACACAAATCTAACATCCGATTGAAGAATACGAAATCTGCCCTATCATCGCACTTCGTAGAAGAACATCATAATGTCTCCCAAATTAAGTTCACTATACTAGAAACTGTCCAGAAAATTGAGGGGAGAGACAATTCCAAACATCTTCTTAGAAGAGAGAATTACTGGATTCAAAAACTGTCTACACAAAAGCCGATGGGCTTGAACGAAAGAATTGAATTTTCGTGTAATATTTGCTCCGTAGACTGTATCTTGTTAATACTGTGTCTGTTCACAATTACATCTGACACTTAGTCTACCACATCTACCGGTACCTTTATGTTTCACGCACTTTCACGAGCACATGACAGTGGCCCTACCCTTAGAGCGAGACTGCTCGTAAACACACACACCAGGTGTTCAGTCCTGGATGTGCACACACACACTTTTTTCACCCATTCATACCACTTTTCTTTTTTTCGAGCCCGGTTTTTTATACCTCTTTCCCTTTTATTGTGGAATACCTCCACTCAATATCGCAACACACATGTGTTATTCTCTTTACATTTTTTTACCTATTGGTGATTTTCTTACCCCACTCTGATCCTTCGGTCGACAAATTCAGACCCCCATAGTCTATCTTTCCTGATAATAGTCACGTGATACATCACATGACCGGGACCATTTCAAAATATCAAAGCGCGGCCGGAAATCTCTGTGCCGTCGCTTCCGAAGACGAGTAACGGACCCGAACACGCCAAACTCTCTCTTCAGGTTAGTCTATGATATGGGACTGGTTTACACCTTTGAGCGCTCTAACTAAGCACTCGGTAACCGTACCCTAATCTGTGCCCTACCACCTTTTTTTTACAGATTTCAGCAACCGCACAGAGAAAGTGATGCCTCGTTTTTACCGTTATTGACCACTTTCCATGTACACCACTATCGCACACTCTAGCAGGATATTTTCAGGACCTTTTGTAATCTGTAGTTTCTGTGCACACCTTAAATGCTTATTTTAAGATGGTACGTTGTAATGATATTGTTTGCTTTACTCATTGATTTACATCATAGTAATGTTATTATATTATGTTTACAGTGTCGATTCCCTGATGAAAGGCATGATCTAAATGCCCAAAATGCATTGGACACGTTGTAATCACATTGCCTGAAGTATAAAGTGTTCGAAAATTCTAATGGAAAAGAAACCTTGTTTTGAAACCACCAGTTGAAATCCTAATGAAATAAATAATACGCAAACAACAGAATCAACGGAGTGGAAGTCTTTTTTATGGGAAGACAACAATATGTGTGCCTGTAAAGGGATGAGTCTAGAGATCCTCTAGTCTCACTTCTTAACACAACTTACTTCTCCCACAAACACATTCTCATAGTAGGTTTTACCCCTGTATATACATAGTTTCCCTCTTTGCTCTCGATCTAAAGCTATTGGACCGTTACTACCTTTCCTCTTGTGTGACTTTTCCTCCTCGGTCCAATCTGTTTTCCATTGGCCCGAAGCCTTTAGAATCTTCTGCCTTCTGTATCGATCATCTACCTGCCCTATAAACTTTTTCTCAATTTCTGACACTTTGCAAGTCAAATTTTTTTTTTCGGGCATATGAAGTATCTAACGTTTTCCAAGGAATGAAAAATTTCCTTAATCGATCCTCACTCTTGTAATAGTCCCATTTATTCACATGCTTGTAGGCTGGGACCGCTGGTAAAACAGCGTCAAAGTTTGAAAAGTAATACTCAAAGCTATCGCGTTCATAAAATATACTAAGCAACAAACTACATGTAATTCCATAAGTCAATGGAAGATGATGATACCTGATACCTTCGTCTACAGAGGCTGGCAATTGCATGCAGACGTAACAGTCTTTTGCATCCATGGCATCAATGTATTCATACAGTAATTTAGCATATGCATTTGATTTGAAATTTCCCTGCGATTCATCTATGTGCAACCTACGAGCTTCTGCTGCTAGTAAAGCTTTATCTTTCTCTGTATTGTCTCCCTTTTTACCAGCAGTAGTAGGTTTTAGGGTTACTACAACCTTTGCTTCATTTGTTGCCTTTGCTTCATTTTCATGTCCCACTATATATGATACGGTAACTACTAGAGCTATAAGAAAAATTACTCCCCCTAAAAGTGTGCCTACTATGCATTTTGCTTTGCGGTTCGGGTTGCCGGCCTCCATGATCTCAAGACAGTGTAGTTCTAATTTTCTGTTACAACACAAAGTCTCTTTCTTTGCTCCTTCAACAATGCTTTCTTTGCTATTTCGGTCTTTTCGAACCACATCTAGAAGCTGACAATCCTTCTTCCGAAATCAGTCCTTTGAATTATAGCAGCAGACAACTCTAGCCCTTCTCCATCCACTAAATGGAAGAGTCCCTAAATTTCTTCTTCTTCCACTTGGCGCTAGGTTATCTTCTCAATCTTGTTTATTTACAAAGTCTTTTATATGTCTACAATCATGCGTGTTCCAGCAGCTCTAATTACGTATTCTAAAAGTTCTAAGCGAAGAATGATCTCCTCGAGTGCTGATACCGTTGAACCAAAAGTCGAAATTCTACTCTGTTTAAAACCAGTTCTCTTATTCTACTCAGATATGGAGGATTGGGGACAGTGAGTGTCAGCAACCCTTCGGCCTCAACTCCAGGTACCAACAACGCCACTTCCAACGTTATGATTGGGTCAGTACTGGTCACTGTCACTTCCCTCACCCTCCCGGATCTCCGTGCACAAGACATCTGCTGCCAGGTAGGTCCACTCAGGAGTGGCGTATCTTCTGCAGGGCACGCGCACCCTCCTTGATCTTCTTGGACCCTCCTGTTCTTGATTCTGTGCACCTTCGTCCAGATCTGAGTCTTCGGATATAGGAGCAAGGGTTTTTCCTGGAGTTGGCTTCAAGCTCTACCTCTTTTTCCTTTCAGGCCAACTAGCTTCTCCACGCCTTGTTCTCCTATTTCTTTTCCTCACACTCGATTCTTGGTCACTTGTGGCTTGATCAGTGTCTGAACCGTATTCACAGCAACTTTCTCCTTCTGTGGCAACGTCAGTTTCACTGTCGTCCTGTCTTTCTTCCGCTTGATCTGACGCGCTCCCAGCTTCCTCCGACACCCCCACAGCTTAACTGGTCCCCTCTATTGATTCTTCGTCCACAGCTGGATTTTCATCTGTGAGAGGAGCTGTTTCTTCCAGGGGTGCTGGAACTCTTCGAGTGTGGGAGGCGTGTATCCAATTTGGCAGCCCTCCGCATTTGACAGCAGTATTCGTTGTCAGGATTATCTGGTAGGGGCCTCTCCAGCGCACATCTAGGCAGTTCTTCCGGACGTGCTTCTTCACCACCACCCAATCACCAGGGCACAGGTCGTGGCATAGGTCTCTGGAAGATGGAATTTCAGCCGCCTGCACCTGAAGAGACACAGAATGAATGACATCAGAAAGTCCCTTGCAATAATCCAGGATCAGATCATCTGTGATATTCAACAAAGCTGCAGTTGGGACAGATGGAAGTCTCATTGCCCTCCCCATTAGAACCTCGTGTGGGGAGAGACCTGTTCTCCTGTCTGGTGTGCTACGTATACTCATGAGTACTAATGGCAGGGCATCAGGCCAGCTTAAGGATGTCGATGAACACACTTTGGCCATTCGGGATTTTATCGTCCCGTTAATCTGCTCAACAATTCCCGAAGCCTCTGGTCGATAGCTACAGTGCAACTTCTGATCAATATTTAATGCAGAGCAAAGCATCTTCACAACTTCACTGTTGAAATGTGTCCCTCTATCTGATTCCAAAGAGGTCGGCACCCCGAAGCGTGGTATTAACTCTCTAAGCAACAACTTTGCTACTGTGAGTGTGTCGCACCTGCGTGTAGGGTATGCCTCGACCCACCTGGAAAATATACACACAACCACCAAGACATACCTAAGACGGTTGCATTTTGGCATCTCAATAAAGTCTAATTGCATTCTGTTGAAAGGCCCACCAGACCTCCCAATGTGACTCAATGTAACTGGTGTATTTTTCCCCACGTTCAATTGCTGACATGTTACACACCTCTGACACACTGCTTCTGCGGCTACTCTAAACTTGGGGTTATACCAAGTCTGCCTAAATACCCGCAACATGGCATCTCTTCCTAAATGTACTGGACCGTGTATCTGACATGCCATTGGACTCACTAATTCATTTGGTAATACTGCCCTTCCATCTGCTGAAATCCACAAATCCATTTCACTTTTTACACAACCTGCAGTTTCCCATGTATTTTTCTCAAAATCTGATACGTCCCAGGCACTCCACACCACTGGAGTCAAGCTAGCCGGGCTGATGAGAGGTGTTACCTCGAAACCGGTCTGGTCCTCGGATGCTTGATTCCGTTCTGGGAAGGACATGGCTTTTGTAGTTCGGACTGGACTGTTCCCATGGGGCACAGGGTCAGAGCTGATTTGCATATCGCCATTGTCTAACCCAGGGTGGTGTGGAGTGCAAAAAAACGATGGATTTGGGCCCAGATCTTTGGACTGGGGTGAATGTGTGACATTGATCCACATTCTGTCCATCACCTGTTTTGTTTGCAATTGCCGCCATAAGTGCGCTGGGGATGCTCAGACGTGGGTCCCAGGCACTCCACACCACTGGAGTCAAGCTAGCCGGGCTGATGAGAGGTGTTACCTCGAAACCGGTCCGGTCCTCGGATGCTTGATTCCGTTCTGGGAAGGACATGGCTTTTGTAGTTCGGACTGGACTGTTCCCATGGGGCACAGGGTCAGAGCTGATTTGCATATCGCCATTGTCTAACCCAGGGTGGTGTGGAGTGCAAAAAAACGATGGATTTGGGCTCAGATCTTTGGACTGGGGTGAATGTGTGACATTGATCCACTTTCTGTCCATCACCTGTTTTGTTTGCAATTGCCACGCATTTAACAACGGCAATTGCTGCCGGACCTTGTAATGCTTCTAACAACAGTCGTACAAACTCCCCATTTCGAATAGGTGAACCTGAGGAGGCCATGTAACCTCTCTGAGACCACAATTGCCCGAAATCATGAACTATACCGAAACCATATTGGCTATCTGTGTAAATGGTGACTCGAATTTTGCTACCTGCTAAACAGGCACGTGTCAATGCAATGATTTCAGCTACCTGAGCGGAGTGTACTCCTTCCAGGCAAGCGGCTTCTACAACTCCAGTAATGGTGCAAACAGCGTAAGCTGCTCTCAACTGACCAGTATTGTCCCTTACACATGAGCCATCAACAAAGAAAATTTCATCAGGGTCGGTCAACGGCTCATCCACAATATCTGGTCTTGGCTTGGTACATAGTTCAGTCACATCAAGGCAATCGTGATCTTCACATTCCTCGTCTTCTATATCATTAGGGAGTGGCATCAAAGTGGCAGGATTCAAAACAGAGCACCTCTTAAGGTTCACGTTCTCCGCAGCAAGAATAACTTGCTCGTAGCGCGTGAGCCTATTATTGGTCAAGTGCTGTGTCTTGGTCCTGGTCATTAACAGTTCCACAGAATGAGGTACATACACCAGTAATTGATGTCCCATTACGATACTTTCACACCTCTCAATGCTGACACTCGTTGCAGCAACGGATTTGAGACATCCGGGCAACGCTGCGGCTACAGGGTCTAAAGTAGCCGAGAAATATGCAACTGGTCTACGGGCATTTCCATGAATTTGTGCTAGGACTGACAAAGCACAACCTTCTCTTTCGCAACAGTAAAGTAGAAATGGTTTTTCGTAATCTGGCATTCCCAAAGCTGGAGCACGACACAAGTCCTCTCTCAGCTGTAGGAATGACATCAAACAATCCTTGTCCCATGGTACCGGATCACTCACCTCCTTGTGCGTCAGTTTTTGTAAGGGTTTTGCTTTCAGGGAAAAGTTAGCTATCCACTGTCTGCAATAACCAACCATTCCTAGGAACATCCTGACCTCTCTTTGTGTCGTGGGCGAATTCATTTTCATGATCGCCTCTATCCTGTCTGGTGACACCTTCCGTTTTCCTTTCTCAATTCGGTGACCCAAGTACTGGACTTCTGTCAGACAGTACTGTAATTTGCTCGGAGACACCTTGTGTCCATTTTCAGCTAAATGGTTCAGCAAGGTGATGGTGTCTATCTTACAAGCTTTTCTTACAGCGCCAAGAAACCGTCCGGTGAACGCAGCGCTCTACAAATCCTTTTTACATTACATTACATTACATTACATTACATTCCTCTGTTTCTGATGCAACAAGTAGGTCGTCTATGTACTGAACTAGAACCGAGTTCTGTGGCAGTACTAGACTTTCAAGATTTTTCTTCAGCAGTTGGTTAAAAATCGATGGGCTTTCCGTATACCCCTGTGGGATACGACACCATGTTAAGACGCGATTTCCAGCTTAAATGCGAAAAGAAACTGGCTCTCCTCATCTAATGGGATTGAAAAGAAAGCCTGGCAAAGATCTATCACTGTGAACCACTCAGCTTGGAATGGTATCCGAAACAGTATCACTGATGGATTCGGTACCACTGGACAACATGAAACAACTATGTTATTAATCTTTCGGAGATCCTGTACTATTCTGAATTTCCCACTAGGTTTCTGCAAACCCATAATCGGGGAGTTACATGGACTACCCACGATTTCCCTCATTATTCCCTGCTTCATCATGGAGTCGATCACGGGCTTTATTCCTGAAATCGTCTCCGGGGTCAATTTGTATTGAGGCGTTCTTGGATATTCAACATTTGGTTTTATCATGATTTTCACTGGTTCCACTCCTTTAATCAATCCTATCTCTTCTCCAGTGAAGTCCCAAACTTCAGATGACACAGTATCCCTTAAATCCCACGGGAGCTCTTCTACCGTCAGGGTAGGATACAGTTCTACGCATAGTTTTGAATTTGCGACTTTAAAGGTGGCATCATCGTCGTTAGTCTGTACCTCTACTTCCTGAGGCGTGCAATATATTGTGCAATTTAGTTTGCACAATAAGTCTCTTCCTAACAGACACACAGGGCTAGAATCGCATACTACAAACTGATGTTCATCGCTGTATTTCCCTATTCTCACT
The DNA here is from genome assembly GCF_964263255.1 of Lissotriton vulgaris. Lineage (NCBI taxonomy): Eukaryota > Metazoa > Chordata > Amphibia > Caudata > Salamandridae > Lissotriton > Lissotriton vulgaris. The sequence continues at coordinate 886,748 of NW_028250265.1, forward strand.
AGCACTGGTTCCGTCAAAGGGTTAGTCATTCTCCTATTTGCGACTCCTACCACTTGAATGGTCTCCCCCGACATTGGCAGGTCCGGAACCACTGCTGATCTCAAAGTTGATCGGGTAGCCCCAGTATCTACCAAGAATGTCGTAGGACACCCTGCCACCTCAGCCTCAACAAACGGTCCCCTTTGATCCACCTCTAGAACTGCCCCGAGGGTACAGTCCTCCTCTCTACTCACTCGCCGTCCAGTTAGTGGATCAACGTAGTAATACTCTTCTCCTCCTACTAAAAGAGGTATTTGTCTATAGATCTTTCCTCCTGTCGCAATCTTTGGTGGTTGAGGGAACTGGGCTCGAGGAGCCAATGACCCCCCTTTGACCACCTTACTCTTAGGTGCTGTCACCCCTTTTACTGGAATGGTCTGAACTTCTTCCTCCTCTACCTCCAGTTCTCCGTTTTCAGGATTATAGGGACACTCGCGTTTCCAATGTCCCACCTGGTGACACTGGTGACACTTTGTCGTCCTTTTCAAGGTAGCAAGGTCTACTCTAGGTCTCGGATTGCCCTCGTTGTCCCTATTCTGATTATTTGATCTCCTTCCCATTGTCCCTGTTCCCTGTTGCTGCTGTCCACCCTTTCCAGCCGACTGCATCTGAACCATCATCAACTTCTCCTTAAGTTTCTTTGCTTTGGAATCTATTTCATCACTGCAATACCTTGCGTATCTCAAAATTTCATCCAATGGTTTGTTTTGCCAGCAAATTAAATGTTGCTAAATTATTAAACAAATATCAAGTCTCAATCCCAAAACGAATTTCGATACAAATTGTCCTATGTCTTTGGGATCCATTACATCTAGTCCACTGTATTGTTTGAACGTTTTCAGCAATCGCTCATAAAATTCATGGACTGTCTCCTTGGGTTCCTGTCTAGTTCGGTCTATTTTCACCCAATCTATATCCTGCGGTGGCACCTTCTCTTTCAGCCATGTCATCACCCTTTCATATTTTTCCATTACTCTTTCTGACGGTCCATTAGTATGAGCATTTCTTTCTGGCTCTGCTGTGGGCCATTCGACACTAACCTTGCATGCTGTCCACAAGTCTCCTGGGACCACAATATCAAATAAGGTGTTCAAATCAATCCAAAGTACTTTAGAGATTTTTCACAAACCTCTCTACCTGCTTGTACCACTCTACCGGATTCTCTCTTAACTTTGGAAATGAATTGGTAAACGCAGCCAAATCTCCCCTACTCCAGGGCACATGTACATAACTCCCATTCGCTATTTCTCGCAAAGGGTATGCCTCCACCCGCAGTGGCCCTCTCTCCGGGGACATCACAATCGTGCTCCGCCTGACAGTCCCTTTCTTGGACCACCTTTCTTCCCATTTATCCAGATCTCTCCATGTCCTTATTCCTGTAATCAGTTCCCTAATGTGTGTTTTTAATCCAATTGTCCTTCTGTCATCAAGGTCCTGATCTGTATAATGCAACCTATGGTTACCCTGTAATGCCTTTGTTCTCGACAAGTCTACCATATACTTGTCTGCCAGTTCAGATAATTTCTCGTGAATTGCTCTCGACTTCCGAGTAATATCCTTTGCTATAAACAGCACCTCATCTTGCTCGTACATGTCAATCCTTTCTAAAGGCAACGTACCATCTATTATCTCGTCCAGGTCAGATTTTAAACTGGTTACATCAAGCCTTTTTGCCTTTATCACAGCTTTCAGTGTGTCGTCTCTAGAGAGCCCATCTACTTCTCTCCCATCACAGCTCTGAGTCCTACGTCTGGTCTGGGGAGTCTTCCCATGCTCCCATCTCTCCAGGTCCCATGCGGTTCTATCCCCTCTTGGTGTGTGGTGAAACACTGCTCTATTCCCCATAGTCCCACATTGCCCATTCTGCTTGGTTTCTCTAGGTGCATAATAAGACACTCCATTATTCCCCATGCTTTCGCAATTCCCCTGCTGTCTATTATCGCTCAGCACATGGTAAGACCCTTCGCAGCTCCCCATGTTCCCGCGATCCCGCTCCTGCCTATGATCGCTTGACGCATGGCGAGGCACCTCGTGGCTCCCCATGTTCCCGCGATTCCAATGCTGTACGTTATCACCAGGTGTATGGTGGGTGCACTTAAAGCTATCCCTGTACTCTTGCGTCCTTCGGTCTCCCTCCCTGTGAATGAGACGAGACGCCCTTCCACACTCTGTACTTCCACCTTCTCGCTCCTGCCTACTTCCACCGGGGATATGACGGATCTCTCCTCTACCCTCCTGACTCTTTCCGTCCCACTCCTGACCGCTTTCGCTAGCCCCGCAGTGAGACAATGTCCCATTGCCTTGACTTCCCCATTCGGCTTCCACTCTTGACCTGTTACTCGGTGTTCCTGTGGCAGCATCCCACTCCCTCAAGTCAGCTCTCAACTCCTTAAAGCATTTCGGCCGTGGTCCTCTCAGATCCATCGGTCCTCTCTGACCCCCCTGATCTGTTATGGGATCCACTGCTGAATCCAATGGGGTGCTCCATTCTCTCGGTCCTGTCAATTGCCTCCGGGCATTTATCATGTTGTTCCTTCCTTCCTTCCATCCCTGCCCTTTCTCTTTCTAGCCGTACCTGTTCCTCCTCTCGCACTTTCTCTGGGTTATAAATCGATACTATAGGACCTATGGTAACGGGTACTTGGAGAGCATCTGGCAATTGGTAAGACTCAGCACGCTCTGTTTCTGGCACCTTCTGTACCACAAACCTTCCGACTACTCTCTGTACTGGACTAGGTTGAGGTGTTTCCTCACCTTTGGTGGGTTCCCAATCCGTTATAGGGAGTGGTCTATACTCCCCTATGCCAACCCTATCTTCCCTTGGGAGCTCGCTACCTTCCATCTCTCTATTGTACGGAGGCGGTCTATCTATCAACAACCTATTTATTAGGCTATCCTCTGTCTCGCTCTCATCGTCCTCCTCTGGGGTTCTCTTGTCTCCTGTAACCTCTATCACTGGGTACAACTTATCCACTTCAATAGTCTGCACTCTCCATTTCTTGGCTTCCTCATTCCATTTGGCGTCTTGCACTGCTCTTACCGATCGTCTCACCCTTTCTTGACGCCTGTTCTGATTCCTGTCGTGCGCCGCCCTAATCTACGCATTAAGGGCTTCAAACTGTGTTGGTCTAGGCAAAGGTCTCAATGAAGACATAACTACTTTTAGCTGGTGCAACACTTCTAATCTAAACGTTCCGTATTTTGGAAAAGTCAGTTCTTCCTTCCCTTCTGTAATCTTACTCAAAGTGCTAAGCCACAGTATAGTATGCAACCCAACATTCGTAGCCATATAATGAGCTGGTGTACCCTCTGGCGGGGCCTTTCCCCGTAATACGATTCTCTCCTTTTTCTCTTAAAGATCGCTCTAAAACATTTAAAACACTTCATGTTCAAAATCTACCAGATTTTCCTTTTTCCCTACGTTCGTTTACTTCCTGATGACAATCCACCAATCCCAGCGCGGTTCTTGCTAACCGGCCTATCCCAGCGCGGTTTCACCCCGACCGGCCTATCACAGCGCGGTTCGCGTCATCCGGCCTATCACAGCGCGGCTTCGCACCAACCGGCCTATCACAGCGCGGCTCTCTCTGACGTCACTCGTCTCCCTTCGCAGCAGTTCCCCTCCTTTCTCAGCTCGTCTCCCGGTCATGCATGCGTCCCATTCATACTATGAAAAATGATTACTTCCGACCAAGCGATCACTTTTCTTGACTGTACGCCCACAGTCTAACTGTAATTGTCACCTTAACTGACGAAATGTCTTTCCGTGTACGTCCAGACAATCGCCTTAACTGATAGGTTACTTACACACGGTAACTTCCGACCTGCGTCCGTTACCCATACACTCACTCTTGCGTTCCCCCTCTCACGGTCCTGCGGGCGATCAATGGTACCTCATGACCCCCTTTACAATGGTCGACAATTACTCTGGATGTCCGATACACCCGAACCACTTAAGCTCTTCTCTGAACTTAAGATTTTTACCAGGTTGCGCGCGCTCACAACCCTGCCTCAATCACACTACAGGCATTCAACTCCGCATGACATTACGACACAAGTACAACACAAAACACCGCAATCTGACAACGCATGACCCTTATTATACTCACTCTCGACCGACTCTGCTGCTTTTCTCTCGCACCGTCAGCACCTTCTTCGGCAGGCGATTCTTCTGTTGCTCATCTCTCGATCTCTAGGTGCCTCGGGGTAATCTTAACCTAATCTAGATAACCTTCCTCTAGAAGGTAACCATCCTAATCTGCTACCAACTGATACGGCGGGATTTTTGATCTCTTATCTGATCACTATAGATCTAGATCCCAACTCAGGTCGACTGAACCTTTGTTACCTGTAATAGAGTAAAAAGCAATCCACTACTAGGTTAATCAGTTCAAGACTTTACGCAACTCTGAAGAACCACTTACCACAAATAAGTTTTAAAGTTTTATTATAAAGCCAAAGATAACTGGAGATACAAACATCTCAATATAAGGTTCAACAGATATACTGGCATCAATACAAACATGAATTCTCTAAATGCTCTTAGGCGACAGAAGAATATCACCAAGACTAATTCAAAGATCAGCAAGTTTGCAAGAATAGACACAAGTTGTAACTTAAGCGTCATTTACAAAGGAAAGAAAATCCAGATTAGACTGTCCCTACACTAGACTAAGTGACATCCCTACTTAGTAGGATCTTAACCTAAAAAGGTGTCAGCCGTGGTGACTTCCAAAGAAGTGCACTCACTTTCCCTTAGTCTCTGTTGTAAATCTGTGCATCGCAGTCATGCCCTCTCTGCCTACCCATCCGCTCTCTAAGGTTCCTCAGGCCATCTGCTCTAACTCCACCCAAGGGTGCTGTCCCTAATACAAAATCACAATTACAGTAGAAACGCCCCTCAGAGACGCCCCTCACGTACACCCCTCACGTGGTGTTGGTTCTGGCTTTTTCCATTCTGATACTCCTCTGGGCTCCTTGTTAGCGTTGACCTTGCTTCTCAGGCTCTTCTCGGCAAGACGGTACCCCCCCAGGAAATTCCTGAAGCCTCCTCCAGGCCTGTGCCTGTCTCCCAGAACAGAGCTCTATTCATCACTCTCTTGATTGGAACCCCCTCGCACCTGCAAACAGACACCCATGAAGTGCGCCCCAAATTCCGGCCTCCAGCTTATCTCACAAGTCGTAAACCTTCGAGCATGGTCCACAATTTATGCTTAACACGACCTGATTTTAGCTAGCACATGCAGATCAAAAGAAACAACTTTATCTCTCCAGGCCTACTAGAATTACATGAAACAGGCCTGTGCACTCTATGAACCTTTATTTCTCAGCCTAAAACAATAATCTAACTTATTACACACTCTGGTTATAGGTAACACTTCTAAAACATATTTTCAGTCTATGATCAATAATACTTTGAATTATAACAACAGTAATCCATCTCATGTGAAACTGTAAAGGCACTTTTTCTTTTCAATGAACTGCCATGAGGCCTACACATTTCTACGTTTGGCAGCATTACATTCTCCTCTGCAACAGTCACATAACATGGAATCTAATATCATTCTAACATCTCTAAACATTACTATATTAGCTTTTCACACTGATATATGCATTCTGTATTAATTAAACACTCGTATGTGTATGCCCTCTATAAACTCGACACTCTTATGTGTTCCTTTAACTAAACTCGTGCAACGTGCTTGTAAATATGGGGCACTTCTACATTTTACTTAAATTGCGCTCTCTCACCGCTATGCGCTGAACTTTTAAAAATCCTGCGGTTCATGACGAGCTCAGCTCGTCATGAGCGTACGAGAGGTGTACTTCATGACGAGCTGAGCTCATCATCAGCGTCGAAGGGGTATCCTACGTAGCTGCTGACATCTGCTCAGAGCGCGCGCTTTTCACCGACAGCCTCAAAACGCATACCAGCATTCTGACTGGCCTGACCCCCTGCGGCTACTAGCGCACTTCCGGCAGTGTGAATTCTTTAGCAGGACCGGAGGCTTCTGATTATGCTTACTCAATTTCTTTACTGCAAACACAGCAGCCAATGAAAGTAAAACTACAATAATAAAAACATCAATACCCATGAGGCTTTGAACCATGCCTCTTTTATCACAGCCAATCACTGCATCATGAAGTATACAAAGTAGAGAGACACCAATCTGGCTTCCTCTTTCTTTGCTGCTCCGCAGCCCAGATAAGTGCCTCTCTACTCTGTATACTTGCACTGTACTGTGTTTTCAATGCATTTGATATTTTAATACTTATTTACCCTTGGTTTATTATATATTTAGCAATATAGCTGCACACGCTATTGTGTTTCTCTTACTTGGGGTTTTTATGTGGTGCTTTGTGCACGCTGCTTGAGACGCGCTCTCCCTCTGTTTTCTCACGTTTTCGAGCGTGGCTTTGCCGGCCCACTCCGTTCCCTTTAGCCCCCAAACCGAGCGCGTATTGCGCTTTAGCAGCTCCCCGTGCCCCGTTCCTTGCTGCCTGCAGCGCCGTCTGTGCTCGATCGCGGTTCGCGATCAGGAGGGACTTGGCCCCCCCCCCGCTGGGAGTGGGACGCACGCCGAGGCCTTTGCGGGCTCCCAGCGTGCGCCTCTGGGGCTTGCACGCGTCTCTGTAAGCGAGCAGCCCCGTTCAGTGTCGATTCAGACGCTCTGCCCCGGGCTGAAGAGGGGTTCGTCATGCAGCAGGCCAGGAGCCGATTTGGGCCGTTTTTCACCAAAATAAGGCAGCGTTTATTCTTATTTCTCCCTCACACTTGTGGTAGACATTAACCCCTGGCTTGCCAGGGCTCCTGAAGCCACAATTTTTAGTGATCCAAATCTGTTTCCAGATAGGGGTTTATACCTCCATTAGTCCTAGAATGGTGCTATTTGATCTTTGCGTAACTTTGTGTGACTTTCAGTACTGCTGTTTGGCTGGCTCCTGAGCATTGGACTATTCCCAACCGATGCCCTTATTTTGGGCTGATAATTGAGCTTCCCTCTGGGGATTTTGACTGGGATTTTCAATTCTACTAATGATTATGGCAGAGTAAGACTGCTACCAAGAGGAGGTTGCTGCTTGCGATGATCAGGGCGATCAGGAATATTATGAGGAAGAGTCCATGGAGGACATTATTGACAAAAAAACTTGACGCGAAATTAGATAAGGCCCTTTCTTCTGCCCTGCTGCCCCTAGCTAAGAAGTTAGAGTTGTTAGTTCCTGCTACTCCCAAACCCTGTTCCTCTGCTGGTTCTGACCGGCCCCTGTTCCCCCGGCGCGTGAGCCCACCAGTCCCTCTTGGCCCCATGAACATTCCTATGCTAAACTATATAAGTCCAAAGAAGATTCTAAAGATGCCCTCCTGCCCTTGCCCTTCCACAGTCATCTCCTATCCCCGTTCATAAAACCACTACTGATACTGGCACTGACACTGATTCGTCCCAGGCTTCTAAGCCTCGCAAGTGCGCAAAAAAGCGTAAGCATTCTTCCTCTCCTGTTAATCCTTCTCCCTTCTTTTTCGACCTCTCAGACATAGTCCACCCTAGATCCTCTGACTGGGTCCCTCCACCTGCGGTGGCTAGGTATTTGCAGATCCATCTGCGCATAGGTTTTGACAAAGAGGTTAGGGCCCGTTTGAAGTCAGAATGTCCACGCCCAGACTTGGCCCACAAGGTGGCTCTTACCCCCGTCATAGATGCCTCGATGACTACCTTTTAAAAAAGTATAAAAAGGATCTCAAGAAGGGGATTGGTCGTGCCCTCTGGGCGTGCCAAGATAAGCTCCTGGACCTTTCGGGCCCTTTAGCAAAGATTCTTGAATTGGCGCTCCAAGCTCAGGAGACGCTTTCCATCCCTAGATCCTGGCTGGTTGGGCTCAAAGGGCGATTTGCATGCTAGGAAACGCTAACTGCGCCTTGGCTTCGGAACAACGGAAGTCCGTCTTGCTCAGGATTGATCCACAGTTGGTGGAATTTGCCTCATCTGAACCGGGCTCCTTGGCAGAGGGCCAGCTCTTGGTGACAAATTTGTGAAAGATATTGCCAAGTTTGTAAGCACGTTTGCTTCCCTTGACAAATCTCAGGCTTCTTTGAAGAGAGTGTTACAACAGGTCTCTGGTAGGGCCGGGCGTGGTAGAGGACGCTCGACAGGTCCGCTACTCGAATCCAAGTCCTTAGAGAGGATATGCCGCCAGGGGTGGCAGAGGTTACACCCAGGAACCTGAACAGGCTGGTTTCTATCCCTCCAGATCGCGTGGCTACAGAGGCCGCATTAACCGGGGTGCCAACCGAGGATATAAGAATTTCGACGCCCAGTCCTCTGGTAAGTCCTGATTGTCCGTTAATTCCCCTAGGTTGCAGGTTGTTACATTTTGTGGTCAGTTGGACGAATCTCACCTCAGATGTGTGGGTCCTTCAAACCGTACAGAGTTACCAGATAGAACTGTTGGATTGTCCCCTCCAGGTGTTTCCCCCTCACCCTCTCCTTTTTTCCCTTCAAGAACAGAGTTTTATAGACTCAGAACTGGAAGAGCTTTTGGCCAAACAGGCTATTGCCGTGGGACCCTTCATCTCGAAGGATTTTGCAGCAACGTCTTTTTGGTTCAAAATAAAGGCGGAGGTCAACGACTTTTTTTTTAATTGAGAGATTTCAATCCTTATGTAGTTTATCGACACTTCAAGATGGAGGGTATCCATCTTTTGAGGGATCTTCTGCTAGAGGAGGACTGGGTGGTCCGGTTGGACTTGAAGGATGTTTACCTTCCTGTACCAGTTTGCCCCTCACATCAAAAATTCTTGCAATTTCAATGGAAAGGGCGGTGGTACCGGTATCAAACTCTCCACTTTGGCCTGTCATCAGCTCCGTGGGTCTTCACCAAACTCCTGAAGCCAGTGGTCTCCCGTCTCCGGGAGATGGGGGTGCGCCTCATTGTGTACTTAGATGACATGTTAATTCTGGCACAGGATCCGAATCTTCTCCTCACTCATTTGGAGTGGACGATGTCCCTGTTACAGAATCTGGGTTTTGTCATCAACACCAAGAAATCACTGCTGATACCGAGTCAACAGATGGAGTTTCTGGGCTTCCTGATAGATTCAATCTCTGCCCAACTCCTCCTTCCGGTACGCAAGATCAGATCCATAAAGCGGGAGACCAGATCCGCTTTATCTAAGCAAATTATTTCTCTGAGAGTTCTGGCAAGAATTGTGGGGCTTCTGGCATCTTCAATCCAAGCCATTTTTCTGGGTCCCCTGCATTACAGGGCTCTTCAAAGACTCAAGATCTATTACATTCAAAAGAGGTTCCATTACGACCATCTCATTCCCTTATCCCTGGAAGCTCGAGAGGAGCTTCATAGGTGGTTGGAGCACATGACAGCCTGGAATGGCCGAGCAATATTCGGCGCCGCCCCGGACGTGGATGTCGAATCCGAGCCAGCCAGTGGGGCTGAGGCGCTCACTGTGGGGAATTTATCACAGGAGGAAGGTGGTCAGCCGAAGAACTAGAGTTGCACATACATTTCCTGCCGGTTCCTTTGAAATCAGATCTTTCTCACCCCTAAAGAGCAATTGTTGCATCCTGCTCCGAATGGACAATGTCTCAGCGGTGAGATACATCAATCGATTAGGGGGGACGAAGTCCCGCATGCTTGTGAGCATAGTGAAGGAGTTCTGGCATTTTTGCCTGGATCGCAAGATCTCGGTTGTGGCGGAATATCTTCTGGGGAAGCTCAATCATGAGGCGGACTGGAACTCCAGGTTTCTCCGAGATTACAGCAATTGGAGGCATCACCCCTCGCTCTTTGCTCAGATCATGGATATGCGAGGCCCTTGCCAGATAGACCTGTTTGCCTCTCACCTCAATGCCCAACGTCCCCTGTTCTTCCGTTGGAGGCTGGATCCGATGGCGATGGGAACGGATGCGTTCTTTCACCATTGGGGGCATCAGAGGAATTATGTATTTCCTCCGTTTGTTCTGATCCCGAGGGTGGCGGGTTTGTCCGTCGACAGAGAGCTTCATTGGTGTTGGTTACGCCTTTGTGGAAGACTCAGTCGTGGTTTCCCACTCTATTGGAATTATCTGTGGATCTTCCATTCCGGCTTCCTGTGCTCCCGACTCTTCTCCAGGACCCAGTGGGAACAGGCCACCCACTGGTCCTGCAGAGCCAGTTAACACTGATGTTGTGGACGCTCTCAGGAGACATGAGAGCATTGCAGGTCTTTCCCAGGCGGCTGCCAACTTTATGCAACAAGCTTGGGCTCCTTCCACTCGAAAGCGATATTCAGCTTCCTGGAAAAGATGGTTGGGTTGGTGCCTTCAACGGCAGGTGGATCCCGTGGGATCTGATGTGACTGAGATTTTGAATTTCCTGTCTGAATGTGCGGAATCAGGTCTTGCTTACAGATCAGTTAATAATTTTAGGTCTGCTCTTTCTGCTGGTCATGATCATATTGATGGTAAACCTGTGAGGATGCATCCTCTGGTTTGTAAGTTACTTAAGGGTGTCTCCGTGGCTAACCATCATCGTCCCAGGTATTCGACTTTATGGGATGTTTCCAAGGTTCTTTCTCTTCTGGAATCCTGGCCGGATAACGTTGATCTGTCTTTGAAGCAAATTTCTGCCAAACTTACCATGTTACTTTGCCTCATTTCATGCTGGAGAGTGTCTCATGTTTGAGCTTTAGACCTGGCTGGTAGGATGTTTTCTCCACAGGGTGTCTCTTTTGTGATCACGAGACAAACTAAGACTATGTCTCGTTCAGTGGAGTATCCTTCTTTTCCTCATAATAACAAGTGATGTGTATTACAATGTTTGAAGTGTTATGAAGAACGTACTATTGCACACAGATCTGATCCTTTGGGTCAATTGTTAATTTCTGTCCAGATGCCATTCAAACCAGTCTCTGCTGCTACCTTCGCTAGGTGGGTTTGATGGGTGATGTCGGAGGCAGGTATTGACATTTCTGTTTATGGTGCCCACTCTGCAAGAGGGGCTATGGCCTCCAAAGCCTACTTGTTAGGATCCCGTTTGGAAGACACCTCAAAGCAGCTGACTGGTCTTCCGATTCTATGTTTAAAGTTTTTTATTATAAACCTATTTCCTATGTTTCTGATGCTGTAATTGCTGAGCTTTGAACCAGCATAACCAGAAGCCTCCGGTCCTGCTATAGAATACAACATTTTCCAGCTATCGCAACAAGAATTTTAGATTCTATTAAGGACATGGAGGCGAGGATTATCCCACCCGTTGGGACAGTTTATTCAACTGTTAAGTTGTTTGATGTTATATTGTTCTAACAAAGTTATATGCCCACCCGATGAGAAATGAAGTTGTGGGTTCCCTTTCTCAACCTTGTTTTCTGTTTTAGGAAATGATTCCAACAAGAGTTGATTGGCTACTCCGGATGGAGCTACTTAGCCTTTGTGACAGAAGTGGATGACTTCGTTTGCTGTGGATTATTCTCCGTTGAGAATTCGTAAAGGAACTGTTCATCTCTCCGTTGAGAGTTTAAGACTTTTTTTTTATTTGTTCTTATTGGACTGAGTTGGCACAAAGAAAGAGGAAGTCAGATTGGTGTCTCTCTACTTTGTATACTTCATGATGCAGTGAATGGCTGTGATAAAGGAGGCGTGGTTCAAAACCTCATGGGTATTGATGTTTTTTATTATTGTAGTTTTACTTTCATTGGCTGCTGTGTTTGCAGTAAAGAAATTGAGCAAGCATAATCCTCGCCTCCGTTTCCTTAATATAATCTAAAATTCTTGTCGCGATAGCTGGAAAATTTTGTATTCCTCCCTCTTTCCAGCAGGCTCCGAGTGTGCAGTGCTTTTGTTGCGGCTGGAGTGTGCGCCCTTCCCTGCGCTGCTGTGAGTGACAGCATTAACGATGGGCCCAGCCTAGTAATTGCCAGAGGTGAGATGGAAGCGATGATGCTGCGGTCCTCCATCCAGCCCCTAGTGCGCTTTTATGCAGTGAGAAGAACTGGGCACGTGACTGAGAGCATCACTCTTTGGAAATCGCGGGGCATATTATCAAGGCCTAGCGATATTTTTATCTCCGCGTTTGCGTCTGTTTTTGGACAAAACGCGACAATAAAAATATTGCTTTCTTTACAAGAGCAGGCTAACACGTGTTCAATTGGATTAGCGCTGGCTTCAACATCGCATTGCCTTGCAACTCTAATGAGATGCAAGGGATGCGTGTCCCATGAAACAACATGGGATATCATCACTAACCCTGATACTCTCTATTTTCAAGTGTATTGCTAACACGCATAGCGATATTAAAATCAGTGCTAACCGGGTTTTTCGACAGTTTGTAACGCCTGCTATTTTCCTTACTAAGCCACATCTATAATGGGAGGTGGATTGTTATGCTGAGTCCATGTCTCCCATTATAGATTAGGGGGCATATTACCAAGGAGGCGATATGAAATTATCTCTGCTTTTGCGGCCATTTTCGGCCGAAAAGCAGCGATAATTTCATCGCCTTATCAGCAAAGACACGCTATTGCGTGTTTTGCTGATTTAGCGAGCCTTTCAACCACGCCCAGCTTTGCATCTCTAATGAGATGCAAAGTGGGCGTTCCAGAGCAAAATAATAGGAGAAATGTTGCTAAGCGACATTTCTCCTATTATCAAGCTGCACGCTAACAAGCAGAGAGTTAGAAAAGTAGCGCCAATCACAGTTAACACTACTTTCCTAACGCCTCCTTGTGACCTGATTTAGCCATGTAATCCAATGGGAGGTGGATTACATGGCTAATATTACCCTGCCCTATCAACAAGGTTATCGCCATTTTCAATGGAATATCACTAAAAAACCAGCGATATTGGAAAGGGGCGACCACTCGGTCCCCCCGAGCGTATGGTTGGGGGCCCGGATCCTCCCGGGAAACCATTTTGGGCGGGGGGCGTGCCTCGGCTGGTATGCCCGAAGCGGCGTAGCCGGGGCGCGCCTTTTCCCGCCCAAGAGGGGTTGTCCTAGACACCTACACCGATGGCCACGCCCAGTAGGCGTACCGGCGGAGGGTACACGCCCTCCCGAAGAAGGATAAAGAGAGCGGGAATACGAAGAAGCGTCCTCTTGTTCCTGTGCTTGGAAGCTGCACCCACTCGTTGCACGTGAGCCCTCGACGGAACAAGGAGCAATTTTGTGAACTTGTAATTCTTGTGTTTCTCTTTCAGCGACTTCGAGGCTAAGGATCCAGGACCGTGTTGATCAACTTGGATCGAATATTCGCTAACAATGCCTCGCAAGAAGGCAGGAAAGAAGTCCGAGACTGACCAGATGCTTCGCATGCTGGTAAGAGATATGGCGAGCATGAAGAAGCAGATGGCTGCGATGAACAATCCGGGTAAACCAAAGAAGGTAATAGGCCCGGCATTGCCGGGAGTTGCCCCCGAGGGTAGGGGGAAACGGGTCAGGAATAGGGCGGCAGGGGGGGTGGTTCCGATCCCCGAGGTACCCCCGGCGAGCCCTGCCATTCCAGTCGAGGCCCCAGTTACGGTACCAATCCCGGACACGGGTCAGCCGATTCCGGTTGTGATTACGCCCGCCAACGAGGAGGACATGCCTCCTGAATTGGCCGCCCAGTTGGCCGCATGGCTCGGCAGAAAAACAGGGGGTGCTACGGCACCTGGAGACACAGCCGAAGAGGCCAGGTTACTAATGCAGCAGTTGCGGCGGTCGCGAGATGCCGCAAAGGCGAATCTCCCTCTTGTCCCCCCACAGGTGACCCCGGAAGGATCGGCAGCTGGCGTCGGAAAAACAGCGGGAACGACAACCGAGCCGGGTAAGCAGGCATTGCCAATTGGGGGGGAGGGCTCTTTGCCCTCAAGACGGGAGAGAGTGGTTCAACATATCCCGTTGGCCACGAAAGAATTGATATGGGCTGACAAGTATGTAAATATGTTTTCTCTGCTGACTGACCATCGCGATATGGAGTATGCTAAGACGCAGAAAGATTTGTGGCACCCGAGTGTCTGGCGAGCCAAGATGGCGGGATTCAGGGTGGATGAGACAATCACAAATTGGGCCAAGGCCTTTGCGATGTTTACTGCAATTATTGGGGAATGTAAGCCCGAGGTTTTGCCTGAATTGTCTTGCTATCAGGCACGAATAATGGATTTCTATGAAACGTATGAGGGGAATGAATGGATGGGTTACGATATGAAATTCTGTAAGGCCAAAGAGTACGATTCAACTCTAACGTGGGATTGTCTTGACTCGATTTCTTGGCAGAAGCAGCTCCTGCCGGGCGCGACGAAGACGTCCTCGCCAGGCGGGAATGGGTCGGGGTTTTCCCGCCAACAGCCCGCGGTGCCCTTTCGAGCGGGCGCCGGTGGCGACCACCAAGCAAAGACTGGTGGGAATGGGGGAAAGAGAGGGGTCTGTTGGAGCTTTAACAGGGGCAACTGCACCAGACCACAAGGGACATGTAAGTTCAGACATGCGTGTGCGGGTTGTGGGAATTCCTCGCACCCGTAGAGTTCATGCAGGTCCAAGAATGGCGGGTCGGGAGGTAGAGGAGGGTCCAAACAAGACTGAGGTGGACCACTGTGTACCGTTACCTACCCCCGTTGATGTCATGGCAATGATCCCCTGGCTAAACAAATACCCTGATCATGTCTCCGCTGGGGTGTTGAGAGATGGATTCTTATATGGTTTCCACATCCCGGCGGGGGATTTTCGTGGGGAACCACTTTGTAGAAACCAACTATCGACTCTGCATAATTCAGCGGTGGTGGAGAGGAAGATTGCAAAAGAGGTTACCCTGGGCCGGGTTGCGGGCCCATACCGGCACCCGCCAGTAACAAATTTCATATGTTCCCCGTTAGGAGTGGTCCCCAAAAAAGACCCGGGGGAATTTAGGCTGATCCACAACTTGTCAGCTCCGAAGGGTCTCTCGGTGAACGATGCGATTGACCCGGGAGTTTGTTCGGTGCGGTATGCATCCTTCGATGATGCCGTCACCATGTTGAATCGCCTGGGGCCCGGAGCGCTGATGGCAAAGTCAGATATCGAGTCAGCGTTACGGTTGCTCCCGGTACACCCACAGGATCAGCGTCTGTTAGGCTTTGTGTTCCAAGGACGTTATTACATGGATAGATGTATGCCAATGGGTTGCTCCATCTCTTGTGCTTATTTTGAGAAATTCAGCTGTTTTTTGGAATGGGCATTCACCGAGGCCACTGGGCATAGCCATGTTATGCATTACTTAGATGATTTTCTGTTCTTGGGGGCAGCCGGCGACACAAAATGTGCGCAGGCGCTACAGGAATTTTGCATTCTCATGAAGGAATTCGGAGTGCCATTGGCACCTGGTAAGACGGTGGGACCATCTACTTCACTGGAGTTTCTTGGAATCGAGCTCGATTCTGTGGAGGGATGTTTCCGTTTACCGGTAGGGAAAGTAGCGAAATTCAGGGCTTCCCTGGAACTGTGCCTTAGTAAGGAGAAAGTGACCCTGCATCAGGTACAACAAGCAGTGGGTCAGCTTAACTTTGCACTTAGGGTGATACCAATGGCCCGCCCCTTTTCACGCTCTATTGCACAAGCTATGGTGGGTCTCAAGGAAGGACACCACCGCACGAGACTGTCTGCAGAGGTTCGCCAGGACATGCGCATCTGGTTGGCATTTCTGGCGGACTTCAACAGTTGAGTGGTATGGAACAAGCCACCAGCGTCTTCGGACGAGCTAGGTTTGTGGACTGACTCGGCAGGGAGCGTGGGATTTGGCGCCATTTTTGGTAACCGATGGTCGGCGCAAACATGGCCGATATGGTGGCACACCAGCGGTCTCACAAGTAACATTGGGTTCCTCGAGCTATTCCCTATTTTTGTGGCTCTGATGGCATGGCCGGACGAGTTCAGAGATCGCTCTGTGGTATTTTGGTCCGACAATATGACTGTTGTTGAATGTATAAATAATCAGGCAGCACGCTGCAAATGGATATTGAGATTGTTGAAGGAAATTGTACTACTTTGCATGAGACTGAACGTACAGTTCGGGGCGAAACATGTGCCGGGTGTACTGAATCATGCCGCTGATGCACTCTCTCGTTCACATATGCAGGCGTTCAGGGGTTATCTACCTACTGCGGACCTAGCGGCGGCACCATTCCCCGAAGTACTCTGGCTACTCGGTGCCCCAGATTACAAGACCTCGTGGCAGCAAGCTTAGCCCCCAGGACGAGGAAGGCATACGAAGGAGCGTTTTGTTCCTATTGTGCATTTTTGGGTCCGGCAGGGGATCAGAAATGGGGTCAGGAGGATTGCTTCCTAAAGTTTCTGGTAGCATTACGCAGGGAAGGCCGATCAGTAGCAACGGCCAATAGGCACCGGGCGGCCGTGTCATTCATGGCGCAGGTGCATGGCATCAAGGACCCGACATCTTCCTTTTTTGGTAAAGAAAGCCCTTCGTGGATGGCAACGCCTTGAAGGTCGTAGAGTAGACGAGAGGCGCCCGATTGGGTTAGAAAGGTTGTCCCTGCTTATGTCGATACTACCCACGACATGTTCCTCCCATTTTGAAGCAGTTCTGTTCCGGGCCGCTTTCGCATTAGCGTTCCATGGGGCTATGCGGGTGAGCGAACTGGTCGCAAAGAATAAGAAAGATGTGGAGGGAGGTCTGTGTCGGGATCACATCCTGTTTAGGGGTGTGTTGGAATTAGGTAGCCTGGCCTAGGGCAAGACTAACATCTAGAGGCACAGTGTAAAGGTTGCAGACCACCCAAAAGTAACTTCACGCAATAGCACTCAAAAAGAAAAACACTACACCAAAATTATATGAAAATACGTGCTGCTTTATATAAAAATAATGTGCTCTGGGTTGTCCAGTATCAGTAACTCACATATAAATAATTCAAATCAGTTTAGATCACTTTCAGGGTTTAGCAATTACACGTTTTAAATCATTAGCAGATAATCACTTTTTCCACCTTACTAGCTGTCACTGTACTTCCGGATTCTGTTCACGCTTTTTCATTAGAATAACTATACCTTAGAATTAATTAGGCTAGATATACTCCGCTAGAACCTTGGGAGAAAGAATCTACTACACAGTATAAGCACAAATACGTTTCAATTCTGGACCACATTAACAATCAGCTTTTGTAGTAAAGACAATTCACTTTAGACACCACTGGCAGATATCTCTTACACTTCTGATAGCTCAGTTTAGGCATTTACTATACTCAGCTCACTTTGTATAATTCCTCAGATCAGTATTACTCTCCAGTTTGGCAAGAATAACCCCTTTTATTAGATCAGGGTAACTTTTCCCTTTAAATAAATAGTATTTCAGTTCACTTTCTTATCTGGTAAAAGGAAGGAGTGAAGACCTATGGATGCCAGCTTACAACAGTACCCGGTCAGTGATCCCCCATAGACGCTGTACTCTCAGAGTCAGAGTCTCAATTCACACAGTTGCTCCCAGGTAACCACCTCCTTACTTGTCTCTGTCGATGTTGTCTCAAGGGTAAGGCTGATCAAGCGCAAGGGCTGGGGGAAGGAAGGCTGACGAGGCTCTCACGCCCCACAAGACTTCCCAGCACAAGCCTGCTCCTCCGCGCTGCTCCCGCTCAGGAAAACCACGAAGGCAGAAGCCTCAAAGCCCCCAGACCTCTTCCGGCCTTGCAACTCTCCCTCCCTGCCCGAGCCGGCTCCTCAGCGCGGCGCTCGAACAGGAGGGACCAGGCCGATCACTCGGCCAGCTGAAAACCCCTCCGGCGCTTCTCCTCAGCGCCGATCTCCTCAGACGCTGCTCTAGCGGTCATGCGCGGAAGCGCTCTCGTCGAAGACGCGTCTCGCCGGTCCCGCTCCAGGGAGAGACGCTACACGCCTGGGCCTGCTCACTTCCTTGCCCCTCCTTCCGGGGATAGCTATCGCCGAGGGGGCATGCGCGATGGCGCTCTCACTTCCCTCAGCTTGGTCGCTACCGGCAACGCATCCACAGCGCGGTAGGTGCCCCAGGGGTCCTGCTCTCAGATGAAGTCACTGACCCTGTTCCTCAGCTCTCACCTTCTACCAAACGGATGGGGATGCCTGCCACACCTCACAGGACCAGTTTGGGGGTAAGGAAATCTGGTGATTGTCCAATGGAAGTTCTTCCTTTCCACACTAACGTGAGGAGGGGGTTAAAAACGGGGAGGCTCCTTCAGACTGAATCCACAGAGCTCTTCCTCAGCACTAATCCCCTATCCCTCCTTACTGGGCAGACTAGGGGCACAGGGGAACTCTCAGCTCAGCTCCCAGTACTGTTAAGATTAACCCCTTGATCCACCTGCCCAGGATCAGCAGGATGAGCTAACTTGGCTAGGACAACAGGACCAAGGAGGGGGCGAACCTTGACAGAGGGCTACTCTTGTAGAGGGAACCACCCTTCAGAATCCTACCCCCACTAGACCTCAGCCTTCACTCTAGCTGCTCCTCACTGACAGACAAAATGGCTGTCCAGCATTCCGCCTTATATAGGCTGCCCTTCAGTGGTCCAGAATGGACCAGAAGGTTCTGGAATGCCCTATGTTAGGCTATGGCCAGGTTCTGTTGGTGACAGTTGGGGCAGTTGGTGGCCACCATTTTAGGTGGTGCCAACTTTCCTGTCAGAACAGGCCTCTGGACCTGAGGTAAAAAACTATGAGGGGGAGAGGGAACACCTATCCCCCTGGCCAACACCTATAAAAAGCCAGTAGACACAAAAATTAATAAGGGTATGAGGGGCAAAAAGGGGACAAAATAAATAAAAATTAGGAGGGACTTCGCCAAAAAGTCAGACAGGTCTAACAGGGTGATTCAGTGGTAGTCACGATAGCTAAGTCCAAGACTGACCAGAAAGCTATGGGAGACAGTGTTGTGGTCCAGCGCATGCGAGGGTCTCCCATGTGCCCGGTAAAGTGCATTGAGGAATATTTGGCGCTGAGGGCGGATACATGGGGTGGGAGTCTGCTGAGACACATTGATGCCACCCCACTGACGAGGTTTCAGTTTCAGAGGGTGCTAGCATTGGCAATCGCAGCGGCGGGCTTGGACCCGTGCGATTTTGGGACCCACTCCTTCAGGATAGGGGCGGCTACTGAGGCTACAGCCAGGGGTCAGAGTGCCGAAGAGGTGAAACTGTTAGGACGATGGTCCTCGAATTGTTTTAAAAGGTATGTGCGGTTGCACATGTTATGAAGTCAAGTTCCATGCACTCACGCTTCTTGTCTTCTGTTTGATTTACAGTTTCGCGAGCATGTTATGCGGGGCGGAATTTGCAGTCGACCCGGCACCAGGGGACCAGCGGTCAGAGATCACCGGCTGAGGAGAGAGTGGTGTGGGTCGTGGGCCACTCATACGTGAGCGGGCCGGGGACGTATTAAAAAGCAGGTGACGCGACTCACGCAGCTGGGGAATACGGGTACAGAGTGACCTTCCACGGAAGGGGCGGGCTCTGTATTGACCAGTTTGAATCTTTTGTCGAGGAACTCTTAGGGCGGCAGAGGTCACCGCCATCTGTAATCACAGTACACCTGGGGGGCAATGACATGGTGACACTCGGTAAGCGAGTATTGCTCGAGCGAGTCTTGTCTACCGTTAGCTGGCTGGCGAGAAGAATCCCGGGGTGCACGATTGCATGGTCCCACATGATTCCCAAGAGGGTGTGGCGGGGGGGCCTCTCGGTGTCAGCACTGAACCATTCAGTGAAAAAGGTCAACAACAAAATTGGTAGGTTGTTTCGCTCGGCGCAGTTGCACAGTATTCCGCATGGGTGTATTCAGGGTGATCACATGTATCTCGATGATGGGGTTCACTTGTCCCGGGAGGGGAATGTCTTACTCATAGGGGACTTCATAGCATGGCTAAGGGGTTTAAGAAAGCATGACCTTTAGGAGGAGTTTGTGGGGGGGCCGGATAGCCGGTCAACTATCCGGCCTGTGGCGGTAAGGTCATAATCGGTGAGCAGTAATTTCAAGGTCCCTAGAGGGGGGCGCCACCCACTATGGATGGGAGCGCCCGGGTGGAGGCGGCCATTGGCCCCTCCCACGGGGAGGCGGCACCCACTAAGTATGGGTCGCCTAGGGGAAGACGGCCATAGGCCCCTTCCAGTGGAGGAGGCGGCTATATGCCCCTCCTACGAATTTCCCGGGGCCCGGATATCCGCGACGGCGGATGTGATAGACAGTGTGGGGTGGGAGGGGGAGTCCACGCTGCCTTCTTACAGACACCTCACACGGGTCCTTGGACGACTTTTAAGATGCCGTCGAGTTGAAATGGGGGGCCCCCAACAAGACAAGGGAAATTGGAGATGGCACAGAGGGTACAGTCCTCTGCGCGGCCGCCACTCACACCGTGAGGGCGAGAGTTTTGGTAGTAGGGATCTGACACCGGTTGCGACCTTGCCGTTGGCCCGTAATGCTAGGATGTACAATTTTAATTTAGAAAATATGCATTTGCGGGATGTTAGACTCGGCTAGGAAAACCTTTGTATTAGAGATTTGTTAAGGTTAGCCAATGAACATGTCTTCATCGAAATGTAATAAATGAAAATTGTACATGATATGAAACTTTTATTTAATGTTTTAATTTTGTTTCATATTTTAATAAATACGGCCGGGAGGGTAACTCCCTCCCGCCTTCCAAAAGTTCAGAACTGCGTCCGTCTTCCCATCCTTGGGGATTGTGTTGGGAGGGGGTGACAGGCATCCCGGCCATATCCATTGAAAACGGCGATAAACCCCGCTATCGCAGGGATTTTTATCTCCATGGCATTAAGCTTTGTTAATACAACGCTAACATGGAAATTATCGCCAGCGATAGCCCGCGATAGATTTTCTCACGCTAACAGCGGTCAGCGATAATTATCGCTGCCACTTATTACTATGCCCCTTGGTTTTCCCTAGCGCCGTTTTCAACAATGGAATTCTGGCAATTTCGACTCTTTCCGCCGCTTTTGCCTGGGATTCTATCGCCTCAGCGATGCACGTTGCTGATAGTGCGCTCACCAGGCGATAGAATACAGTGATATGTAGCGCTAATTTTTTCGCACGCTACACACGGTCAGCGATAATTATCGCTTGCCGTTGATGATATGCCCCCACATTGTTGCTGCTGTCCCATGCTGTTTTAAGGTGTTTAATGGCGTTGTTTTGTGAAGCTCACAAATCCTGTTGTATTGTTACAAAATATTCACATTTGAGGTGACCGTGCCAAGTACCACAAGCGCTTCGAACACTAATTTCAGGGTGACGTCACGCCAGCAATAACGGTTGTAACTTTTATCATACTCTTTTACAAGTTTCAGTACCAGTAATTCAAGGAGGTTTGGGGAAGATTCCGTCATTGAGAGAAAGTTCGGCATTGTTCGATTTAGTGCCAGTGAGACTTCTTGTCAAAATGAGGGGTATTGTTAGTCAACACGGGTCTAGCTGAGGGGCACTTGCATTGCCTGTAGTGAATAAGTTGCACGAAAAAGAACTACTGTAACTTAGCCGTTTATCCTTTGCAAGTCGATACTGCGAGTGCCTTTAACCCCTCCCACGCTTGTGATGGAACCGTTCCGTCACGCCCCTCGGGTGGGCTGTGCTGGTGAGGGATGTATGTCGTTACAACGCATACTTTTACAAAGCCTACCTTTACAATGCATTTTTTACACCGCAACATCCATTACAACGCATTCCATTACAACGCATACCTTTACAATGAATTCTTTGAAACTACCTTTACAACGCATCCCACTACAACGCATACTACATTTACAACGCATACCATTACAACGCATACCATTACATTGCATGTATGGTAAGTATTGGATAGTGTAGGGGTAAACATTACTATTCTAACTCCAGGAGGTGCAACAGTAGGGTAAGTGTTGGATAGTGTAGGGGTAAAAATTACTATTCTAATTCCAGGGGGTGCAACAGTTGGGTAAGTGTTGGATAGTGTAGGGGTAAAAATTACTATTCTAACTCCAGGGGGTGCAACAGTAGGGTAAGTGTTGGATAGTGTAGGTATGCGTTGTAATGGTATGCGTTGTAATGACTGCGTTGTAATGACATGCGTTGTAGTGGTATGTGTTGTAGTGACATGCGTTGTAATGGTTGCGTTGTAATGGCATGTGTTTTAATGGATGTTGCGTTGTAAAAGTTTAGTTGTAAAGGTAGTGCGTTGTAAAAGTTGCGTTGTAAGTGTTGTTTCCCGCTGGTGATGGAACGGTTCCGTCACGGCCCACTCGCCGCGCCTGCGCGGCGCTGATTTCGTGCCTGCGCAGCTCGTTCTATTGAGCGAATGGGGCAGTGACGGAACCGTTCCGTCACAAGCACAGCTCACCCGAGGGGCGTGACGGAGCGGTTCCGTCACCAGCGCGGGAGCGCCGCGCGGCCCCCCGCCCCTTAGCACTGCGGCCGAATAGCCGCCACAGTGAAAGGGTTAAAAACTAAAATAGCAACAACTCATGTTATTTGCTATATTTAGAAATGGCCTCAGGAACTATTTAATAAATTATCATAGTGCCAACCATACTGCCATTTTCGAACACACAATTGACCATGGTTGCAAAGTTTTGGACTCCATTTTAAGTTCCGAGCAATATTTGTATACATAGGGGTGAAGTGGACCGAGGGCAGAGAGGTATTGCTCAGTCCATACATGACTAGTGGGTTTGCATCAGCAGCCATGCGCTTGGTATTTCCTTTCCTCTTAGGGTCAATGCTCATTAAATGGGTGGGTGTAGTCACCTTCCAAATAAGTTCAAACCAAGGAAAGCACACCTGTGGATAAGCAGAAGCCACACTGGAGACATTAAAATATCATGTGGATTTTAATACAGGGATATGTTATGTGCGTACCTTGGGTGTCTGCCTTCCTCACCAAGGACCCACACACTGCCAAAACCAACGTCCACAAAGGAATGAAGGCCGTCGCCGACTGAATGAGGAGCAGCCGTCTGAAGCTGAACTCGGACAAGACGGAGGTCCTCATCCTCGGATCCACCCCCTCAGCCTGGGACGATTCCTGGTGGCCGACCACACTGGGAACAGCACCAACACCCACCGACCACGAACGCAATCTAGGATTCATCCTCGACTCCTCCCTCTCCATGTCTAAGCAGGTCAACGCCGTCTCCTCCTCCTGCTACAACACCCTCCGCAGGACCTACAAGTGGATCCCGACCGAAACAAAAAGAACGGTGACACAGGCCCTCGTCAGCAGCTGACTGGACTACGGCAACGCACTCTACGCAGGAATCCCAGCCAAACACCTATGACGACTACAACGCATCCAAAACGCCTCCGCCAGACTGATCATCAACATACCCCACCGCAGCCACATCACCCCCACATGAGAGACCTACACTGGCTCCCCGTCGACAAGAGGATCACCTTCAAACTCCTCACCCACGCACACAAAGCACTCCACAACACCGGACCAGCCTACCTGAACAGCAGACTCAACTTCCACACCCCCAACCGCCAGCTCCGCTCCGCCAGCCTCGCCCTCGCCGCTGTCCCCCACATCCAGCGAACGACCTCCGGTGGCAGATCCTTCTCCTACCTCGCCGCCAAGACCTGGAACACCCTCCCTACCCACATACAGCAGACCCAAGATCTACTCACCTTCAGGAGACTCCCCAAGACCTGGCTTTTCGACCTATAGCAGCACTCCCCCGCCTCCCTTCAGCGCCTTGAGACCCTCAGGGGTAAGTAGTGTGCTCTACAAGGACTCTGATTGATTGATTGATTGATTGATTGTCCAGGGTTCAGTTTATACTGAGTGACCAGGGTGCCTGCCAACCCCTAGGGGACTAGTACTCATTCGGGACCTTTGGAGGAGGATACCCTCTTTTGACTGTCAACAGGGGTGCCAATCCTATGTGATGGTTCAAGGATGTTGTTCGGCTACTGCCCTGTTTCAACACTCCTCCCACTCTGCCAGTAGGGAAAGTTAATGCACCCCTGCCCTGCCACAAGCAGTCCTGAACCCTGACCTCCTCCTAGGATACTCTTCCCCAAGCAGGAACATTTACTCAAAGATGGTTATATCACTTGAACATTAACTTGATTGATCTTAGGTTCCCATACGGTACATGTTGGCAACCAGTTCATGATACGTTAATCATTTTTCCTATAAGCAGTGCCACTGGAATTATGTGGCAGGGGAAGACCAAAGTATGCAGCAAGATTGACTAAATTATGCACAAGAAAAGGCATAATGCAGCACATTTTGTGATAGTATTGCTTTGTTAATTTATTATTTTTGCATATGGTAACGCTGTCTATGCAAAGATTGCACCTCATAGGTGGCAATTTAACAACCAAATGCAGCAATAAACCAACTGAAAGATGACCTGTCAACCTTTGTGAAGGGCCTTCCATTGCCCAGAAACATGCTTCCCCACATTTTTAGTAACTTTAGATCTGATTGAGGTAAAAACATTTGTTTTGTTAAAACCTGCTAATGAGTGATTGGCAAATCCGGCAAATATAAGCAATTATGCAAAAAATCATCAGGAAGCACATAAATGCAGTGTCCCTGCCAATAGGCCTTATGTGTTGCAGAGTACTTCAGATTCTACCTTAATTTACACTCCGATCCAATGGGGTGCTGTTAAGGTGGCTTTTGTATGTACTTGCCTTTTCTTGTTAAGACCTATCACTTATAAACAAAAATCGAACATAATTCAGTTCTAAAACCACAAAATCCTAAACTTTAAGATAGGAAGCAAAAATGTGGAGGGAACTTCACTCACTGCCTCTTGTCTTGAGAAGCATGTTTAGAGTATGTGACACCCATACCTCATCTCGTCAATCACAGAAAACAAACTGAAATATAGGAGTTTGAAGGACAAGGTCACACCTGCTCCTACTGTAATCCACTGGTTCCCTCTATCAGCCTGTATGAACATCAACATGTACTGCATCATTTACAGAGAACTCCACACAAAGACCACTCCTTTCTGGGCCTCCATGATCAAAACCTCTGGTGGTATCTGCAACTCATCACAACACCGAAGATTGGAAACCAAGAGACACAAGAAGGACAAAATCAGAGGGAAAGCCTTTTCCTTCAAGGATACAAAAATCTAGAGCAAAACATGACAAACCAAGTCATCCGAGAAGCATCCGTCTCCTCCTCTTCTGAAACACAGACGCACTTTCTTCACACAACTTGCAACATGCTAACAGTCCCTAGTGACCACATTTCTCCCCTCTCAAACACTGTTTATTCCTGTTTCATACGTATTCTCTTTTATGACCATATATTTTGTAAACATCTCTTTTCATAGAGCGCTCTTGTCTTACTTTCTAGGCTTGTGCATTATTGTCCTATACAAACATGATGCCATTGAACGCAAACAACATTTAGGGTGGAGGAAAGGATTGGAAGTGAGTTTCAAACTATGTGATCTTCGGTGGGGGAATTTGAATAGATTGCTATCCTTTGTACATACCCTCTTCCTGGATGAAATGCTTCAGATTTTTTGTCCATCATTTTGCAGGAATGGTTGAATCGACCGACTGTAGGGCAGTGGAGTTTCTTAACACCTGTGCCCACTGTTTAAGCGATATGTTGCTCTTTATAGTGCCACATTGTGCAGAGTGGCTTCCGAATGCAATTTATACACAGCCTCCTTTGTCTGGGGAGGTGGGGATAGCTTCTCCCTTGTTTCCTATTGCCATTTCAGTTCTTGTGGGCCTGCTATAGGATTGTCCACATGGAATTAACAAAACAAAAGAATTGAAAACTGGAGAGTGGAGTAGCCACCATAACTCAGTAACAATCAGTGGAATATGAGGGCCATCATTTAATTACTATGAGTAACTCCTTCTAAAATATAATGCTAGCCATTTAATATCATAGATTTGCCAGAATACCATCCCCTGAAACAGTGCCTTCGGGGGCGGCCTTAGACATGTGCAAGCTGTGCACCTGCACAAGGCCACCAAACCCCAGGGGCCACCACGCCAATATATATTCTTAATATAATAATCCTCTGAGGATGGATACATGTTTGTGTGGCGGCCCCTGGCAGGGATTTGGCGGCCTCCGGCTCTGTTCCACTTCCAAACACCCTGACCCCCCTCTCTTCACTGGCCTCCGTGCTCCGCCCCGCCCGGACCCCCTCTTCCGGGGCCCCCTACCTATGCTCCCTGCCCAGGGCCACCATGAGCCTAGAGCCGCCCCTGGTGCCTTAGCACCATCCCAGCTGACCTCTTCGAGCTGACACAATACTGCCTGTCTCAAAGTGAGTTGTCATCCTGGCAAGTGAACAAGCTAACACCAGTGCTGAGGGAATTGTTGGGTTTGGGACTTCTTTCAGCAGTAAGGGCAGGTGACCCAGCCATTTTGCCCCGGCCTATACTTTTTGTTCTCACTACTCTCAGAGCTCAAGATACAAGACTACCTCCACCTCTCTTAACTGATACATCTATGCGTCAACTCCATCATTAAAGATGAGCCTGCTATCAAACCTGGCTCACAGTCAGAACGAGTGATTCAAGCTGCTGCCAAGGGGCACCCAAAGTCTTCAAGCCCTGATACTTGAATGCAAACTCTCTTAGCGTCCCCCATCGTGTCTTAAAAGTCTGCAGCAGCCATCTTGGGCCACCCAGAAAAGTAAGTCATGAATGACACCTTCAGGCTGCCACCAGCTAGAAAATCAATGGTTCAACTTCGAAATCTGTGTAATGAAACATAAGAGTAAAGCGGTTGGGTAGATAAAACAGGTCAGAAGCACCGGAGGATAGCACGGAGAGTAGGACACACTCCCTTAGCTGACCTGTCCTGATTTCATGGGCCAACCCCAACTGAGGTGGTGGAAATGTGGCAGTGCTTTATAAAATTTGGAAATAACAAATATAAATATGTTCTCCCGCTTGATAAATAATACTAACATTGCCACTAACAGTGCCCACCCAGGTAAGTACAAAGACCAAGAGCAATGCGTATTTAGAGTTAGATTACAACCGCCGTCACTGCCTTATGCATCCACACCCAGAAGAGATGAAGGAAGATTTTTAAATGGCTCCTAATCAACAGCTGGAGAAATGTCACACACGCTCTAGTTACCAGCAAGTTGGACTAAGGAAACGCCTTTTGCGCCGGGATCCACAAACAACTTATCATGAGGCTGCAGTCCATTCAAAACTTGGCAGCCAGAATCACTGTCAACCTGCCACTACATGCACACATCTCACCTCACAGAGCTTGACTGGATACAATACACAAGTGGGCACATTTCAAACTTCTGGCCCTCACTTTCAAGCCACTTCATAACTTATGCCCTGCATATCTCAACAAGCACATCCTCTTTCACATACCCGCTAGACACCTACCATCAGCTGGACTCCTACTTGCACACATCCCACACACATGGAAAGCCAGTGGCCGAGCTGTGTGCTTCACTGCTCCTAAAGAGTAGAACGACGTGCCGCTACACATTTGAGGCTCCTCCCCACTTCTTGAATTCTACAAGTAGCTGAAGTACCTGCTCCTCAAACAACCTCCCTGAACCCTAGACTAAGCATGAGCGAATTTTGCGGATCTCGCGTTCGCGAATTTTGTGGATTCGCAATCCGCAAAATCCGCGAATTCCCGTGAATTTGCGGATTTTTTTTTTTTTTGTGTTCGCCCGTGTTTCTGCCAGTTCGCGAGGGTTTTGTACACTTTCGCAAATTGCGAACTTACCTGTCGGGTCGCAAGTTTCGCGAACTTGTTGTTTCTACGTGTCCAGCCTGTTTGGGACACTCTTCTTCATCACTGCCACTCTCTGTCACCACTGCCACTCTCTGACTACTCATGCCACCCTCTGGCCCACCCATGCCACCCTCTGTTTCATCACCACACCCTCTGGTTGTCCAGTGTACATTATTTTCGGCAAAGCAAAGCACACCTTCCCTGCCTCAAGTGACCTGAATTAATTTGGGGCTGATTCATGTGTCACAGAATATTTTTTTAGCTGGCACCTGCTTCCTTAGTGCGCCCTGATTAGTGATCTTTTGCACTTGCTATGCTTTCATTGTTGCAAAATTAGTTACAACACCTGCCCTGCCCCAACTGACAATAATGAATTAGGGGCTGATTAATGGATTTTAACTTCCAGCCTGGCTCCTGCTTGTCTCCCTTAGCTGTAATTCAGGACCTTTGTGGCATATGTGTAACTATTCTGAGGTTCAGAGCAGGGTCACATACTAGTTTCAACTGGCAACTGAACTCTGGAGGGGCCCCTCAGGAAGCACTCCAGGAAATGGCTACTAATGATGAGCCTGAACTTTTGAACCTGGTAAGTAGTTACTTTCAGTTTTGCTAAGATCGTATTTCTGCAATTTTGCACTTATTCGCGGGGCGCGAACTCACGCGAACAGTGCGAGCAGTGCGAGCAAAATCCGCTGCTCGCGGATTTGCGGATTTTGCGGGAAATTCGCAAATCTCGCGGATTGCGGATTTCCCGAAAATCCGCAAAATCCGCGAGCGGAACGGATTTTCCGCCCACGCCTACCCTAGACCTGGTCAGATCCTCAACTGCTTAGTGCCTAGATACCCTCATAGGTAGTAGAGCAGTACAAATCATGGTAACATACCATAACAATGGTCAACTACTTTATAAGATACTAGCAGCCCATCCCGACGTTGTCCGGGTATGAAGAGTTTAGTGGGTGACAGCTCGAGCTAGAGACGCTGCGCGTGTGGGAAAGTGCAGTCAGTTTCAATGTTAGTGTGCCAGCAGGGCCGCTTAGTTGCGCCAGCCACCGCTTGAGGCCGACTCCAGCCCTGGTTGATGTTGGGCGCGCCGTGTGGAAATTTGTTTATGCAGAGAGTTGAGTGACAGCGCGCAGGAGACGCTGCAGTTATTGTCCCCGCAGACACGCTCAGTGGCATGTGCCCCCGCTTGAAGCCCGGCTCCAGCTGCGACAGTATTACAATGCGAATTATGTGACCCTTGAAAGTTATTTGCCGGTATTATTTTTTTTTTAGGACCCACATGGCGTGAAGGCAGAAACTTAACTGCAATTTAGTAAAGCACCGACGGCATTCCGCCTCAGTCTGTTTGACACGCACCCAGCACAAGGCACACACTGTATTCGACCCCAGTACGTGTGACACGCCCCCAGCACAACGTGCAGGCCCACAAGTGAGTAGAGCGAACGGTTACTTACCAAGCCTCCAGCTGAACGCAGACGCTCATTGAACGCATACGGCCAGGTGCGCGATTGGCATCATAATTTCGGATTGTGGCGCGATTGTTGGTGGCCGATTGCCGTGCCCATTGGCCAAGGCCCTTGCTCCCGTGCAATTCCGCAATTGCCACGCCCATTGTCGTTTGTCACGGCCCTTGTTCCTGCGCAATTGGCGCGCCTCCAGCTGAACTCAGACGCCCATTGAACGCTCTTGCTTCCGTGCATCTCTGCACCCATTGGCCACGCCCCTTGCTCCCGTGCAATTGCGCAATTGCCACGCCCATTGTCGTTTGTCTTGCCACTTGCTCCCGCGCAATTGCCGCGCCCATTGTCGTTTGTGACGCCCTCCAGCACACGCCACCAGCCTTTGTCACACCCCCAGCACATGCCCCCAGCACAACGCACACATTTATGGAACGCTTTTTTTTTGTCGTCATACCGCGCCCCGCCCACGCACACGCCCACAAGGGACTACTTTGTTGGCAAGGTTCTTTAACCTTTCAAATGTATATGGTGGCCATCTGTATAGCCTATGTCCTTCTGCTGCAACTGCCCTTTCCAATGCTGTTTTGGGTGTTGTGATTGGTGCTGTG
Source organism: Lissotriton vulgaris (assembly GCF_964263255.1). Lineage (NCBI taxonomy): Eukaryota > Metazoa > Chordata > Amphibia > Caudata > Salamandridae > Lissotriton > Lissotriton vulgaris. The sequence continues at coordinate 916,536 of NW_028250265.1, forward strand.
GTTACTGAGATTACCCGCCTCAAAGGTTAGGGCTCCCTCTTTATAACATTAGTATAGATTACTGTATGCTAGAAATGAATGCCAATGCACCAGCATGCTCGGTTTCATTCGAGTTCCATAGTGCTTCAGCTGCAGAGGCTCAAGAACAAAATCTGAACAAAAACTAACCCTTGCCACCCCATTGTATTTGTGGATTGCTCCTTCCGGTTAGGCAGTGAGGCCTACAGGATGGAAGAGGTTGATAGCAAACTAGGGCCTCCGAAAAGTTAATAGGGGTGCCCTGAACATGGACAGGCGCTGAGTGACTGACAGTCACCCATCTTTAGCATTCATCAGCTTTGCCCATAGGGTTCAATGTAATGCTTGGGAAGGACGCTTTCCCTCCCTCTCCCACCACCCTGCATCTTTGTATTTATGTTTGCTCTTATTGGTGATGCAAAATACTATCTCTTTGGCCTAGTTCAAACAATGGTTGCTATATATATTTTTTTATATTAGGTGCTTACATAAGAGTACCAACAGCGTCTTCTCATTGTTTGAGTAATGCCTGGTGGGTTTAAGAGGCATCCTTATATAAATCTCAGGATGCCTTATTTGCACAGGAAGCCCCGAGTTCACTTTTATTAATCTTCCTCGAGGATTTCTAAAGTACTTGTTCCAACCCACTTTGCTAACTGGTCCCATAATTTTGAATACATTTTTATGGTGTTAGCTAATGCACACCGTCCTCATTGGGGCATAATGTAGACACCTGTGGCGCAGTGGGGTGGGGGGGATCCAACCCGTCATGCCCCCCTTTCAGCCCAAGGCCAATGAATGTCTGTGGGATATGGGATATTCAGGGGCCCCTTATCACATTCTGAAGGAGGGAGGACATCATTTTGCGTTACACCGCTGTTCTTCGAGTCCTCAAGTATTTTAAGGCCCTTTGCCTAGTGTTGTCCATGTCAGTTTGTTATGGGTGTCAGAGCAGTGTGATTTCTGAACTGGAGGGAGTTTCTCTAGAGTGGAGAGTTGCACTTGGGAAGTTACAGCATCCTTCAGAATTGAAACATACTCATCAGAGCTGTTACCGTTTCATGCTGAGTGCAACATTAACTTTGAAATCAACACTATAAAATCAGGCACAACCGTGTTTGCAACCAAATCCAAATCATTGAGCTTGTTCCTTGGTTGCGCATAGTTTTCCAGGTAGTACAGGGACAATTTAATGCCATCAAAATAGCGGGCACAGTAATCCTGGTTTCAAAAAGCTGTACTGTTCTTCTCCATTACTATGACAATATCTCTTTTAGGTCGAGCCTAGGCAGCGAGCATGCGTGGAAACGATACATGCTGTATTCAATGTATGGGCTTTGGGCACACCCCATGCTTTTAATTTGTTCCTTGTAGTGCCCCTCGTAAAATCTTGCTTTTCTATAGTCCCTTTGTAGTCTTTTTCCTGCATTTTGGCTCTTTGTTTCCGCCCTGGAGACTGACCCTGTTACACATATCAGCTCACTTTTCGGTAGGCTTGGCTCACTACTTATTTTGTTTTGACTTCGCTCACGGTGCCTTGCCTACCACCTACTACCTGTCGCTGCATTTTCTGCACGTGTCGGCACCTGGTGCTACTGGTAATTGACTTAGGGTCAGATGTATCAAGATACCCTTTTGCGAATCTCAAATAGCGATTTTTAAGGAATCGCTATTTGAGAATTGCTAAATGGAATGTATGTAGAAATTCGCTATTTTTTAGCGATTTCTTCAAATTCCTTAATTGCGATTAGCAAATTGCTAATCGCAATTAAGGAATCATTTCCCATTCATTTCTATGGGCCAGGAGGCCCATAGGAAGGAATGGGAAATTATTCTCAATTAGCGATTCGCAATTTACTAATCGCAAATTGAGAATAATTTCAAAGGTGCAAGGGTGTCTTAAGGACACCCTGCTGCACCCCTGAAATTGACATGTGTGCGCATATGGCGTACATACATGCCCTAAGGGCATGTATGAGCGTCACATGCCACCTTTACAAATTGCAAAAAGTGCATTTGTAAAAGAATTTGCAAATTACCACCAACTACAAGTTGGTATTAATTTGTGATTTCTTAGTGTGAATTCGCAAAACTTTCTTGTTTCTTACATACCATTTAAGGAATCGCTTTTTGCGATTACTTGAATGGTAGCGCAAAAGTAAGGAATCCCAAATTTTGCGATTCCTTATTTTTGCGATGCGATTTTTTTCATACATCGCATTTCCTGTTTTTTTTCGCAAACGCTGCTATTTTGCGATTCGCAGCGTTTGCGACAAAAAAAACACTTGATACATCTGCCCCATGATCTCTTAAAGAGCAGGCAGCGGATGTGGCATGTTTAAATTGCAAAAACGTTGTTTATTTGTATAACTTGAGAAACTGTGCTGCTTTTATTTTATCAGCACAGCACCCACTTCAGGGACGCTACACTTCAGGTTGTTGTCTTTGTTCCTCCACAGTGTCGCTATGTGCGTACCTTTACCTTGTTTTTCTTGCTAACACCTCCATGTGTGGAGGGAGAAGACTGGTTGTCATAGGGACGCCCCGGAGAGGCTCAGGTATTGGATCAAAGTGGAGAGGAGAATTACAATGCACGTGTAAACAAGGCAGCAGCCTTAAGCTGCCTGTAATTGGGATCTGCACTTTTCTCTGCGACAGCATTTACATGGGATGGCAGGGGGTGGGCAGCCACTGTATCCATGAGCAAATGTTTTCAAACGTCATCTACATCTTTCCCGCAGTTGGAATGGGGCACTTCTCAACTCTGGGAAGACAGTGAGACCGGGGGCTCCCTGTCCACAGAGAGAGAACGACACGCCCCCATGGATACCAGGACTGAGAGAACTTTCACCCACTGCAGACAGTGATACAGGATTCCAGGTAGGCTGGTGACATTACAGTACTATGCTTGCCAGGATTCTGTGACTAAAAACTGATAGGCTATTTCAGCTTTTAAAACAAATAAACAGCATAATAATGATAACATGTAGCATTTCCCCTGTTCGGTTATCACAGGAAATTACACAACTTGTCTCTACGCAACCACCATGACTGTAGTTCTGGTAAATTTACGGCACCCCTGGGAACTTCAGAATGTGTCCACTTTACTAGGAACAACCACAACTAACTGTAGTCGGGTCCTCTGTTTAAAGTTCATAGCAGAATTGCTCACAGGTGAATTAAGTAAAGTAAAACCCAGGTTTGAAACATGCAGTCCCACTTTGCACCAGGGCTGTCCCCTTTGCTATTGGAATGTTGGCTCCTTCAGTAGAAGCTCTTCACTACACCTCAGTCTTGACCTCCAGCACAGCACAGTTTCCTGTTCTCCAACAGCCACCGCACTACAAGCAGCTTGTTCAATTCACATCACTGATCTGTAATTTCAGAAATAATGCATGCCACGGAGCCACATGTCAACAATGTAAACCATCACTAAAAGGCAGCAGGCGCGTAGCAAGCATCCCTAAACGCCCATCTATGGACTGAACTGTCAAAACCATCGTACTCATACCTTCTAGATTCATTGGAACACCTGGAATTAACTAACCTTTGGGAGTCATCGACTGACAACAACAGCTTCAAAAGGGTGGTAACAAAAGTTTCTAAACTGATATCATCTATTGAAGATAAAGAAACCCTGGCCAAGAGGGCACATGGATGGGCTGTGCTGAAAGATTACAACACCTGAAGCCGCAGGAATACCTGAAAATGATACATTTCTAAACCTGCGTCTCGGTGTCCTACCAATTCAACTGCATTTGGCACCCTGGAAAAGGAGGCCAGAAGATCATCTTTGCCGTCTTTGTAGATCAGGGAATGAGGATCTAATACATATAATCTGCATCTGCCCTAACTTGATAGACATAAGGCTCGCCCTATTTCGATCACTATGGAATCAAAAAGATGTAGCAAGCTGCAGGCAAGCTGTGATGATATGCTTCAAACCTGAAGAGGTCCAGCTAAATTGTAGACTGACGAAGTTCTTTGACATTGTGGCCACAAGACTTAAGAACCAACCACATGGCGCAGCGACTAATAGCACGCAACAGCTTGCTAATCAAGGAACAGTCTGCTAAGGATCCGTCAAGTTAAAAGCAGGCACCAGCACACTGAGTCACATTTTTAAACCTATAGGAGGATTACAGACAATGCATACGAAAACAATGACTTTATAGGGCTTTTAAACACCTTTTTTCCTTTTTAACAATATATGTGAAATCAAGCTTATAAGGATTTTAACGATGGAAGTTTTAATATTGTGAGTTTTAATTAACTGTACAATAAAGCAATTCTCAATTCCTTGTAAAATTGAGAGCCACCAGCACTAAAAGGAAGCAGGCAACACAAGAAGCAGGTAAAACCGCAAAGATTCCATTCAAGCTCAACAAGACCCCAGAGTTGTGTTTAGGAACCTTCACTAAACACTACTCTGAATGGATCCATCATTACACGGAACACATACTACGACACCCTGTAACTGTAACTCTGGTCGGTACGACAACCCAGAAACATGCACTATTTTTTGTTGTTGCAGTTTTTTTATATTGTGCGAACTTGGACCCAAGGGCATTGGGGCTCTTTACATGAGCACCAGCTTACATTAGACACTTTTTAGGCACACAGTGTTTAAGGGATTTGCCCAGAGTCACAAGATGTTGAGCCGAGGCCAGGACTCTAGCCTAGTTCCCCCGTTCCAAGGTCAGCACTCTAGCTGTCAGACCACATCTCTTCGCAATGAAAGTCCTCATAGCGTTACATAACCTAGTAATGCACACAACTAGAAATTATTTTATATTCCAAATATCTTAGAAACCTATCTCCAGTGGTGCAGTACTCCTGCTAACCTCTGATCCAAATAGATCAATGAAGCGGACATGACTCCAGATATTCACAATTGCTATTTTTTTATGTGGGACGTTACAGCTTGTGTATTTGGGGTCTATTAGACCAGTACTCTACCTATATTTTATCGTGATTGACATGCCTTGTTAAGTCTTTCTTCATAGTGCAGTGTTCGGCTGACCTTATGTGGTCAAAAGAAAAACTGCTTTAAAAAGCACTTTTGAGAGAGGGACTAAGGCAGCAGTTAGAGTCAATAATGGGTCTAAAAGCAAAAAGCCACTCAACAGTGGTATAGGTATGTTCTTCATGAAAAGCTCAGATGGACTCTCTCTCCCTCACTAAGTACAGCATATAATATCAGCTGCCGTCGAGTTGACAGTTCCACATGACTTCTTCGGATATTTTACATAGCTCTGGCATGACTGGATGCTTTCACCACCTTTCCCACATCGATAAGTTGTAATCTTCTCTTGTCCTTGGTCATTCCTCCCCTCTCCCATGATAACTCCTCTCCTCGTTTGTTATCGCCATTCCCTCGGATGACTTCTCCTTCTCGTACCTTGCTATCTATTCGGATAAAACTCTTTTGTTATAACTGATGAGGCTCATCCACACCTGCAGTGGAAACAAAATGAGAGTAAACATTCCACAGGGAAGGCTAAACACAGACAAAATGTGAGATTGCAACTCAAGCTTGAGCTGAAACAAAGGACGGTAGGCTAGAATGATATGACACGTAAAGTTAGTCCAACATTTACCTTAGGCCTCAATTTAACTGTGAACTTTGGTTAATGCACTGGCTTACAAATACATGCCCATTTCTAAACAAATATATACAGCTATATACTATATATAGTATATATACTTGAATACAATGCAACGAATTATGAAAGTATCGCTGTAAACGTATTTGCGATTGCATTTAAGGAATCTCAAATTGCATGAATGTAAAATAGCTAGCGATTTCGCTGATAGGGGTCGCTATTTACCGTGAAATCAAACTTCATGGTAAATAGCAAAAACTGTGAAAAATGCACTAAATCAATTTCGCTTGATGTATCTAGCTGTATGAGTGCTGACTACACATGATTATAAAGCACCACTACGTTATCTCAGCTGGGATCAAGATCACACTTCCTCACACCCTAAAATCAAGCAAGAAGCAAGAGTGGGTGTGGAAGTCCTGACTGGGGCACGCACTATTTAACTTTCAAATCTGCAAGAAAAAGCTCATAATAATGTCTCACTCTAAAGACAGACCCTCTGTAATGGAGTTTTCAGCCAAAATCAGCAGAGGAGCATTTTAAAAAGAGAGACACAATTGAATTTAAAGATAATAATACCCCCCCCCCACATCAAGCTGTCAACTTAAATAAAAATATAAATAAATCTTAAGTGTTTTAGGAGTTTTCTTAGCCGCACCATTATAGGCATTTAACCAGAAAAGATCAGAGGGAGGTTACTCCATTTTGGAATCACCTAATTTTCCAACATGTGGATGACCTCTGAAAAGCTAGCAAGGCTGGGATAGAGTTTGTTAAAAATATTTGTTATTGTTTTTCTTCTGTAGCATAAGCATACCAAACAGATCACGTGCCACACAAGATCAACCCGAAGCCCGGTGGGCATTCGTCTACCGAGCCCCTGGTCACTCCCAAGTGACCCCAACTCTGTCCCCTCGGCTTTCAGGTACTCTTCGACAAGAATCCACATTTGGATTCCAACAGACACTTTTCTTCCTTCCAGCAGTGGCTCTTCTTCGAAGTCCTACATTGAGTTTGACGGCGGTTTCCGACCCCACTTCAGCCCTATGCACCCAGCTTCCCTGGGATAGGTAACTTGGGTACCTCTGTATCCATGGGTGGGGTGGCTCTCCAAACTTTTGTCATGCACTGAGTTTCTTTGAAGACCACTGGGAAGGGTCCTTAAATTCTAAAACTTCAACCGCAACTGTCCCATAGAATTGTATGGAGCACGCGGTCGTGTTCCCACACTGCACCCGTCCTCCGTGGGGTCCCTACTTACTCCCGTTGGGTGGTTCCTTGGGGTCCAAGCGATTCTATGTCCTCTCTACACTGTCTTGTGTCTTGACTCGAGTCGTGGTTCTTTTACCACTTACTTAGTATATGGTTTGGTCCCCCCTGGGGCCCACTGTGTATTAGTGCTGTTTATTTTAATTTCTGTGCTTAAGTATTGTGTGCTTTGTGATTATCTCCGTGTATGAGATACTGTGACGTACTAGATAACTACTGTGCGGTTCTCCTTTCATTTAACCAATACTATAAGGTTGCATTCTGGTAAAGCAAGCTGCTTAACATTCCTTCAAGACTAAGCCTGAAGGCTGCTCTCCGCTGCTACCACTTGGATAGCTTTCTAAGGTTATCTTTGACCTCTTAAATCCCCATAAGGGTTTTTGGACCAGTGCAATGTGCCCACTTTAATTAGTGATATAGAAAACAGTTGGTTCCGTTGGGTAATACAATTGCTGTGATTTATGTATTAAATACAAAAGCAACAATGCATCTCAATTTGTTATTAACGAATGAAAAACAATTTTTACATAAGAACACACCGGTAGAAGAAGAATTCACAAAAACAGAGTTCCTTTACTCTTTTGTTATTTCAAAAAGATAACAAATATGAATATGGCTGTCACAAACACAAATGTATTGCGACGATACAAAGGTGACTGTTGTGAAGAAGTGACATGTGGTTACAAGTGAAATCAGTGGTGCACTACGTACATTACATACATTGGTGGTATAGATAAATGCAATTCAGAAATCCTGTCCTGTCCTTTGATTTTTAATATGAATGCAAGAACCAATGGTGATTTTAGGTTAAGGTCAAGCACACTGTATGGACATGTATGACAATAATGTCGATGTTTCGACCCTGGAAAAACGGGTCTTCTTCAGGACTGCAAAGAGGCGCGGTGGACAGCCTCGAGGCCGATAATCCAATGAATGCAATTAAAGGAAAGCTGTGATCCAATCAGCGGAGTTAACACAAAGCTGTGATCCTAATAAAATATAAAAAAGTCAGGACATTGTGGGGATACAGTAAAGGTATCCAGGGTAATAAAGCTGATCAATTCAAAAAGGAGACATTCGCCATCCGGTCTAATTTATATTGTGAAAACAACACACTCAGAGTGTTGGAAATCTCCACCATCAGGTTGGAGTCTTAAATGTGGGCAGTGGCTCAGATACTTGACTCCCACGTGACTCTTTACTACCTTTGGCTAAATCATCACTTGCCGTGCCCTCAGAGTAGATGAGGATAAATAAGTCCTGAAGAAATGCCTAGATCCTTATTTACTGAATAAGGCATGAAACATGTTGACCCCTTGCACAACTCACTAAAACCTAAGAACTGAGACGGGTTTAATCCTCTCTCCTCAGTCTATGACTCCTTAGTTTGTTTTTATTCATGGCCCAGGTACTCCTTGAATAAACTGTATCTGGAGAATCCAGGAGCCATTTTTAAATCACACAACACTATCCCATTTCTACTCACTACACATAGGGACCCTCAAATTACATATCGCTTCACCACGGCAAACCGAGAAGACCACCGGAAAGAACCCTCCTGTGGGGCCCGTTGGGCATTGTATCCCCAGCCCAACGAGGAGCTGCCCTATGATGAAGCATGATACCCCTCAGGTGTGAGGGCCCTTGCATCTTATTGGAGCTATCCCAGGACGAGAGCACACGCTATCTAGTCCTATCTAGCATCTGTCTGTAACTGAAATTTTTTACGTGACCTGCCACATCTCACACGTCACAGCACCCCCTACCCCCCACCAGGAACAGCATACCCTCTTCTCTTTACCAGTATCCTCTGGCCTGTATGCAGGACCTACCAAGCCCCTCGTCCCTCCCTGTAAGACCATAAAACATAAGTTGTTTGCATCAAATAATGCCAGTTTAAAGGTGTTGGAGCTTGACACACTATGCAAATAAGCAGATAATTGTTAATTCATTTGCCCAATGGCTGCAGAGCAAGAACAAATATTCATGGTGACAAGGGGGATCCCTGTCGCGTACTTCTGGAGAGGGTGATAGGTGGGGTCCTGATATTATTAATTTTAAGTCTAGTGTTCGGCTTACGGAAGTTCGTCCAAATGTATAAAGTGATGTGACCCAAAAGTATTTTATCCAATGCTTTTGTAAGAAAATTCTAATTTAACCTATCAAAAGCTTTCCCCACAACCAAGCAAGAGAAGGAGCATCTAGGTCTTTGATTTAGTCAGTCACCAAACCGGTCAGATCAAGGGTTAAATAGACATTTCCCATTACTGTCTATTCTTAGGGCTTCTAAGCGATACAACAGGATTTTAGTATACATTTGTAAGTCAATATTAGGTACTGCTCAAAATTGATATGACTCACAGTGTTTTGGGTCTTTATTGAATTTTAGTATACAAACTGTTACTGGTTCTATCATAGTTTTGGTGACTGTTAGAGACATCAAGAATTAACGGTGTCCCATGCGATCCTTCTCCAAAATCTCTGGACAATTGGAGTCCGAGATGAGGCTCTGGACTTGATTTGATTCTTCCTGGCTGGGCGATCGTTCCAAGTATCTGTGCCACCTTTCCATTCGCAGGTTCATGCCCTGTGTAGAGGGGTACATCAAGGCTCTATCCTGAGCCCACTCTTATTCAATCTGTATGTGGGACCCTTAGCGGAGGTGGCCAGAGGCAGGGGGCTGTCCCTGGTGTCGTATGCAGATGACACCCAGCTGGTGATTGCTTTTTCCAAAAAATGTTGCGCCAATCTGGAGACCTTCAAAGAAGATCTGGCTATTATCTCGGACTGGATGATGGCTAATTGCCTTCAATTAAATGCCGGCAAAAAGAAGGAGTCAGGTCCTAATCGGGACTGAGGGGGGCTGGACCATACTATAATGAAGAGAAAATAGAAAATGCCCACACCTCATGAAATGAACAATTATTCAAAGAAGCACGTGTAACTGAATGACACATGTGAAGGTACATTTATTTATACCAGCGACTAATGTTTTTTTGAATTTTTCAACAAAATATTTTTTGAAAAGCAGAAAAAGAGGGGTAAACCCACACAATCAACACAGTGATTATACAAATACATACAATTATTAATTCTTAATATTTTTTGTTCTGTGTTCCCATGTTTTTCATCAATTGTTGTTGTCCATCATTGTCAATAATTGTATGTATTTGTATAATCACTGTGTTGATTGTGTGGGTTTACCCCTCTTTTTCTGCTTTTCAAAAAATATTTTGTTGAAAAATTCAAAAAAAACATTAGTCGCTGGTATAAATAAATGTACCTTCACATGTGTCATTCAGTTACACGTGCTTCTTTGAATAATTGTTCATTTCATGAGGTGTGGGCATTTTCTATTTTCTCTTCAATTAAATGCCAGCAAGTATGAGATTCTTCTATATGGGAAGGACCAGGAGCTCTGGTCTGAGCAGTGGTGGCCTGAACATCTGAAACTTGCCCCGTTACCGAAGGAGTCGGTAAAGAACCTGGGCATTTGGTTCGACTCCGGATTAACATTTGAGAAGCCGACAAGAGCTGTTGCTGCTGTTTGTTTTGGGTTCCTGAGAGGACTGAGGCCTTTGCTTGGTCTCTTTCCGCCTAGAGTACGCCAAACCATAATGCAAGCCTCCATTCTTGCGAGGCTTGACTACGGCAATGTTTTATATCTAGGTGCTAATAAGGCAAGTATCAAATGCCTGCAGAGGGTCCAAAACGCGGCAGCACGCATGCTAGTGGCACTCCCAAGATCTCAATCAGTTGCACGAGTGCTTTTGAAACTGCATTGGCTGCCAATTGAAGCCTGTATTCAGTTTAAAGTGATGTGTACTGCGCACAAAATCCTGAGACATCAAGCCCCCATTGGGCTATCAGGCCTGTTGAAGCCCTACTTGCCCAGGCGCGTTTTGCGCTCCGCACACCACGGTTTGGTTTGTGTCCCTCGAGTGAGAAAAGCAAGGGCTGGGGGGCGCTCGTTTGGCTTCATGGCGGCCCAACTTTGGAATTCCCTCCCTGTTAGCATTCGAGCCATCCACAATCTTCTGGCATTTCGGAAATCGCTAAAAACATGGTTGTTCCCCACTCTTTAATACTCTTTAATGTGCTGTACTTGTAAGTCTCCCTGTATCTCTCTGCCGGTTTCTGGTTGCGCTGGGACGTCTCATCGCTGAGGCAGCCATGAGCATTACAAATCCTGTATAAATAAATAAATTACAAACATTCACTAGTAGTTTACAAGGTATATCTTTAAAAATGTGCCCGTAAAGCCAACGGACTTGGATTTTTATTATTAGGGAGATTTGTTATAAGATATATAACCTCATCATGAGAGATAGGCTTGTTGATGAGGTCTCCAATCACTTGCTGTAGAGGTGGGGATGTGATGGTTGTATGATGGAACCACACATGCGTTTACCACACATGCCAGTTCCACAAAGGCTAAACAATGAAATTCGTAAACACAAATATGCCTTTATCATGCATGCCTTTACAACGAATCATTTATTGTTAAGGCATATTTGGCAAATACATATCCATGATTAAGAATTCACAGGTAAGTCTTAACCCCCGAACCCTGCCTCTGGCCTGAGTTCTAAAACTATCTCACTCCCCCCAAGCCCTAGTAACTTTTTCACCCCGACCTCTCTATATCCCTAAAAACTATACCCTAAGCCCTAAAAATGACCCTCCCCCCGATTCCTAAAAGATATCACGCTCACTGCCCCCACCCTGAACCCTAAAACGGCCCCCAAGCCCTGAAAACCACCCCGAGCCCCCACCCACTAAAAACTACCCCGCACCCCCACCCCTAAAATGTACTCCGACCCCTCCACCCACTAAAAACTACCCCGAACTACCCCAACCCCTAAAAATCACTCCGACCCCCCATCCCCTAAAAACAACGTCACTTACCTCACAACTATCTCTTCCTGCTTCCGTCATGCATGGTTACAGCAATGTGCGGCAGGGATTGCGTACTACAGCCTTCATTGTAAAGGCTGTTCATTGTTCAGCCTTTGTGGTAAAGGCTGTTTCCCAAATGTGATATCTCATAGGTCTTCAGATTGTATCAATTCAACGACCTCTTCTTCTTTGGATAAGTCTGAGTATTAGTCAAAGAGTCTCTGGGCTGTACCCTCAGGAGACACAACTAAATGCCCTGAGGAATCTATTAAATGTTTGACATTATTGCGAGAGGATTGCATTTTCGGTTTATGAGCCAACAGACTGTCGGATTTGTCCCCTTACACACAGTATTTTTGATTTGTTTGTAGAAAATGACAAGCTGTTTCACTTAACAGGATTTTGTTCTAGTTTGTTTTTTGCCGATTTGAGCTCTCTATGGTTATGTCTGGATCCCAAGCGTTGGTGTTGTTGGTTGAGTTGCATATTTTTTAGTTCCAGGTTCCTTTTATTTTTTTCAATTTGAAGAAAGTGGAAGTGTGAGAAATAAGCTCCTCCTGGATTACTACCTTAGCTCCATGCCATATCATGTCCCACGTAGCAACACCATTGGTATTCTCTTGAAAACAATATTTGATTGCTTCTCTGATCAAGTGATCAATTACTGGGTTATGGATTACCATCTCATTCATGCACCAATGTCTAGAAAAAGCCTCCATACAGAATGCTGCATGGATATCAAGGCCACTGGGGCATGTTCAGAAATAACAAATTCTCCAAGATGAAATTATTTGTAGAGCTATATGTTCTATGAATGAACTTCTGTCAATCTGGTGAAAATGACGCCAGGTATCAATCAGGTTTAAGTATGCTAAACCTTGTCTGAGGGATTGTGGAAGGTTATTTTGTCCACTGAGCAAGCATGAATGGTCCCATGCTGGGTTTAACATAAGATTTAAATCCCCACCTATTATCAATAGGTCTTGAGCAAAGCCTGAAATGTGGAGAAACAAATCTGAAAAGAATGCCTCTCATTAGGGGTATATACACATATAAAGGTTATTTATTTCTTTATTCTCCAAATTTTCCTTTCTAAAGTAGCAATGACTATTCGCACCATGGTGTATCACATTGAAAATAAGGAGGGTACCCCTTCTGCATAGTGTGGACATCCCGTTTATTTTAGTGGGACCTAATTGGTGAAATTGTATGGGTTTTAATGGGGCTTTCAAGCTGTTTCTCTTTCAAGCAAATGAGTTTCTTGTAAGCGTGCTACATTTATTTCCGAAGCGTCTAACCATTTAAGAAGAGTCTTGCATTTCAATGGGAGTTAAGACGCTTCTTGTTTAGGGATCAATCAAAACATTTATAGTGCACTGCTAATCACCCCGGAAGGTCCAGAGGCGCTAGAGGTCGCTGATGGTGCATGGAGGTTTGGCACACTCAGAACATCCAGATCTTTAGATCTCTCCTAAATGGCTGGAGCGATGAGGCAGTCCTGAGGTGCAGGGGGAGGACTCTCCAAGCCTTGGCTGCCGTATGTGAGAAGGAACGTCCTCTGTGGTTGGCTCGACGGATTCAAGGAGTGTCTGCGAGGGAGAGGGAGGCCAAATGAAGGAGCCTGGTCGGTTGGAGGAAGGTGAGGCATTTGTTGATGTATGCTGGTCCTTTGTTATGCAGGGCTTTGTAGTTGCGAGTCAGCATCTTAAACTGGCATCTATACTGAATCGGGAGGCAGTGAAGCTTTTTCAGGTGTGGTGTGGTGTGATGTTGGTCCTTCTGGGGGGGTTAAGTGTGAGTCTTTCCACTGTGTTCTGTATGGTTTGGAGTCTTTTGATGAGTCGCACAGTGATTCCCCGTAGAGTGTGTTTCCATAGTCCAGTCTGCTCGCAACGAGGGCCTGTGTGATGGTCCCTCTGGTGTTTGTTAGGAGCCACCGGAAGATCTTTCAGAGCATACGAAGGGTGAAAAAGCAGGCCTATGGGAATTCGCTGATTTGGTTCTTCATGGATAGTTTGCTGTATAGGATGAGGCTATGATTAAGTGTGTGGACTGCGGGGGTGGGTGCCCAGCTCCGTCGGTTACCATGTGCTGTTCCACAGCGAGGTGTTTCCAAAATGAGGATTTCCATTTAGTCTAAGTTGAGTTTGAGACAGTTGTGCTTCATCCAGTTTGCGAAGTTCTTAATGCACCTATGGAAGTTGGCTTTTGTGATGGAGGGATCTTCGGACAGTGAGAGGATGAGCTGTGTGTTGGCATACAATATAATTATTATATGGGTCACTGTCTATTCCATGTGGAGTTGACTCCTTAGAACATGTTAAAGATTAGGAATGTATGGCGATACATTGTGTATATATAAACTTTCCTGTTTTCAGTTTCTATTTTTGGTAAATTCTGGTGGGGTTTTTTCAGTGTTTTCAAGTGATTTCAATAACTTTAAAAAACAGTTGTTATCAGTGGTTACACATTTTCGCGCCACTAAAAACAACGGAAAAAGTGTTTTTCCGGTGTTTATGGAACGTTTTGCTTTTATTATTGCTTGCTTTCTGCACTGATAGCACATGGTATATAGACAGTGTACGTAGAGTGTATATAAGGTCCAAATACATTTTTGCAAATTAAACTTATTGTAGTACACCACACAATAGGTCTTCAGTGAGTCTTTGGTCATGTGTGCTCGCTCTCTCTTTCCCATGTGAACTTCTGTGAAAAGACCCTCTCAACATTGGCACTTGGGACGGGCAATGCCAAAACAGCCAGTACACAATTTGTTAACTCTGGCCTCTGACATAGCTTTCCATGCCAATACTGGTGCACTTGAAGATTGCAATTCTCAGGGCAGGTTCTGCAACATTTTTGTTGAGATGGGCGCTTATGCCCTCAGAGTTATTGAAGAGGTCAAAAATGAAGCAGCACTTTTGAAACTATGGAGGAAATTACCCTTCACTGAAGGGATGTAGAACTTGTACAGAGTATCACAGTGAGGTTTCATTGACTTCAAATGCCATTGGTGGTGAAGGAACATTTCTATAAATCATTGCACTCCATTTCTCATAAATTGCAAAAATAAATGTTCCTGAATTGCTCTTCAACATTGCTTTGTTTACCAAGTGCAAGCACTCTAACATGGAACATCTTGCAGTGCCAAAGTCACTAAAGGTGTCAAAGAGATGTTTCACATCTACACCAATTATGTTGAACACTTGGCAGACAAGGAATTTTCAGACTCTATTTTTTTTATTATGTCCACTACAGCATTTATGTTTTCCTGTAAAAATCTAAGAGTGCAGTGTACTTTTTTTCACATCACTATCAATTTACGACCAAAGATCCTCACATTTCTTGCCTTTGGCATCATCACTCAGCAAAAATTCAGTAATTGGTTGCCACATGGATAATATAGCATGCATAGCCCCTTGGAGTTAGTGCCATCAGCTAAGGGACACAGTTGGGATGATTCTTTAGCTGATGCCACACAAAGCACGAAATTATAAATATTTACATTTTAGTTCCTGTGTATAAGATAACAATGCACCAAAATGGACTAAAAAGCCAATAGCATCCCTCATTAACTCTGAAGATTATTATGATGCTTTAAGCATACCATCTAACAAGTGGCAAGGATCTCTTACAGGGAATAACTTCAGCTCAGGTATCTATTTAGACAGGTCATCACACAACTTTTTTATATACATAGCTGAATCACTGCAAATACAAACAATATCACTCCAATCTTTGTTGAACTTGGAAGGAAACTTTTTTGCAGAGCATTCCAAGTGACACTGTGTTCCATGTTTTCCAAAAGTCTGGTGTAATATTTTCACTACTATCCCAGATGCTTGGTGATAGCGCTCTTTTTACATATACTTGTCACTATAACTTGCATGGAATGTTTAAAGCCTGAGGCATTGGCAATTCACTTACTATCAATACTGACCCACTAGAAACTGGGGGCTGATGTATTAAGGGGTTTTATCCATTCTCTGTGGGCAAATGTGATGACACATATTAGGAAAGATTCTTATGAAACTAGCCATTTTACCTATCAGTGAAAGAATCAAACGCAGTCAAAATATCAAATATGATTTTGACATTTCCTGATTCTCTACCGTTTAGAACATAATTAAATAAGACCTAAAACATGCTTCTAAACCCTGCATCTTTCGACCAAAGACCACAAAACTGAAATAAGCAAAAGGAAGAAGAAACAATATTTTAGTGGCACCCGTAAACAACGAAACTCAAGCAGAATAATGTTAGCCCAGTCTTCCTTACTGCTAGCGTGTATCACAAAGTTACATTGTATTGGCCCCTTCAGGAAGTAAAAATCACTCTTTCATTCTCTTTTTCCTTTCTTCGAATGGCATTTAGTTTGTGGTTGTTCAGGTGTTTTTTCAGTGTTTATATGTTTTCACTGGTGAGGGCTATTTCTCTTTCAGTGGGGTTTTATCAGTTATTATAGGTTTAAACCTAAAACCCCACAGCCTATGTATATATAGTGTCCCTTCCATTACCAGTCTACTTGGGTGGGTAAATGGATGCCAGCACTTCGTCTCCGGTAGTGTGCTTGCCTGAGGGTGCAGGGTTTGGGTACTTCAGCCAGGGGGTGCTGAAGGAAGTGTACATGAGCTGAGTCTGACTTGAGTGCCAGGCTGCATAGGTGACTGATTGGCAGAGTACCTGTAGAGGTGTGGCTGTGGGTGTGTACAGTGATACTGTTTAAATGTGTTGTTTTTATATATTGAGACCTTTGATGTGTCTATCAAGAGATCACCAGTGGGTAGATATGAAGGTCGGAACTGCAGTAGCGTGATGTCTTGAGAAGCAGAGCAACAAGGGTTTACGGTCAAACCCTCGCTGGTATGAGTCAGGACAGAACCCTTGGGGGCCCAAGGCTGAACTGCCACGCCCGAACTGCCAAGCCCTTCATGAGTTCAGAGCCACAGGTGAATGGGGATCACCAGTGGTGGCCGCTACTTAACAGGGGTGGTGAGCAGAGGGGGGTTATAGAGATGATGGTGCTTAAATAAATAAAAAAATAGCACTTACCTGCACGCCTGCCAGCTGCCGCCTCCGAGTCCTCTTTCACTCTAGGAGCAGGAAGAAAGCAGGAGGCACCCAGGCTCCCAGCCAATCACAACGCTGCCTTACAACAGCATTGTTGTGGTCTGAGTGCCGTGGTTCGGCGCTCCCAGAGGGACTGGGGGCCCAAGGTATTTTCTCCACCCTGGCTGTAAAACAGAGAACATGCAAAGTATGCATGACTGTTTGGCCTACCCAAGAAGGCTGGACAAACATTAATGCCAAAAAAACACAAGAGGAAGGTAGAGCGAAGGGTTGGATTCTTGCTCCACAATGATACTTAAATAAACATAAAGAATCCAACTCAAAGGAAGGAAGGGCGAGGAGTGATCAGCAAATGTTGAAGCACTCAGTGTTCTGTAGAATACCCCTCACACACCAAAAGGCCCTGTGGTGTCATGCTTCATCATCGGGGTCCTCACACCCCTCTATCGGGATGCGGCGTGCTACGACCTGCGACTACGCGGGAGCACTTATAGGAATGACTATGTGTGGTGTGCGGTGTGTGGGGTATGTTGTCATAAGTGAGTAGTGGGATGTGGTGAAAGATTAAAAAGTACCTGCCACATGAGTGTTTAAGAAAAAAAAATTATTCTGAACTCTGGCTGGTACTATTAAAAGAAGTGCAGTGTGAGGTTGAACCTGTTGAATTAAGGAACAGGACCTCTGGTGTGCGTTGTCGACATGTTTCGGAGACAGGCTCCTTCTTCAGGACGGGGGCACAACCTCCCCACCTTACTCACGTTTTGTTTTAATAAAAAATAGTGTATTTACAAAAAAGTGAAAATTTATAGGCTAAGTGTGCCTACAGCGGTCTGCTACAAGTACAATGACTTGTGAAGCTTGCTTGTGGGCTTCGTGAGCAGAAAAAGGACGTCAGGGGTGTTACTTGATATGCAATATGATCGGGACGCGCTGATCACCCTCTTACCCCTAGCGCTGCTCCGCTATCCAGCGGAGCAGCGCTAGGGGTAAGACGGTGATCAAAGCGTCCCGATCATATTGCATATCAAGCAACACCTCTGACGTCCTTTTTCTGCTCACGAAGCCCACAAGCAAGCTTCAAAAGTCATTTTACTTGTAGCAGACCGCTGTAGGCACACTTAGCCTATAAATTTTCACTTTTTTGTAAATACACTATTTTTCATTAAAACAAGACGTGAGTAAGGTGGGGAGGTTGTGCCCCCGTCCTGAAGAAGGAGCCTGTCTCCGAAACATGTCGACAACGCACACCAGAGGTCCTGTTCCTTAATTCAACAGGTTCGACCTCACGCTGCACTTCTTTTAATAGTACCAGCCAGAGTTCAGAATAAAATTTTTTTTCTTAAACACTCATGTGCCAGGTGTGAGAAGTTGGCCCGATATGCAACGTTCGCTATTCTAGCGACCGCTATGTATCGTTCCAACGACCCTTATGGTGTTTGGTTGTAAGTCAACCTATAGACCAGCTATCCTAGTAGCGTGGATACGAGCAGTCTAAGGCTAAAGACTCGAGAGGGCGCGTTAAGCCAGCTGTTTACCACACATGTACCCCTTGAACACCAAGTGAAAGGACACCACACAAGTGTTATGAAAATAAACAGGATATTTATTAAGAATCACAACAGCCCTGTACTCTTTATGAGGACAGGGTACTAAGCACAAACCAAATCTCTTAGGAAAATACTTCAAGTGCACAATTAAAACAAGTGTCCGAGGACACGGAAAGTTTAAGGTCTCGGGCGGACCCGATAAGGCAAGTCGGAAGCGAGGGACTCGGGACCCTAGAGTAAGGAGGCTATGCAGGCACCGAAATGCCGAGTTACCTAGCCACGAGGGCTGCGGCTGCACAAGTCTTACAGGCGTCGGGGTCTTCGCTGACGAGCCAGGAGCCGGAAGAAAAGGAGTTGCTGGCCGGCGACCAGTGATGAATAGTTCGTAGAGATCCAAGCCTGGATCAGAGATCGTTGACACCTGAAAGCAGAGGGGACCAAGTTCGTACTACTAGCCAGTAGTCAGAGGGTACCAGGAGGGCACCGGTTGGCCGTCACCTCGACCAGGTGAGTGGGCGACGCTAGGCTCTGCAGTCTCACGGACCAGGAGGCGTTGTCGGCGACCACGGTGGAGGTGCGAGCTGTCCCACGAAGGATGATGCCGTCGGCGTCGCTGGGCCCAGGATGGGGCAACAAGCCTTGGCAAATCTCAGGGCCACGTGGTGGGCCTAAGATGGCGTCTTGAGTGGACCAGGAGGGTCCGGGGTGCTTCTCGCAAAGATGGAAGCAAGGGCCAGTCTGGAGCAACCAGACCAGCAGAGTTGTTTGTCGGTCGTCGTCAAGGACGGGCACAAGCCAGCGGCTAGTGACCAGACAACGTGCTGAGCAGCGAGCAGAAGGGCCCCACGCAGATCGTGGAGATGCTGGGAGACTGCACTTCGGTGCTGGAGCGGCTCAGGGTCGGGGCTCCTCGGACCCCAGAGCACTCACCAGAGAGTTACCTCGATGGTCGTGCTGGTTTAAGAGCGTGCAGGTTTTGATGATGGCCGGTCCCTCGAGGTCTCGTCGCACCCACAGATCACAGCTGAGCTGATGACGTGGGTAGAGGTCAGAGGTGCCAGGGAAGCCGGTTCTCGTCGAGCTGGGCCGTCGGATCCTTGAGGAAGGACTTGCAGCAAACCGCAGAGTTCTTAGATGGTGCCTGCTGATGCAGGGTGACTACTCCTTAGTCACAAGGGAGAAATCTTGAGAAGAGTCTTGAAGTCCTTTCGTAGAAAGTATTCTTGATTCAAAGATGATCCAATTTGGAAGGGTCCCCGCTCCGGCCTTTATTCTAAAGAAAGGGGCGGGTACATGACTAGGTCCTGCCCTAAGGGTGGGACCAGGAAGGGGGGTAGTTACAACCCTCTCCCCTGCCGGACTTTCCCCAGGCCAGGGCTGTCGCCCCTGGAACTGGTTCTAACCGGCAGATGCGTAGTGAGCACCGGGGTGCCACTCCGCAGTCACCTTCTCGCAAAAGCCCTACCTACCCAGAATACACAAACCCTGTCTGGGACGGTGCGAACACCGCCCTTGACAGGAAACCCTTTGTCCAAGCTCTCCTCCCTGGAAGGACTCCCAGCAGCAGGAGGTCAGACTCGTGTCTGTGGTGGCAGCACCCATTTTGTGGAGCTGAGGCTTTAGTTAACTTGAACCGGGGTTCACAGTTACGTACATGTCGTGTCCCTCTAGGAGGGTGGAATGCTAACCTCATCGCCAGAATTGGTGAGAGGGCAGCACCCCGATTCGTATGACACCTTACTCGACATGCCTTGATAACGCGACACCGAAGTTACCGATATGGTACGCGTTATCATGGAACAGCCATTGGGTCTTGATTCCGCAAGCTGCAACCGGGCTCGGCTCGGGCCTGAACCTAGCTCACACGAGCCCACGCACTCTGCCTTCAGGATTGTTAAGGCCTGCCATAGGAGTGACTGATAGGAACTCGGGTGTCCATTGTATGGTTAGATATAGAACTACTATACCTAAAGCGAAGGGTGCTTACACGACTTCGCCCCAGCTGTCGTGCAGCCAGTTGTGTCAAATTTAGGAGGCCAGCCAGGGGTGGCATAATACATGCTGCAGCCCCCGGCGGCCCTGGGTACACCTATGCCCTGAGTTACAGGGTCTGATAAGGTGGCCCAGTACCAATTGGAAATGTACCTAGGGTACATGGAATCCATTTTAAAGAGAGAGCAGTAGGCCTGGGGTCCTGATTGGCAGGGTCCCAGGTCGACTATGTCCAAAAACCAGCTAAAACACAGGGCAAAAAGTTGGGGGCAACCATAGTCAGGATGTACCTTCCTACACCAGGTACTTTTTAATCTTTCACCACATCCCACCACTCACTTATGACAACATACCCCACACACCGCACACCACACATAGTCATTCCTATAAGTGCTCCCGCGTAGTCGCAGGTCGTAGCACGCCGCATCCCGATAGAGGGGTGCGAGGACCCCGATGATGAAGCATGACACCAAGGGGCCTTTTGGTGTGTGAGGGGTATTCTACAGAACACTGAGTGCTTCAACATTTGCTGATCACTCCTCCCCCTTCCAAACATTAATGCGCCCTTAAGAGAGTGCCGCCACTGTTCCGGTGACATGCAGACCCGCCCCACCCCATACCAGGTGAGACACAGATGGAAAAATAAAATGAGAATAACGTTTGTTATTTTCATTTTCTTTTTCCTTTTGTCAACTGCTCACGGAACAGTGGGGCGACGCTCCTCTGCCTTAGCAGAGGAGCTGCCCCTGGGGATCACTGGCATTTTATCCCACAGTGCATTTCCCTAGACGGCAGAAGCCATTTGAGGCTATTTTTTAAGCCCCAGACTGCTGCTTAGTTCTGTCTTTTTCTTGTAGGTGGGACAGAGAGGGCATAAGCAAAGAGAGATAGAAGGGAAAGAGAGACTGAGATGAATGAAAAAGCAGAGAGGAGGAGAGCAAAGCAAGAGATGAAAGAAAGAGAGGGAGAAGAAAGAGGAGGGAACACGAGAGATTAAAAATAGAGGTATGGAAAAGAAAGTATGGAAAAAACGGGAACAATGGTGATTTGCAAAAGACCTATTGTGGGCTTACCCTTGCTTTTTCATTGGTTGGCTTTATAGTCACTCTTTCTTGCTTTATATTCAATGGCTATCCTTGCCCAGTTTCCCATCTTGTATCTGTCCCTTCCATGGAGCATAGCTCTTTATTATCTCTTGGATCGGCTCGCTTCTCTCTTTCCACTGCTCACTTTTAGGGCACTTCTGTTTTTTTTTTAACCCTTTCTGCTTAAGCATTCCATGAGATGGCGTGCAGCTCTCTCCCTCGTGTACTTCTCCCCCGTGCTTCATGTGGCTCTCTCCCTCGTGTTCAAAGTTCTCTCTCATGTGCTTCCACCACAATCCGTCCATCCCCCGCTCACTGTTGCTTTCTTGCTCTGTTCATCTCTCCCAACCCCTGTCGCCCTTCCTTGTCTGCTGCTTTTCCCCTTCTCACCCACTCCCCATTGCTTCCCCTCCACCCAGCCACTCTTTCTTTGAAATATTTTTTTTTAGAAGGGTGAGGAAGACCAGAAAGCAAATTCCTGCCAGCCCCTCTGCCTTAAAAGAAGCACTTTTACGCTCGGATTGATGAATTAAAAATAAAATGGCATCGCTGCTGCAGTCACATGGCACCTTTTTTTTAAACTTGTTTTTCTTTTGGCCATAAGTTGCACAGATTCGCCCAAAGGCATTGGCTAAGCAATGGGTCCCACAAGTGGGATCTTATTGGCTTTGCAAATGGTTGTTGACAAGCTGCTTTTAATTTCCAGCCTGGCCCTGCTGGTGGGCATATTCTCATCTTGGTTGGTAATGTTTTCTACAGCTTTATCATTGTTGCACCCACTTCTCACTAACACATAACCATAGCTGGTGGTATCTACTTTTTTGCAGTAACTCGGGTGCTTGGCTGAAATTTGGTGATATTCTTTAATAATGAGTCCACTTCTTGGAGGTTTTGTGCTGCATAGTGCTGAACTGTAATGGTATTTGTAAAGCACTTCTTACCTTGACTGGTAGCCAACACACATTTGCAGACAGGTATTATACTACACCATGGGTTGCGCACGATTGGAGTTTCAAATGTGTTGTTGCCTATGTGGGAAGAGATTGGTGTTGTGTGTGAGTGACCAGAGCGGTGATCTCATCTTGTCCTAGGTTATTTCAAATAGACGTGTAATAGCAGGAAAAGGAGCTAGTGAAAGAGTGTATGCACTTAACCAATATGTATTGTGCCTGCTTGAGAGAGCTCTCTAGGATCCACTGGGAATGATAAAGGAGCAGACACTTGCATGCCCTAGAATGATGCAGTCAGTGGTGTAACTATAATTGAGGGGGCCCCCCTGCCAGGTACGAGGAGGGCCCCCTCCGGACTCTATTAGGAGCTCTCGGACCGAAGTGCAGTGCTGAGGGGGCCCCCTTGAGCATGAGGGCCCCCCGCACTGCGGGGGATGCGTGGGCCTGTGTTACGCCCCTGGATGCAGTCAGTCATGTCAGATGGTGTATACAATACTCTGCGGAATACGGGAGACTCGGGGGGGGGGGCCCTCTTCATATTCTGCGGAGGAGGGGGGGCGGGGTTATCCCCATCATTTTCTGTTACGTCACTAAATTGTACATGCTTTTTCTTCACTGCTCGCGTGACCGAGGAGCCGCCCGCGGGAGTGCGCTGGTTGCAGGCAGCCAGAGTGAGAGCTCTACAGGGACTAAAGAAGCAGAGTGTAGGGACTCGGAGGTAGGTACTCGTTTCAGCTCTGCCAGCGGCGGCCTTTTTAGGTCGAGCCTTAACAATGCTTGTTGGCGAGATTATAGTAGGCGACCTAATAAATCTAACAAAACCGCGGATCGGACACAGTGAATGTGAGCACAACCACGTGCTCGTGCGCCGCGCTCCACCTCTGCTGCCACTTCAGCTCACCAGGCTGCACACCCCCTGACCCCTCGCTCGCCAATGTCCCTCCCACCCTTCCTTTGATCTGATGCGCGTGCACATCGCCAGCCAAATCAGACACCACAATTTGTCTTTGCCTCGGCATCAGACTTCAAAGGCTGCCGCTCCCCTGCCCCCCGTGCCACAGCAACGCCGAGAGCTTGTTAGGTCTCACCTGAGCCAATGCGCTTGCTCATTGCTCCGGCGAGATTATAGAAAGGGAAAAAACACAGTCTACCAAAATGGCGGATTAGACACAGTTCATGTGAACTATGCGCGTGCACAGCGCCAGCCATGCCACACACCACCATTTGTCTGTGCCTCGAATCAGACTTCAAAGGCTGCAGCTCCCCCCCAATCAGACTTCAAAGGCTGCCGCTCCCCCGCCCCCGCATCAGACTTCAAAGGAATGCGCTCCCGCTCCCCCGCCCCCCGCCACAGCTATGCCGAGAGCTTGTTTTGCTTGCTACCCCTTGCCCTCTGGTCTCCGCCTGCTCTCCTGTGTGCTTGCATCTTCCTTCCTTGACCCTGGGTGTTTTCCCTGTTCTCCCATTAAGTGCCTTCTCGACCTAGTACTTGATAGCTGTCCAAGCCCCAGCCCTCGCTGCCTCTATCATTATACACTCTCCCTGTGTTTTCCTGTTTCCCCTTGCTTTTTCACGGCTCCATCATTCTTTGCCTTGATAAACTGAACGCGCTTTGTAGCACTTAACCCTGCGTGTTCTTAGCTTCAGTCTCCGTGCTGCTGCACCACATCATTCAGGGACACCACCACATCACTCAGGAACACCACCACATCATTCCGGGACACCACCACATCACTCCGGGACACCACCAAATCACTCAGGGACACCACCACATCACTCGGGCAAACCACCACAACACTCGGTCACACCACCACAACACTCAGGAACACCTTCACATAACTCAGGGACACCACCACATCACTCAGGGACACCACCACATCACCCAGGAACACCACCACATCGAGGGCATCACTACATCACTCAGTGCACTCAGTGCACCACCACATCACTCAGGGACACCACTACATCACTCAGGGACACCACCACATCACCCAGGAACACCACCACATCACTCAAGGGCATCACCACATCACTCAGTGCACCACCACATCACTCAGGGGCACCACCACATCACTCAGGGACACCACCACATCACTCAGGAACACCACCACATCACTCGGGACACTACCATATCCCTCAGGAACACCACCACATCACTCAGGGACACCACCACATCACTCGGGCACACCACCACAACACTCGGTCACACCACCACAACACTCAGGAACACCTCCACATAACTCAGGGACACCACCACATCACTCAGGGACACCACCACATCACCCAGGAACACCACCACATCACTCAGGGGCATCACCACATCACTTAGTGCACCACCACATCACTCAGGGGCACCACCAATTCACTCAGGGACACCACCACATCACTCAGGGACACCACACCACCACATCACTCAGGGACACCTCCACATCACTCAGGAACACCTCCACATCACTCAGGAACACCTCCACATCACTTAGGGGCACCACCACATCACTCGAGGGCACCACCACATCACTCGGGGGCACCACCACATCACTCGGGGGCACCACCACATCACTCAGGGACACCACCACATTACTCAGGGGCACCACTACATCACTCGGAGACACCACCACATCACTCAGGGTCACCACCACATCACTCGGGGACACCACCACATCACTCGGGGACACCACCACATCACTCTGGGACTCCACCACATCACTCTGGGACTCCACCACATCACTCGGGGACACCACCACATCACTCGGGGAAACCACCACATCACTCAGTGCACCACCACATCACTCAGGGACACCACCACATCACTCAGGGACACCACCACATCACTCAGGGACACTACCACATAACTCGGGGACACTACCACATAACTCGGGGACACCACCACATCACTCGGGGGCCCCACCACATCACTCGGGGACACCACCACATCACTCAGGGACACCACCACATCTTTCAGGAACACCACCACATCACTCAAGGACACCACCACATCACTCAGGGACACCACCACATCACTCGGGGACACCACAACATCACTCAGGAACACCACCATATCACTCAGGGGCATCACCACATCACTCAGTGCACCACCACATCACTCAGTGCACCATCACATCACTCAGGAACACCACCACATCACTCAGGACACCACCACATCACTCAGGGGCACCACCCAGGGGCACCACCACATCACTCAGGGACACCACCACACCCCTCAGGGACACCACCACATCAGTCAGGAACACCATCACATCATCAGGAACACCACCACATCACTCAGAGGAACCACCACATCACTCAGGGGCACCACCCAGGGGCACCACCACATCACTCAGGAACACCACTCAGGGGCACCACCACATCACTCAGGAACACCACCACATCACTCAGGAACACCACCACATCACTCAGGGGCACCACCACATCACTCAGGGGCACCACCACATCACTCAGGGACACCACCACATCACTCAGGGACACCACCACATCACTCAGGGACACCACCACATCACTGAGCGACACCACCACATCACTCAGGAACACCACCACATCACTCGAGGGCACCACTCAGGGGCACCACCACATCACTCAGGGACACCACCACATCACTCAGGGGCACCACCACATCACTCAGGGGCACCACCACACCACTCAGGGGCACCACCACACCACTCAGGGGCACCACCACACCACTCAGGGGCACCACCACATCACTCGGGGGCACCACCACATCACTCGGGGACACCACCACATCACTCGGGGACACCACCACATCATTCAGGGACACCACAACATCACTCGGGGACACCACCACATCACTCTGGGACACCACCACATCACTCTGGGACACCACCACATCACTCGGGGACACCACCACATCACTCAGGAACACGACCATATCACTCAGGGGCATCACCACATCACTCAGTGCACCACCACATCACTCAGTGCACAATCACATCACTCAAGAACACCACCACATCACTCAGGACACCACCACATCACTCAGGGGCACCACCGCATCACTCAGGGACACCACCACATCACTCAGGGACACCACCACATCACTCAGGGACACCACCACATCACTCAGGGGCACCACCACATCACTCGGGAATACCACCACATCACTCGGGAACACCACCACTTCACTCAGGGGCACCACCACATCACTCGGGGGCACCACCACATCACTCAGGGACACCACCACATCACTCAGGGACACCACCACATCTTTCAGGAACACCACCACATCACTCAGGGACACCACCACATCACTCAGGGACACCACCACATCACTCAGGGACACCACCATATCACTCAGGGGCATCACCACATCACTCAGTGCACCACCACATCACTCAGTGCACCATCACATCACTCAGTGCACCATCACATCACTCAGGAACACCACCACATCACTCAGGACACCACCACGTCACTCAGGGGCACCACTCAGGGGCACCACCACATCACTCAGGGACACCACCACATCACTCAGGGGCACCACCCAGCGGCACCACCACATCACTCAGGAACACCACTCAGGGGCACCACCACATTACTCAGGAACACCACCACATCACTCAGGAACACCACCACATCACTCAGGGGCACCACCACATCACTCAGTGCACCATCACATCACTCAGGAGCACCATCACATCACTCAGGAACACCACCACATCACTCAGGAAACCACCACATCACTCAGGGGCACCACTCAGGGCATCACCACATCACTCAGCGACACCACCACATCACTCGGGGACACCGCCACATTACTCAGGGACACCACCACATCACTCAGGGGCACCACTCAGGGGCACCACCTCATCACTCAGGGATACCATCACATCACTCAGGGACACCACCACATCACTCAGGGACACCACCATATCACTCAGGAACACCATCACATCACTCAAGAACACCACCACATCACTCAGAGGAACCACCACATCACTCAGGGGCACCACCCAGGGACACCACCACATCACTCAGGAACACCACTCAGGGACACCACCACATCACTCAGGAACACCACCACATCACTCAGGAACATCACCACATCACTCAGGAACACCACCACATCACTCAGGGGCACCACCACATCACTCAGGGACACCACCACATCACTCAGGGACACCACCACATCACTCAGGGACACCACCACATCACTGAGGGACAACACCACATCACTCAGGGACACCACCACATCACTCAGGGACACCACCACATCACTCAGGGACACCACCACATCACTCAGGAACACCACCACATCACTCAGGGGCACCACCACACCACTCAGGGGCACCACCACATCACTCAGGGGCACCACCACATCACTCGGGGGCACCACCACATCACTCCGGGACACCACCACATCACTCGGGGACACCACCACATCACTTGGGGACACCACCACATCACTCGGGGACACCACCACATCATTCGGGGATACCACCACATCACTCGGGGACACCACCACATCACTCAGGGGCACCACCACATCACTCAGTGCACAATCACATCACTCAAGAACACCACCACATCACTCAGGACACCACCACATCACTCAGGGGCACCACCGCATCACTCAGGGACACCACCACATCACTCAGGGACACCACCACATCACTCAGGGACACCACCACATCACTCAGGGGCACCACCACATCACTCGGGAATACCACCACATCACTCGGGAACACCACCACTTCACTCAGGGGCACCACCACATCACTCGGGGGCACCACCACATCACTCAGGGACACCACCACATCACTCAGGGACACCACCACATCTTTCAGGAACACCACCACTTCACTCAGGGACACCACCACATCACTCAGGGACACCACCACATCACTCAGGGACACCACCATATCACTCAGGGGCATCACCACATCACTCAGTGCACCACCACATCACTCAGTGCACCATCACATCACTCAGTGCACCATCACATCACTCAGGAACACCACCACATCACTCAGGACACCACCACGTCACTCAGGGGCACCACTCAGGGGCACCACCACATCACTCAGGGACACCACCACATCACTCAGGGACACCACCACATCACTCAGGGGCACCACCCAGCGGCACCACCACATCACTCAGGAACACCACTCAGGGGCACCACCACATTACTCAGGAACACCACCACATCACTCAGGAACACCACCACATCACTCAGGGGCACCACCACATCACTCAGTGCACCATCACATCACTCAGGAGCACCATCACATCACTCAGGAACACCACCACATCACTCAGGACACCACCACATCACTCAGGGGCACCACTCAGGGCATTACCACATCACTCAGCGACACCACCACATCACTCGGGGACACCGCCACATTACTCAGGGACACCACCACATCACTCAGGGGCACCACTCAGGGGCACCACCTCATCACTCAGGGATACCATCACATCACTCAGGGACACCACCACATCACTCAGGGACACCACCATATCACTCAGGAACACCATCACATCACTCAAGAACACCACCACATCACTCAGAGGAACCACCACATCACTCAGGGGCACCACCCAGGGACACCACCACATCACTCAGGAACACCACTCAGGGACACCACCACATCACTCAGGAACACCACCACATCACTCAGGAACATCACCACATCACTCAGGAACACCACCACATCACTCAGGGGCACCACCACATCACTCAGGGACACCACCACATCACTCAGGGACACCACCACATCACTCAGGGACACCACCACATCACTGAGGGACAACACCACATCACTCAGGGACACCACCACATCACTCAGGGACACCACCACATCACTCAGGGACACCACCACATCACTCAGGAACACCACCACATCACTCAGGGGCACCACCACACCACTCAGGGGCACCACCACATCACTCAGGGGCACCACCACATCACTCGGGGGCACCACCACATCACTCCGGGACACCACCACATCACTCGGGGACACCACCACATCACTTGGGGACACCACCACATCACTCGGGGACACCACCACATCATTCGGGGATACCACCACATCACTCGGGGACACCACCACATCACTCAGGGGCACCACCACATCACTCAGGGACACCACCACATCACTCAGGGGCACCACCACATCACGCAGGAACACCACCACATCACTCAGGAACACCACCACATCACTCGAGGGCACCACCACATCACTCAGGAGCACCACCACATCACTCGGGAGCACCACCACATCACTCGGGAACACCACCACTTCACTCAGGGGCACCACCACATCACTCAGGGGCACCACCACATCACTCCGGGGCACCACCACATCACTCAGGGGCACCACCACATCACTCAGGGGCACCACTACATCACTCAGGGGAACCACCACATCACTCTGGGACACCACCACATCACTCTGGGACACCACCACATCACTCTGAGACACCACCACATCACTCGGGGACACCACCACATCACTCAGGAACACCACCATATCACTCAGGGGCACCACCGCATCACTCAGTGCACCACCACATCACTCAGTGCACCATCACATCACTCAAGAACACCACCACATCACTCAGGACACCACCACATCACTCAGGGGCACCACTCAGGGGCACCACCACATCACTCAGGGACACCACCACATTACTCAGGGACACCACCACATTACTCAGGGACACCACCACATCACTCAGGGGCACCACCACATCACTCAAGAACACCACCACATCACTCAGGACACCACCACATCACTCAGGGGCACCACTCAGGGGCACCACCACATCACTCAGGGACACCACCACATTACTCAGGGACACCACCACATCACTCAGGGACACCACCACATCACTCAGGGGCACCACCACATCACTCGGGAACACCACCACATCACTCAGGAACACCACCACTTCACTCAGGGGCACCACCACATCACTCAGGGGCACCACCACATCACTCCGGGGCACCACCACATCACTCTGGGGCACCACCACATCACTCAGGGGCATCGCCACATCACTCAGTGTACCACCACATCACTCAGGGGCACCACCAAATCACTCAGGGACACCACCACATCACTCAGGGACACCACCACATAATTCAGGGGCACCACCACATCACTCGGTAACACCACCACATCACTCAGGAACACCACCACTTCACTCAGGGGCACCACCACATCACTCGGGGACAACACCACATCACTCTGGGACACCACCACATCACTCGGGGACACCATCACATCACTAGGGGACACTACCACATCATTCGGGAACACCACCACATCACTCAGGGCACCACTCAGGGGCACCACCACATCACTCAGGAACACCACCACATCACTCAGGAACACCACCACATCACTCAGGGACACCACCACATCACTCAGGGGCACCACTCAGGGGCACCACCACATCACTCGGGGACACCACCACATCACTCGGGGACACCACCACATCACTCGGGGACACCACCACATCACTCAGGGACACCACCACATCACTCAGGGACACCACCACATTACTCTGGGACACCACCACATCACTCAGGGACACCACCACATCACTCAGGGACACCACCACATTACTCTGGGACACCACCACATCACTCTGGGACACCACCACATCACTCAGGGAGACACCACATCACTCAGGGACACCACCACATCACTCAGGGACACCACAATATCACTCGGGAACACCACCACTTCACTCGGGGACACCATCACATCACTCGGGGGCACCACCACATCACTCGGGGACACCACCACATCACTCGGGGACACCACCCGTTTTTTTTGCATCCGTTTCGCGGGGAAGCCATGTTTTGTTTGGCGTTCTCTGAACCTTTCTTGTTTTTTTCTGGCTGAAAGTGAAAGCCTATCGTGCTTATTAGTAGCCTTCCTCCTCAAATGCTGTTGCTGTGTTGCCATCTCTCTAGGGTCACTCAGCTTGAAAACACTCGACTTGCTAGCTGCAATGCTACATCCGCAATGCTTTGTCTCTAGACATGTTGACCCCTCGCAGACTGTGCTGACTCTGCCCCTCCTAATTCTGAAACTGGGAAGATAGAATATGGCTCGAGAAGATCAAAGGCTGTGATGTTGTAGCTTTACAGGAGACTTGGGACACTGAATGTAATTTCTGGATAGATGGCTATGTATCATACTTCCTAGCAGCCCAAGCTTCAACCGCAGGGAGAGATAGAGGAGGGCTCATGTTTCTAATTTCTGTTGGACATATGGGGGTCATTAAGGTATTAAACACCACCTCCCCTAACTATATGGCTTTGGAAGTAACTATGCCTAACAAGCATAAAATTGTGTATGTCAACTTCTATAATGCCCCACACGGCACTTATGGTAATGAGAATATTGACTTACTTACTAAATTTTTAACTGATTATAAAGAGGGTCAAACCACTTTTGTTCATTTCATCCTTCTTGGAGATTTTAATACACATCTATTTAATTTGCATTGTGAATATGGAGCCTATGTAGATGCGGATTATCTGCCCCACTCTCATTTTGAACACTCGCCAAAGGGGGTTGCCCTGGAAGAATTATTGACAGACATAGATTTGTCCGAGCCAGAGTTTATTGACATTAATGATAGAGTGGCAACATATAGTGCTATGGGCAGCAATACTATAATAAACTTAATTTTTGTATCTCCAGGCTTGGTACGTAATGTTATTTTTTATAATGCTATACATACAACATTCAGCGACCACAACCCGGTGATCATGGATGTGATCAACAATAACCCAATCCTATTAAATGAAGAAGTTAATAGAGATTACCCCTTAAAGGTAGGGGTACATGACCAGGGAAGACGGGTAAAGCGGAGAAAAATTATCCCAGATGACTTTTTTAATGAACTTTCTGAAAAAGTGGTGTTAGACGGGACCTGGAGGGTCGGCCGAGGACAAGGGGAGAGGTCTCCGGGGAGAGCCGTCTCCAGCGATCGTACAGACAAGTAACTTCCCCCCCAACAGATAGGCACCACACAAAGATAAGATTTAACGTTCTTTATAAGCAATCTTGAAGTACGGTAGAATGGTACAAGGAGGTCTGGACTCAGGGGTCCCCTCGATTCTAGTCTCTTGGATGGGAAAGGGGGTAGCGGGACAGTCTTATTACCAAACTGGTAGTTGCGATGAGATGATGAGTAGCTCACAATCCTCGAGCTCGGTGTTTCTTGAGGGACGGGCCGCGGCAGCGCCAGCAGGTCCCGATGAAGGTGGTAGATACAACGGATCTCGGCAGCGCCAGCCGGTCCTAACGAAGACGGTGATTACAACGGATCGCGGCAGCGCCAGCAGGTCCCAACGAAGATGGTAGTTACAACGGGTCGCGGCAGCGCCAGCAGGTCCCGACGAGGATGTAGGTTGCAGAGGGCCGCGGCAGCGCCAGCGGCAGGACGACAGTTCACAAGGTAGGGCTGCGGCAGCGCCAGCAGTCCGTCAAGGATGAGTTCTTCTAGGTGTCTCTCGACTCCAGGATACAACTGCCTTCCTGCTCTGGAGCTGCCCCAGTTATAGGTCTGGCGGCCTTTGATGTCCGGACCCTCGCACTTGGAGGTCGGGAGGTCCGGGATGAGGGAGTCCAGACACCCAGCAGGGGGGTGGAGCCAGCGCCCGGGGAGGCTGGGGGCGATCGGCACCTGGCGGGGGAGAACCATCGACACCTCTTTCTCTCATTGACCTGCCAAGTGGGCCGTTCACCTCCTGGGTGGATGGTGGTGCCGGGATGTCGGGGCCTGGCCAGGCCCAGGGTTGGGGGCGGGCTGAGGCCACGCGGCCTCGTGGTGCAGTGTCTAAGATGGCGGCCGGGCCGGGCAATGGTGCTGACGGTGGCCCGGGCCCGTGATACAGAGATGTCCGGGAGTAGGAGTCCCGTAGGGGACGGAGTGTGAGTTGCTTCGGTGGGTGGCACCTGGAGAGCTGATGTCCCGGCTCTGTCATGCGGGGAGGGAGCGAGCCCGTCATGTGGCCTGTCCAACATGCGTCCCCCCCAGCTGAAGGCGGGGAGAGTCACCCATCTTCTTGGGGACTCTCCTCGTCGAGGCGGAAAAATCGTGACAGGCCATCCGCGTTGGCGTGCTCCTGGCCGGGGCGGTGTTCCACCGTGAAGTCCATCCCTTGCAGGGAGATGGACCATCGCAGGAGCTTGGGATTCTCCCCCCGCATCTGCATCAGCCATTGCAGGGGGCGGTGATCTGTTTGCACCCGAAAGTGGGTACCGAAGAGCCGGAGCTTCTTGAGGGCCCATACCACAGCGAAGGCCTCCCTCTCGATGATGCTCCAGCGCTGTTCCCGGGCCAACAAACGTCGACTGATGAAGGCCACTGGTTGGTCGACTCCCTCGGTGTTTAGTTGGGAGAGGACGGCTCCGATGCCATGGTCGGAGGCATCAGTCTGGACGATGAACCCCCGGCTGTAGTCGGGAGCCTGGAGTACCGGGGCGGTGCACATGGCGACCTTCAGCTTTTCGAAGGCCGCTTGACAATCGGGAGTCCAGTCGACTCTTTTTGGCTGGTTCTTGGATGTCAGGGCCGTGAGGGGCCCCACAATGCTGCCATAGTCCTTCACAAACCGCCGGTAGTATCCGGTGAGCCCCAGGAAGGCCCGGACCTCGGTTTGCGTTACGGGCGGTTGCCAGGACTGGATGGCAGCGATCTTGAGTTGGAGAGGGGCCACCAGACCGCTCCCCACTTGGTGTCCTAGGTAGGTCACGGACCCCTGGCCAATCTGACATTTGCTGGCCTTGATTGTGAGGCCGGCCTGTTGGAGGGCCTGCAGGACCTCTTGGAGGTGGCGGAGGTGATCTGACCAGTGGCGGCTGTAAACCGCGATATCGTCCAGGTAAGCGGCGCTGAATTCTTCGAGGCCCGCCAATACCTGGTTCACCAGGCGTTGAAAAGTTGCTGGGGCGTTTTTCATGCCGAATGGCATCACTTTGAAATGGTAGTGGCCATCCGGGGTGGAGAAAGCGGACCGTTCTTGCGCCCTGGGGGTGAGGCCGATCTGCCAGTAGCCCGCTGTCAGGTCGAAGATGCTGAGGTAGCTGGCAGCCCCCATGCGGTTGATCAGTTCATCGGCTCGGGGAATGGGGTGAGCGTCGGTCCGGGTGACAGCGTTCAGGCCCCGATAGTCAACGCAGAATCGGAGCTCAGGGGTGGTGCCGGGGGCAGCAGCTTTGGGGACCAGTACGACTGGGCTGGCCCAGGGGCTGTCCGAGGGTTCAATGATTCCGAGGGTGAGCATCTTGGAGACTTCTTCCTGGATGCAGGCACGTACCCGATCTGGCACGCAGTACGCCCGATGTCTGATGGGGGGACTGTCCCCCGTGTCCACGTCGTGCAGGCACCAGGGGGTGACCCCTGGGGTGAGGGAAAAGAGAGCTGCGAACTGCAGCAGGAGAGCCCGACAGTCTTGGCGCTGCTCTGAGGTCAGGGCATCTGACAGCCGGATCCCGTCCACCGAACCATCCTTTTCACGTGTCCTCAGTAGGTCAGGGAGGGGCTCGGAGTCTTCTTCTGTCCCACTGTCTGTGGCCATCAATAGGCTGAGCTCCGAGCGCACAAAGTGAGGCTTGGGTCTGTTGGCGTGGAGGACCCGGAGGGGGTTCCGGGAAGATTCCATGTCGATGAGATAGGTGACGGGGCTCTTGCGTTCGACCACCTTGAAGGGCCCCGTCCACTTATCTTGCAGGGCACAAGGTTCGGTGGGGGACATCACCCATACTTGCTGGCCAGGTACGAACTCTATGGAGGAGGCGTTCTGATCGTACCATTTCTTCATGTCCTCCTGACTGGCTTCAAGATTGGCTTTGGCGATTTCTCGGAACCGCCTGGTCTGATTGCGGAGGGTCAGGAGGTACTTGTAGACGTCTGGAGGGGTTTTCAGGGGGGCCATCTCCCAACCTTCCTTGACTAGGCTGAGGGGCCCTCGAACAGGGTGCCCGTACAAGAGCTCGAAGGGGCTGAAGCTGAGGGACTTCTGAGGGACTTCTCTGTAGGCGAAGAGGAGGCACGGGAGGAGCACATCCCACTGGCGGCGGAGGGGCTCTTCTAACCCCATAATCATTCCCTTGAGTGTACGGTTGAACCACTCAACGAGTCCGTTCCCCTGTGGGTGATAGGGGGTTGTGAATCGGTAGGTGACCCCGCACTGCTGCCAGAGGGATTTCATGTATTTCGAAATGAAGTTCGTGCCTCTGTCGCTGACGACTTCTCGGGGGAAGCCCACCCGAGAGAAGATCCCCATTAAGGCTCGGCCGACCACCGGTGCGGTTACAGTTCGAAGGGGGATGGCCTCAGGATAGCGGGTGACATGGTCCACCAGTACCAGAATGAAACGATGTCCTTGGGCTGTTCGGGGGTCCAGGGGCCCCACAATGTCTATTCCCACTTTTTCGAACGGGGTGATAACCACCGGAAAGGGCTGCAGGGGCGCCTTGAGTTTGCGGCCGCTCTTCCCGCTGGCCTGACAAGTGGGACAAGACCGGCAGTGGTTGAGTACGTAATTTCTCATCTTGGGCCAGTAAAAGTGGGTCACCAGGCGGTTGTAGGTTTTGTCCTGACCCAAGTGTCCGGCCAGGGGGACATCGTGGGCCAAGTTCAGCAGGAAGTCTCTAAAACGGAGGGGCACCACTAACACTCGACTGGCCCCCAACTCGGCGATTCTCTGTTCACTGTACAATAGATCATTGTCCCAATAGATCCAGTGGGCCCCGGCGGTATCTCCCGTGCTCTGGGCGAGGGCTTGTTGTCGGAGGGAGGGACATGTCTTTTGCTCTTGACGGAATTGTTCCTGGGTGGGTCCCCCTTCTTGACGCCACTGAGCCAGGTCTTGGAGATCCTGGGGCTGAGCGAGTTCTTCTTGGGTTTGTTCTGGGGGGTCGACGGTGTCGGCGTCCCCCACTGGAGCGATCGGGGGAGGAGGTGCTGGCCATTCGGGTTCTTCTGGTCGGGGGATGGCGCGGGCCGCCATGGACCGGGTGGTTACGCACGCCCAGTCCGGAAGGCCCAACATCCCCAGGTGTTCTCTCCTTTCTACGGCGGCCCATGGGGAACTCTCGAGATCGTTCCCCAGGAGACAGTCCACGGGGGCATCATCGCGGACCGCCACCTTCAGCATGCCGGATACTCCTCCCCACTCGAAGGGGACGCAGGCCATCCGACACATGCTCTCTGAATTGTCGGCTGAACGGACGGGGCAGAGAATGTTCGGTATTATTTGCTCGGGGGTCACCAGGTGACAGCGGACGGCCGTCACACTGGCCCCTGTGTCACGTAGGGCTTCGGCCTTGCGCCCATTTATGCTCACCCACTGACTATACTTTCTAGTGTTGGCGGGTAGGGGAGCCCGCGGGACCATGTCTCTCCCCCCCAGGCACGCCAGGACCATGGCGGCCGGTTCCCACTCTTGTTGCTCGTGTTCGTACTCTTCCTGTTCCTCGGAGACTTGCTCTTCTCCGAGGGCGGCGGCCGCTACCTGGCGGGGCCTCGGAGTCTGGTTCTGTGGACAGTTCGGGTCATTGGCGTAGTGACCGACTCGCTGGCATCGGTGACACGTGACATTGGCTCTGAACCCCGGGCGCATCGGGGGGTTGCCCCTGTTGGCCGGGGGCGGGGTGCTGGTAGCGGGAGCGGCCGGGACGGTGTCTTTCCCCCGGCCCTGGCCTCCTCCTCCTCCTCGGGGACGGTGATGGCCTTGGTTGTTCCTATTCTGCTCGTTCGGGCCACCCCGGCCCACTCGGGTGCTCTCCCATCGGTCAGCCTCGGCGGCGAGCTGCCGTGGATCAGTCATTTTACTGCCGAGGAGGTGCTGCCTGAGCTCGACAAAGCAGTTATTGGAGCGGTGCTCCCACACAACAAGGTTAAAAAGCTGCTCGTAGGTCGTTACGTTGCTCCCCTTGATCCATCCCTCGAGGGCTCGGCTGAAATAGTTCACATATTCCACCCAAGTGGTACCCGGGATTCGGGTGCAGTCGCGGAACCTCTGGCGGTACATTTCGGGTGTCAGCCCATATCGAGTGAGGAGGGCGGCCTTCAGGTGATCATAGGACGTCATTTGGTGAACCGGGAGCTGTAACAGGGCATCACGGCCTTCGTTGACGAACCTCCCCCATAGACCGGCTCCTCAGTCACTTCGATCGATCCGGTGAGAGGACATGGCGATCTCATAGGCCTTGAACCACTGCTGTATGTCGTCGTTTCGGTAGAACTCTCGGACGACATCTTTGGGAATGTGGACCTTTGCTTCTGAAGTTCCTGGGGTGCGTGGTCGCTCGGGCACCCCCAGGTCCTTGCCTTGCTTACGTAGTTCTATTTCGGCTAGTTTGCGCTCGTGTTCATATGCCAGTCTTTTTTCTTCAAGCTCTCTTTGTCTTTGTTTTTCCTCCCGCTCTTCTCGGAGCCGTAAGTGTTCTAGGTTCAATTTTTGTTCCGCTAGTTTTAGTTCTCCATCCATTTTGAGCCGTGCCAACTCTAATTCATGCAGTCTGGTTTTCTCTCGCTCTTGGATCTCTTCCCGGGAGAGACCTGCTCTCCTTTCCTCGGAAGGAGCGGAGTTCGTTTCCGGGGGCTTCGCTGTGTTGGTCCCGGGGACCAGCGGTGTTTACCTCTGCCCATGATTCTAGGGCGTGTTTAAAGTCATCTTGTGTGCTCAGACCGGTGGTAGCAATGCCCTGTTCTATACAAAATTGTTTTAATTCTCGATGGTTGTACTCCTCCAGCTTGTCCATTTGGAATTTCTCTGTAGACCCGCTTTCCTGGGCCGGCATTGTGGTTTAGTCGTGGGGTGAGTTGCTTTCTGTACGATTACGCGTTGGTTCGGATCGCGCCGATGGCCACCAATGTTAGACGGGACCTGGAGGGTCGGCCGAGGACAAGGGGGGAGGTCTCCGGGGAGAGCCGTCTCCAGCGATCGTACAGACAAGTAACTTCCCCCCCACAGATAGGCACCACACAAAGATAAGATTTAACGTTCTTTATAAGCAATCTTGAAGTACGGTAGAATGGTACAAGGAGGTCTGGACTCACGGGTCCCCTCGATTCTAGTCTCTTGGATGGGAAAGGGGGTAGCGGGACAGTCTTATTACCAAACTGGTAGTTGCGATGAGATGATGAGTAGCTCACAATCCTCGAGCTCGGTGTTTCTTGAGGGACGGGCCGCGGCAGCGCCAGCAGGTCCCGATGAAGGTGGTAGATACAACGGATCTCGGCAGCGCCAGCAGGTCCCGACGAGGATGTAGGTTACAGAGGGCCGCGGCAGCGCCAGCGGCAGGACAACAGTTCACAAGGTAGGGCTGCGGCAGCGCCAGCAGTCCGTCAAGGATGAGTTCTTCTAGGTGTCTCTCGACTCCAGGATACAACTGCCTTCCTGCTCTGGAGCTGCCCCAGTTATAGGTCTGGCGGCCTTTGATGTCCGGACCCTCGCACTTGGAGGTCGGGAGGTCCGGGATGAGGGAGTCCAGACACCCAGCAGGGGGGTGGAGCCAGCGCCTGGGGAGGCTGGTGGCGATCGGCACCTCTTTCTCTCATTGACCTGCCAAGTGGGCCGTTCACCTCCTGGGTGGATGGTGGTGCTGTGGTAAATATTTTACAGTATACTATTTTTCCATATAATTTCAGACAAGTTACAAAAGAATAGCTCAATCAAATGAGAGGCAGAGTCCGTGGTGTCTGAGTCGTAAGGGCTTTAATCATAAAATGACTAAATGACTGACTCGAGTCAATGGAGATCTAGTCCATCAATACAAGGGTTCGGGTATGCAATGATGGCAGGAAAAGATGTCAACGATTTATTCACAGTACATGACATATATAGTAAAATGACACAATAGCAGTGAATACAGTAGGCGTGGCAAGTGAAATGTATATGATAAGAACACATGTGCGTAGCAAAAAGGCGTGAACATGGGTGTGCACAGAGGCGTGAACTAGAAACGTCACAGAAAAGTGTCATAAGTGGGTGGATGCTTAGAGAATTCTTGCAGAGTCAGCTGAAACCTATGGCCTGGATGCGCGCGCAGCTAATATGACGTGTGATTGACGTACATCTGGAGGAAACTAAGAGTCTGACTTTTAACACTAGTAGAAGAGACAGAAGTCTGGCATGTCAGATCGACCTGTCCCTAAACATATCTGATATCATGTGTTTGGAGGATGTTTAATCTAGAGGAAAAGGTCTCTTGGGCAGAGGCTATTCTATACTGAATGTATGCGTGTCTAGGTGCAAATGCTCGGAGCCAGGGGCCTACCATGGTAACGGGAGCAATGAATTTCATGAGGGAGGACAGAAAGGCTTGGCCCTTGCTCTGCAGTCGGGGATATGTTTTCGTATTTCACTAGACAGGAATGTGTTTTCGAGGAGCTGAGCTGGCTATGCTGATAACTTGAAGGTAAAATACCAGGGGCATAACAACGCCCCCGCATTGCGGGGGGGGGGGCCTCACTCTCTACAGTTAATGAAGGGGGCCCCCTGGGGGGCCGTCCCCCTCAGCTCTTCTGAGAGCTGTGAGAGAGGTCTGCGCTGAAGCAAGCCTCTCTCCCTCTGCATCTGAAGCAGGTGCAGCCTGCTCGAGCCCCTCGCCCCCTCCCTCTGACTGAAGAGAAACAAAGTATCAATATACATTGTTTCACTTCAGTCAGAGCCAGAGGCAGTCCCGGAAAGAGGATGGGGGCCGAGAGACAGCAGTCTCCACTGCTCCTCTGAGGCAGCACAGAGCCCGGCCCCCACTCTCTCCTCTCGATAAGCAAAGCCCACCCCACAAGAGAAGAGACAGGGACACAGATGGGGTGGGGGCCCCACCCCACAAGAGAAGAGAAGAGACAGGGACAAGGATAGGGGTGGGGGCCCCACCCCACAAGAGAAGAGAAGAGACAGGGACAAGGATGGGGTGGGGGCCCCACCCCACAAGAGAAGAGAAGAGACAGGGACAAGGATGGGGTGGGTGCCCCATCCCACAAGAGAAGAGACAGTGACAGGCCCCCACCCGAGAAGAGACAGGGACAAGGATGGGGTGGGGGCCCCACCCCACAAGAGAAGAGAAGAGATAGGGACAAGGATGGGGTGGGGGCCCCACCCCACAAGAGAAGAGAAGAGATAGGGACAAGGATGGGGTGGGGGGCCCACCCCACAGGAGAAGAGAAGAGACAGGGACAAGGATGGGGTGGGGGCTTCACCTCACAAGAGAAGATAAGAGAAAAGAAGAAACAGGGACAGGCCCCCATCCGAGAAGAGACAGGGACAAGGATGGGGTGGGGGGCCCACCCCACAAGAGAAAATAAGAGAAGAGAAGAGACAGGGACAGGCCCCCATCCGAGAAGAGACAGACAAGGATGGGGTGGGGGCCCACCCCACAAGAGAAGAGAAGAGACAGGGACAGGCCCCCATCTGAGAAGAGACAGGGACAAGGATGGGGTGGGGGGGCCAGCCGCGTAGCTAGGGGGGGGCGGGGGGGGCGGTCCGCCCCAGGCGGCACCTTATCTGAGGCGGCCGCGGCCGCGCGGGCGGGCCGGCACTCTCTCTCTGACTGACTGACTGGAGAGGCGAGGCGGCAGGCCCGGCCCGTTGCGGCCGCGGGCGGAGGCCTGCTGTGCTGTGTGACCTGCTCAGCTCAGCTGTGCTGTGCGGCGCGGTGACCCCGGTGGCCGGGCCCGGGCGGTGCTTGCTCTGTCTGCTTAACTTAAAAAAAAGTTTACATTACGGTGCACGCACCCACGAAATCGATATGTCAATCATGACACTCAGTGAATTAAGTTACGTAGGAGGAGGCACACAGATTAAGCGCCTGATCACGACGACGTCTGACGTCACTCAGTCACGTCAACATCAACTATCTCTGTACAGGCAGGGGCCGGGCCCCCCACCACGTACCACCTCCCTCCCAGTCCCAGACTCGCTCACAGGGCCGTCAATTAGGTAGTGTGCGCGGTGCGCACAGCCGCAACCAATGACTGCCCTGTGTAACACACATTGGGCCAGCCCTCGCCGCCCGCCGCACTGGTGGTGACGCGTTACGCGAGGCGCGCAGTGCACGCCAGCCCCTCCCGTCGTGTCGAGCCTCGTGTGGACTGGAGACCCGAGACCGAGACCAGCACCACCATCTTGCCAGCACGACCGTTGCCTGCCCTGTCCTGGCCCTGCTGCAGGCTGCAGCTGCCCTGTTGCTTCCTAGTGTGCTACAGTACAGGAGTACAGTAACAGTACTGGGCTGTGGGGTGGCGTGGCTGCGGGCACCGGGCGGCACTCTCTCTGCGCGACAGGAAGCCTGCTGCCATCATCAAGGCTCCTATCGGAGGTCGTGACGAACTATAATTGATTGAGGTGAGAGGTGAGCTGATGGATCACGGTGGGGGCGGCACCGTGACCGTGCACGGCAGGCCGCAGGAGTCGACATACCAGGGTGGGTGGTGGTGGGCTGTTGTGTGTGATTGTGCTTTCAAATGAAATTGAAAACGTTGAAAAATGAATTTGAAAACTGATAAGACTATCCCTGTACCCTGTTCCAGTAACACAGCACCGAGCGAGCCTATACAGAGAGATCATGGCACAGACTGGCCAAGGAAATCAGGCCTGGCTCGACAGAGTGTGGAAATAAAATGTGGTGCCTATTTTTTTTGCGGTGGCAGAATAGCGGGTGTGCAAGGGATTTAGAGCTGATTAACTTAGAAGAATAGAATACTTCAAAATGTGGGGCTTGTGTCAGAGTTTGCCTCTTCAGGATTAGGTGAGCCCTTTTAGATGTAACATGGAGACAGGAGAGCAGAGCAGTCTGTGGAAGAAATATATTGTAAGCCTTTGAATATATAAAGACACAGGCTGACTGAGCCAGCATGTGTGCTGTTGGCGAGATAACCTTTCTGCTGCATAGGTGCCTTGTAAAACAAGCTGCCGTCTGCCTGCTTTTAGGGTAAATCAGATTGTTCGAGTCAGCAGGTTGTCAGCTGTAGACTTCCGAGTAACTAATGAGGCGACCTCCCCATTTATCATTACTGCGTTATTGTTTTCTGTTGCTCTGTGAGGCTTGTGTAAACGTTTTTTAAACCACACATTTTCATTTGCTTTTCTGTTTTCTGTTCATGCTAGATACCAGCCGTCTAGTTTAACTGTCTTTAACTGTTTAGGCCTTAATAGTTCAATTCTATGTCTGTAAAATTCACATGAGACGATAGATGTCACAAGCACTGCTGATGCAATTTGCATAGCTGCTGGCAAAGGTTTCAAATCGCTACCTATGCTATGTGTAACAACATCTTCATAATTTCAGTATATGAGTGGCATTTCAACTACTATGAGTGACACACTGTCTTGAAAAGCCATACAATGATGACAAGGGAAACTTATAGCATAGCTGCCAAGGTTTCAGATTGCATTGCTATGTGTGACATTTTCTTAATTCCAGTGAAATTATGAGTGACATTTCAATGACTATGTGTGACACTTTATAGGAAACAAAATCAAGCAAGGAAGACTAGGAAAACATATAAATAACAGCAATTGCACCCATTTGAGCAACAACACTCTCTAAGAAGATGTTTAAACTGTTGGAAATAACCAGAAACTGAAGCACCTAGTGCCCTTCTAACCTGACCATACTGTTAAACAAAACGAGGACTCAGATATGCACCACTCATTGGCCGTGCATGCCGCACCACTGCAAACAAAAGAAGGTTTCTCTAAATTTTACCAACGGGAGTTATTGTAGTAGGGTCAGATTATGTGTTGCAAAACCAGCGCAATGTGCCACTTGCTCATCTCATGTACAGAATAACAAAATGACTGCTATAAGGGGGGGAAAGAAGGCGATGAGGAT
Source organism: Lissotriton vulgaris (assembly GCF_964263255.1). Taxonomy (NCBI): domain Eukaryota; kingdom Metazoa; phylum Chordata; class Amphibia; order Caudata; family Salamandridae; genus Lissotriton; species Lissotriton vulgaris. The sequence goes on from NW_028250265.1 coordinate 959,824, forward strand.
TGTTTTCCAGATTGGGTCTCATCACTTGAAATCATACATCGGTCGCTGGGGTACTGAATGTATCCGAGGCGCAGACTCAGCTACCAAAATTTTTAACAGGTGTTCCTCTTAATTTCTTCTGCTCTGACAAACGTTACATTTTATTAAGAGCACTGATAAAGCACATAAAAGGACAAGGGAGGGAGGAATGTAAAGTGAGGTGACAGGTGAAGTTAGAAATGTGGCTTTTTCAGATAAAAATGCAAGATATTAGCTGAGTTCTAAAATCATTAATGGTCTTGTAAATTGCATTTTAACACAAATGTGTACATTCAGAAATCTGGTGCATTTCTTCTTAACACGTGTTTTTGGATTTTATATATATATATATATATATATATATATATATATATATATATATATATGTGTATATATGTATGTATGTATGTATGTATGTAGGGACCAGTGAAAAAATGTAAGAGACTTGTGGAGATAGTAAGCGAGAGATGGGAGTAAGAGAGTCGGAGCCAGCGAGAGAAGGATAGAGGCTGGGTAAAGATGAGAGGCAAGTGGAGAGGACATTTGGATGTAAAGGCACGGAACCAGCAAGAGACATGATGAGCCTGGTCATAGGAAAAAGGGCAGTGGCAGTGCTTTAGTACTCACAGGTACATAAACGCATTTCATGTTTTTGATGTGTGCTCAGCAACTGGTACAGAAGCCAATATGCACCATCATATTGTTCCCTTAGCCCGGCCCCTAACTCCTCCCACTTGCCATACCTCTAGCTTATTTTTATGAGTACCTGCACTTATTTTTTCCCATTAAAAGCACTGCATCAGACTCGCTATTATTGTCAAGGATGTCACTGGATGGACCCACCCTGCAGTCGGTATCTGTCTATGGACAACGTTTTAAGCTACTTTGATAGGGGTTGCACATGGGTGGGGCCGAAGGAGGCACAATTACGAACTAAATTATCAAAATCATGTCACACGGACACGGTCACACCTAGCAATCTGAACCCTTGGCAGCTATGAAAGAGGGGTGGGCATCCCTTCACACGACAAAGCTTTGAAGACCACGCCCATACTTACATATTTCATAAAAGTGTTGATAGGAAGTATGTGTTTTATTCTATTGATATTTTATTGTAATCATGAGTCCGCCGCCACAGACATTTGCAGCGGTTTTAGTCCTTTTCGAGTGTCTCATTGCTGAATGCTCAAATAGGTGTCATTACACACACATTGTTTTTATTAGGTATATCATGAGTGCATGTAAGCCCATTATGAGATTTAACAAACTGGATTTTGCTTTGGGGTTGTGCTAAAAAAGTGGTGCAATCCCATGCAACATCTGGGCCTCAACTCATTTTTTTTTTTTTTTTTAAACCCTGCCAAAAAGAAATTGGCAACAAGGAGAAGCATGTTAGTAGATCTTTTATGCTTAATTGGTTACAAAGTCTGCATTTCATAATATTTTTATAGGGTTAAGGCATCTGCTTCAGAGGTGCCCAGTAACTATCAGGTAATAACAATTGGTGCGATAACCCTGGAGGTTAAAGTATTTCTTGGAGAAATTTCTGTTTTGTGTACTCTCAGATCTGACTCGAAGTAGTGTAGAAGGTTAATGTGCCTGCAAAGCACATCTTGTAATATGCAGGTGACATATTTTGTTTTAATGTAGCTAGGTAAAGTTACTGTTTTTAACACAGCCAGATCCTTTTGTTTCTTGCAGTTTTAAATAGTAAGCCTTTTAATATAGCACAGTGAGCTATGTAGGATATATGACTGCTACTACTTTTAACCCTCACACTGACTCATGCAACAACACATCTTGTTCACTGATTTACACACTTGCATGATTTATTTTCAATCTGTATGTGTTATTAAAATCACTCTGACACTCTGCATTGGGATGTGTAGCGTTATAAAAGAAAGTAAAATAGTACTATTTAAATTGTGTGTAAATACTGGGACAGACCAACACATCTGAGATACTTTCAGTACATGCACTTACATAAAGGGGCCTAACAAAGTCAAAAGCATGCCTCTTAAGTACCTGTGAAGAGATACCCAGCTGTATGCTTTTGTCTCCGTTGTATTTACATTTAAGTGTGATGTTCCAGGCCACTCGATCAGAAGGAGGCCTAATGGCCCCTTAACTGAGCTGCGCGCTCTGATAGCTGGGACGTGATGTGACGCCCCCTCTGTATGATACTCAACGTACAGACTGTGTCAGATAACAAGACAGTGAGGGTTACAAGGTGTAGGAGTCACATGCCCTTCTTGTCTCACTTTATTTTATTGCAATTGAAATGGAGCAGACTCCAAGCTAACATTTTGAAATTGGATGTATTTATCTGTTATTCTTTTTATTAAGAATATCTTTTTCTTATTCTTTCAAGCTTAAAGATGAAGCGAATAAAAGAAAGCGGTGCAGCCTTTAGAAAAAAGAAAAAGGCTAGAGAGGAAGAATTAAAAAAGTATGAAGGTTCACTACTGAAATACCTCAGTCACGAAACAGGAAGTACTAGTACTACTACTACTACTGTTACTGAAGCAGAAACTAGTACTACTACTGTTACTGAAGCAGTTTCTGATTTTGAAGTCAATCCATCATCAAAGGCAAGTGATCCTTCAACAAGTGATAAGGGGTCTGATGGACAACAAATTCCAGCTGTTGACTTAAAAGATGTTGGTCTTCGGCCAAGTAAGAAGATTAAAGATGACACACGTATCTTGCTGGTACAACAAGGGTCGTCTGTGGTTCAACATCTAGATTCTGATTTTGGTGAAACAGAAAGTACTACTAATACTACAGTTACGGAAGTAGAAACTACTAGCACTACTACTGTTACTGAAGCAGTTTCTGATTTTGAAGTCAATCCATCATCAAAGTCATGTGATACTTCAACAAGTGATAAGGGGTCTGATGGACAACAAATTCCAGCAGTTGACTTAAAAGATGTTGGTCTTTGGCCAAGTAAGATTAAAGATGAGACACGTATCTTGCTGGTACAACAAGGGGCGTCTGTGGTTCAACATCTAGATTCTGACTTTGGTGAAGTCAATCGTGAGGGTGCTTTCATCAAAGGACGAACCAGAAAACTTACACGCGAGTGGTTTTATCAAACTCTGCCAAATAATGAAAAAATGTTGAGGTCATGGTTGGTGTACTCTCCTTCAAAGAAAGCTCTTTACTGCTTTTGTTGTAGACTATTTTCTGACAGAAGTCATTCGAATTTTGATTCTGCAGATGGATTCAACATGTGGTGGAAACTGAATCCCAGAATTTTCGATCATGAATCTAGTGTTGCCCATGTTCGATGTTTCACACAATGGAAGGAGTTGGAGATTAGAATCCGATGTGGAGCTACAATTGATAAAAAGTCACAAGAACAAGTTGAACACGAAGTAAAGAAGTGGAGGGAGATACTTTCAAGATTGTTGGATATCATTAGATTCCTAGCTAAACAAAATTTGGCTTTACGGGGTCACCGAGAAGGAATTCATTGCAAGACTGATGATGAACCTGAATCAACAGGAAATAGAGGAAATTTTCTAGAGTTAGTTCATTTGTTGGCAAAATACGATCCAGTGCTACGTGAGCATACTGTAAGAATTAAGCTGGGAAAAAAGTATGCTAAATCATATTTGTCGCCTACTATTCAGAATGAGTTCATAGAAATTTTGGGAGAAAAGGTAAGAAGCAAAGTTATCGAGCAAGTGAAAGAAGCAAAGTATTTTTCTATGATGTTCGACAGCACCCCTGATATTTCTCATAAGGATCAGATGAGCCAAGTTTTACGCTACGTTATGATCAATGGAAATAAAGTGATGGTTGTGGAATCATTTGTCGATTTCATTGAAACTAAAGGTAAAAACGCAGAGAATATTTCAACTATGATTTTGCAGAATTTAGAAAGCAACGGAATTGATATTCAAAATTGTAGAGGACAGGCATATGATAATGCTGCTGTGATGGCTGGTCAACATACTGGCGTTCAAAGACGCATCAGAGAAATTAATGGAAAAGCAGAATTTGTCGCATGTACAAATCACTCGCTGAATTTGGCTGGTTTACATGCAGCTTCTGTTGCTGTGAGTTCGGTTACCTTTTTTGGAACTGTGGAGCGTTTGTTCACGTTTTTTTCTTCCTCGACCCATCGCTGGGATATTCTGACTTCAGTCACTGGTCAGAGTGTCAAGCGTGTAATAGAAACTCGGTGGAGTGCACGTGGAGATGCTGTGAGTGTCGTAAAAAAGAATTACTCAAAAATCTTAAGTGCTGTAGAACGTTTAACTGGTGAAGAAGAAAATAGAGTTACCAGGTCAGATGCTGGTGTGCTGCTTGTTGCTTTACAATCTTTTTCCTTCCTGTGCTTTCTTGGACTGTGGGAATCTGTCCTTGTAGAAATTAACGACACTCAGGTCTACCTCCAAACCAAAGGATTGAATATTCAACAATGTGACATAAAGCTCAATGCTTTAAAATCATTTCTAACTGAAAATAGGTGTGAATTAGTTAACAAATCAGTAGCTTACGCCAAAGAAATTTGTGATGATCTTGGGATAGTCATGGATCGTCGGTGTAGAAAGAAGAAACTAATGGCAGGTGAAGAATCACGAGGTGCTGAATTGTCATACGAAACTGAGTTGAAGAGAGAAATGTTTTCTTCACTGGATAGAGTGATCCAAGAAATTACCACAAGATTTCAACAACTTCATGTTCTTGCTGAAAAATATGCTATCCTTACTCCATCAAATCTTTTGGATGATAAATACGAATGTCAACTAAATCATTATCATGATGACATTAACGAGGAAGAGTTCCTGGTTGAGAGAAAAAGACTTCAGAGTTTTATTTCTGTTGCTGCTACGCAAGACGAAACAGAGACATGGAAGGACAGTCCCCTTGAACTTTTGCAGTTTATACTAACATACAGTCTTGAGAACTCTGTTCCAAATATAGTAATACTACTGCGAATTTTCCTTACTATTGCTCTAAGTGTTGCTAGTTGTGAAAGGAGTTTTTCTAAATTGAAATTGATTAAGAATTATCTAAGATCTACAATGAGTGCCTTACGTTTAAGAAATCTTGCCATACTGTCTATAGAACAGCAACTGAGTGATGAACTAGACTTTGATGATGTCATCGATGATTTTGCTAATAGAAAAGCAAGAAAAATAGCAGTTTAGAAAGTTTGGATTTAAGTTTTATTTGAAAATTCAACATGGTGTTTTCATTTACTTTCCCATACATCATTTTGAATTTTTTGTTGTAATTTTGATGTGTATTAAGAGGGGCTGCAAACTAAACCAATATTTTTTATATTATTACAAGACCGAAGAATAAAGTCATATTAACCTTATGTGTCTTTGTGCTGAGGCTGCTCTGAAGGAGAGATGCACTATGGTTTTGTGTCCCAAGAGCACACAACTTTTCATTCCCAGGGAGTTGGTTGCTGCTGCTTAGAAGTAATGATAGGGCGTGACCCCTGGTTGTTACCTTTGGCCCACCAGAGTGGGCTGTTTATCCAGTCTGTGTTGGCAAGGTGGAGCTGACTGATCCCTTTGTGCTGTGTTTAGTTCTAAGGGCGCACACAGTGAGTCAGTCCCTGTGATAATAATTAATTTGCTGTTTTTGAAAGGTAAAGAAACCCAGGCTTCGACACTGTTAAGTTAGTTTTGGGTCCCCAGAGCACATCACGTTTGTGCAGATCCACACTGCTTTAATGGGGGGACTATGATGTATGGTCATTTAATGGTCAGCTGTAGATGATGGATCCCTGAACAGTGTCATGTATGTGCATGTTTGCTTTGTGCTGAGGGGTAATTGTTCACACAGCTCTCTGATGGATGTCACATGTGATTTTTCTGAGTCCCCAGATAGATCATGCAGTCTTGTGTGTTCTCTTTTGTACTGCCAGTCACCGGTGTATTCAACTGTCTAACCTTTGACCGTGTCATGTATGTGCATTTTTGCACACTTTGAACTATTTTTCCATCCTCTCAAGAGCATCCCTAGTTTACAGTATTGTTGCATTTTATGGTTATTGGTCTTGTGTTAAGTCTATGCATAAAGATATGTATTTTTTTTATAACTACTTGTGTGGTGTCCCTTTGTAGTGTTCTTCACTGTGTTACTGTGTATGATCATAAATGCTTTACACACTGCCTCTGAGATAAGCCTAGCTGCTCGTGCTACTACGTTACCACAGGGTTGAGCAGGGGTTATCAAAGGGTGTAGGCCCCTTACTCTGACTTAGGAAGAAGGGTCCCCAGTTGGACAGTGGCCAGCCATTGCTAACTAGAGACCCCCATTTCTAACAAACAACCATTCCGATTTTGAGAGGAGTAAACATCTCAATGCCCATTAGATTCCCCATGTTAGACTAATGTTCCGATTTGTTACCTTTGCCACAAATTGTAAAGCGCTCTGATTTCGCGCTATATAAAACTTTATAAATTACTAAATGTAACTTTCATGATCGAGGTAACTGTTAGCAGCAATACTACGTGTCTCTCCTCGGAGACTCTGACATCTTTCAAGTGCTCACCGTCCTTTTTCCCCAGCAGCCGTCCCCCGTCTCCCGCCCCCGCGCCCCCCCGCCCCCCAGCCCCCCCCCCCCCCCCCCCCCCCCCCCCCAGGGGCGGCACTCTGAAGGGTAGCCCCGGGCGCCACAAGCTCTAGCTACGCCCCTGGGGGGGCCACCCCACAAGAGAAGAGAAGAGACAGGGACAGGCCCCCATCCGAGAAGAGACAGGGACAAGGATGGGGTGGGGGGCCCACCCCACAAGAGAAGAGAAGAGAAGAGACAGGGACAGGCCCCCATCCGAGAAGATACAGACAAGGATGGGGTGGGGGGCCCACCCCACAAGAGAAGAGAAGAGACAGGGACAAGGATGGGGTGGGGGCCCCACCCCACAAGAGAAGAGAAGAGAAGAGACAGGGACAGGCCCCCTTCCGAGAAGAGACAGGGACAAGGATGGGGCGGGGGGCCCACCCACAAGAGAACAGAAGAGACAGGGACAAGGATGGAGTGGGGGGCCCACCCCACAAGAGAAGAGAAGAGAGGCTGGGGGGCCCACCCCACAAGAGAAGAGAAGAGACAGGGACAAGGATGGGGTGGGGGCCTCAGAGAGCAAGAGCAAGAGACAGCACAGAGCAGTGCTCGGGACCCTGACAAGGGTGGGAGTGGGGGCCCCCAGACAGAGTATTCTCCAGGGCAAAGCTCACATGAGAAGGGACAAGGCAGCAAAATGGTGCCCTCAGGTAAGCACGCTTGTTAGAACACACCATGGGCGTCCGCAGGGAGAGTGAAAGGGGGGCCGAGAAGGGTGCAAGGCAGAGGGGGAGAAGGGTGCAAGGCAGAGGGGGAGAAGGATGCATGGTAGAGAAGGGTGCAAGGCAGAGGGGAGAAGGGTGCAAGGCAGAGGGGAGAAGGGTGCAAGGAAGAGGGGAGAAGGGTGCAAGGCAGAGAGGAGAAGGGTGCAAGGCAGAGGGGAGATGGGTGCAAGGCAGAGAGGAGAAGGGTGCAAGGCAGAGAGGAGAAGGGTGCAAGGCAAAGAGGAGAAGGGTGCAAGGCAGAGAAGAGTAGGGTGCAAGGCAAAGAGGAGGAGGGTGCAAGGCAGAGAAGAGAAGGGTGCAAGGCAAAGAGGAGAAGGGTGCAAGGCAAAGAGGAGAAGGGTGCAAGGAAGAGAGGAGAAGGGTGCAAGGCGGAGGGGAGAAGGGTGCAAGGCAAAGAGGAGAAGGGTGCAAGGCAAAGAGGAGAAGGGTGCAAGGCAGAGAAGAGAAGGGTGCAAGGCAAAGAGGAGAAAGGTGCCAGGCAAAGAGGAGAAGGGTGCAAGGAAGAGAGGAGAAGGGTGCAAGGTAGAGAAGGGTGCAAGGCAGAGGGGGAGAAGGGTGCAAGGTAGAGTGGAGAAGGGTGCAAGGCGGAGGGGAGAAGGGTGCAAGGCGGAGGGGAGAAGGGTGCAAGGCAGATAGGAGAAGGGTGCAATTCGGAGGGGAGAAGGGTGCAAGGCAGATAGGAGAAGGGTACAAGGCAAAGAGGAGAAGGGTGCAAGGCAGAGAAGAGAAGGGTGCAAGGCAGAGAAGAGAAGGGTGCAAGGCAAAGAGGAGAAGGGTGCGAGGAGAAGGGTGCAAGGAAGAGAGGAGAAGGGTGCAAGGTAGAGAAGGGTGCAAGGCGGAGGGGGAGAAGGGTGCAAGGTAGAGAGGAGAGGGGTGCAAGGCGGAGGGGAGAAGGGTGCAAGGCAGATAGGAGAAGGTTGCATGGCGGAGGGGAGAAGGGTGCAAGGCGGAGGGGGGAGGGGAGAAGGGTGCAAGGTGGAGGGGAGAAGGGTGCAAGGTGAAGGGGAGAAGGGTGCAAGGCAGAGGGAGAAGGGTGCAAGGCAGAGGGGAGAAGGGTGCAAGGGAGAGAGGAGAAGGGTGCAAGGTAGAGAAGGGTGCAAGGCAGAGGGGGAGAAGGGTGCATGGCAGAAGGGAGAAGGGTGAAAGGCAGAGAGGAGAAGGGTGAAAGGCAGAGGGGAGAAGGGTGCAAGGTAGACGGGAGAAGGGTGCAAGGCAGAGGGGAGAAGGTTGCAAGGCAGAGGGGAGAAGTGTGCAAGGCAGAGAAGAGAAGGGTGCAAGGCAAAGAGGAGAAGGGTGCAAGGCAAAGAGGAGAAGGGTGCAAGGAAGAGAGGAGAAGGGTGGAAGGTAGAGAGGGTGCAAGGCGGAGGGGGAGAAGGGTGCAACGTAGAGGGGAGAAGGGTGCAAGGCAGAGAGGAGAAGGGTGCAAGGCGGAGGGGAGAAGGGTGCAAGGCAGAGGGGAGAAGGGTGCAAGGCAGAGGGGAGAAGGGTGCAAGGTGGAGGGGAGAAGGGTGCAAGGCAGAGGGGAGAAGGGTGCAAGGCAGAGGGGAGAAGGGTGCAAGGGGGATGGTGATGAAGTTAAAAATGTGCCCCCCCTGGAAACATTTCTGCAGACACCCATGAAACGCACACTACTTTGTGAGGGAGAGTGGGAGAGAGTGGAGCGAGAGAGAGTGGAGAGAAACGGTGGAGAGAAACATTGGAGAGAAACAGTGGAGAGAAACAGTGGAGAGAGAGAGTGGCTAGAGAGAGAGAGAGAGTGGAGAGAGACAGTGGAGACAGAGTAGACAGTGGAGAGAGAGTGGAGATAGACAGTGGAGAGACCGAGAGTGGAGAGAGAGTGGAGAGAGCATGGAGAGACACTGGAGAGAGTGGAGAGAGACCGAGAGTGGAGAGAGAGAGAGTGGAGAGAGAGAGAGTGGAGAGAGGGAGTAGAGAGAGAGAGAGTAGAGAGAGTGGAGATAGACAGTGAAGAGACCGAGAGTGGAGAGAGAGTGGAGAGAGCATGGCGAGAGAGAGTGGAGAGAGAGAGAGTGGAGAGAGAGAGAGAGTGGAGAGAGAGAGTGGAGAGAGAAAGAGTGGAGAGAGAGAGAGTGGAGAGAGAGAGTGGAGAGAGAGTGGAGAGATAGAGTGGAGAGAGAGATAGAGTGGAGAGAGAGATAGAGTGGGGAGAGAGATAGAGTGGAGAGAGAGAGTAGAGAGAGCGAGTAGAGAGAGAGAGTGGAGAGAGAGAGTATAGAGAGAAAGTGCGTGGAGAGAGAGAGAGTGGAAAGAGAGAGAAAGAGTGGAGAGAGAGAGTGGAGAGAGAATGGAGAGTAGAGAGAGACAGTGGAGAGAGAGACAGTGGAGAGAGAGACAGTGGAGAGAGAGACAGTGGACAGAGAGACAGTGGAGAGAGACAGTGGAGAGAGAGTGAGTGGAGAGAGCGTGAGTGGAGAGAGAGTGGAGCGAGAGAGTGGAGCGGGAGAGTGGAGCGAGAGAGTGGAGAGAGAGAGTGGAGAGAGTAGAGAGAGAGAGAAGGGAGAGAGGGTGGAGAGAGAGAGAGTGGAGGGAGACAGTGGAGGGAGACAGTGGAGAGAGAGTGAGTGGAGAGAGAGTGAGTGGAGAGAGAGTGAGTGGAGGGAGAGTGGAGAGAGAGAATGGAGAGAGAGAGTAGAGAGAGAGAGTGGAGAGAGTAGAGAGAGAGAGAAGGGAGAGAGGGTGGAGAGAGAGAGAGAGTGGAGGGAGACAGTGGAGGGAGACAGTGGAGAGAGAGACAGAGGAGAGACCGTGGAGAGAGAGACAGTAGAGATAGAGTGGACAGAGTTGAGAGAGCGAATGGAGAGAGTGGAGAGAGAGTAGAAACTGACTGACTGACTCAGAGACTGAATACTGGCTGACCGAGAGACTGACTGACTGAGAAACTGACAGAGAGAGAGTGACTGACTGACAGAGAGAGAGACTGATTGAGAGTGAGACTGACTGACAGAGACTGGCTGAGGTAGAGAGAAACTGACTGAGAGAGAGACTGAGAGAGAGAGAGGCAGAGAGACTGACTGACAGAGAGATAGACTGATTGACTCTGAGAGAGACTGACTGGCAGAGAGAGACTGACTGGCAGAGAGAGACTGCCTGAGAGAGACTGCCTGAGAGAGACTGCCTGAGAGAGAGACTGCCTGAGAGAGAGACTGACTGAGAGAGAGACTGACTGAGAGAGAGACTGACTGAGAGACTGACTGAGAGACTGACTGAGAGAGAGACTGACTGAGAGAGAGACTGACACAGAGAGAGACTGACAGAGAGAGAGACTGACTGGGTGAGAGACTGACTGAGTGAGAGGCTGACTGAGTGAGAGGCTGACAGAGAGAGAGTCTGACTGACAGACTGACTGACTGACAGAGAGAGAGAGACTGACTGACTGGGGTAGAGAGAGAATGATTGACTGAGAGAGACTGACTGACTGGGAGAGAGAGAGACTGACTGGGAGAGAGAGAGACTGACTGACTGAGAGAGAGACTGACTGACTGAGAGAGAGACTGACTGACTGAGAGAGAGACTGACTGACTGAGAGAGAGACTGACTGACTGACAGAGACTGACAGAGAGAGAAAGAGACTGAGAGACTGACAGATAAAGAGAGACTGACCAACAGAGAGAGACTGACTGACAGAGACTGACTGATAGAGAGACTCACAGAGAGACTGACTGACCGAGAGAGAGACTGAGACAGAGAGAGAGACTGACTGACAGAGAGAGAGACTGACTAAGAGAGACTGACAGAGAGACTGACAGAGAGAGACTGACTGACAGAGAGAGAGCGAGAGACTGACTGACTGACTGAGAGAGACTGACTGAGAGAGACTGAATGCCAGCGAGTGATAGACTGACTGACAGAGAGAGAGACTGACTGGCTGACAGACTGACAGAGAGAGAGAGAGAGAGAGAGAGAGAGACTGACTGACTGACAGAGAGAGTGACTGACTTAGAGAGACTGAATGACAGAGAGAGATAGACTGACTGACTGAACGAGAGATACTGACTGACAGAGAGAGAGAGAGACTGTGATGGAATTGAGGTCAAAGTGTGTATGAAGCTATGCAATGCCTCTTAAGATTGCTATTGTCTAATAAAAATAAAAATGTATTGTCAAAATGTGCTCTTTGTGGTTACATCTGCTTTTGAAATACTGCATTGTTGCATTGTCCAATGTCTTAAAACGGAAACGAGAAGGAGCAGTGGATGCACTTTTATCAAAACTAAACGATGAGTGGGCCCGATGTTGTATATCATGACAGGAGTCTGCATCAGGAAACCCACCTAAAATTGGGCAAACTTCCCCGGCGTACTGATGGCAGGGACCCTGTAATGAATGGACCACCACCTATGATAGCCTGCCGGCAGACTAAGCCCAACCTTTGACTCCACCATCCAGTGTTACTTATAACGGCTGGATTAGTTACAGTGGTGTAACAATAGCCCCGCATCCCTCGCAGTATGGCGGGTTGCTGGCCTGGGAGCTCTAGAATGGCACGGAGAATGGGAGGGGGGCCCCCTCCATGTAGTTTGCAGGGGGGCCCCCTCATGTTTTGTTACGCCACTGTAAAATACTGTTTTTGGCAGGCAGACCAGGCCGAGCCGGGCACCGCTCGGTTGGCAGGAAGTAAGGCAGAGGTCAGGGATGCGTTTCCATGCTGCAGCTTTCAGAGGCAGAGGCAGAAATGGCTTGAAGACAGAAATCAGGGCCTAGCTCGGCAGAGCCAGGAAAACGTGAAAGTGCACCACATAAAGACGGTGGCACGGCATACTTAGGAACGGAATTATCGATCCATTCATGGTGGATCTGATAGAGGACATGTTAACGTTGGACGCAAATGTATTTGCGTCTTCAGATTCAGTTGTGGAGGGAAATTACATGTACTTGAAGTGCGTACATGGAGCCGTTGGGGTCTACGTTAGGGGACACAATTGACCATAAAAATTCCAATTACCTCATTCCCTCCTTGTCCCCTAAGGACCCTTCATGATATGTCGATTCTCATGAGACCATCAATCTGTTCATATAACATCATTTGCTCTTCTTTCTTTCTTCTGGAATGGGAACGTGCACTTGAATGGGGAACACAAGCTGTGGCGCACAAGCCGCAAATCACTGGCCCACATTGTAAACATAGACAGCAACTGAATACTATGGCCAATATGATTCCTAGGAATGACAGTAGCTTCCATCCCCAGGCTGTTACTACACTCCAGAGCCAACCGGACCAAGTCCATGAGCCTGGATTCTGATATATCAGATGGGCAATTTCGTGAAGTCGGGTAATGGCCTTACAGACTGATGGCGCATTATTTGGAATAAATACGCAGCAACTGGATCCGATGACTCTACAAGCCCCGCCCCTATCGGCCAGGATGACGTCAAGGACAAGGCGGTTCTGAAGAACAACAAGTCTCATAGCAGACTGCTCCTCTGTTAAGTTGCCCAAAGCTGAAGTAGTCTCATTCACTACTGCTTCGAGTATTCTGGTTAATTTGCGTATCAGTTTACTATTGGAGACAGTTCCTAGATAGGGAAAGAATCCTTTATTGAAATCTGTATATTGTTCCCATGTAGTTTCAGTCTGATCAACTATTGGGAGGTCTCTTTTGTGTCTAACAATATTAAGGCGGGAATTCCTATGATAGTCAGATGGGGCTAGAAATACTGGTGGCAATAAGAATGCAATGAAACAGGTACCATCCCAGTCTGGAGGTAAACGGACATAAGCCCTCTGACCACATATAAAATAGGAATGTCGGGAAGCTTTGAATTGCCTTGGGAAACCTTAGAGTCAGTATCTATGGCAGATATTAAACTAAACCAGGCACCACAGGAACCATTATGTGTAAACGGGTAAGGAAAGAGAGGCAGAGCTCCCTTGTAGTTCTGGTAGGGGGGGAGTCGGCCACATATCCAACAATTAGTGGCATTGTTGATCTGGTGAGAATGGTGTAACATATGAATGAATGTATTGTTGCGCAGCGCAAGTCGATAAGACAATTCGTGTGGGGGTAGAGTACTAAACGTGTGTTCTGCAGTGTTATTAGAAAAATGTGCAAGAGGAAAATACATATACAGCATCCAACTTAAAGCAATAATCGTAAGACTCAGAAAAAACATAATAAGTAATGTGCAGACGCATCTGCTCCGGAGACTTTTACAATATTTTCGTTTCTTGATCTCCTGTCTATCTCTCTCTCTATTTGGGTCTAACTTGTACATTGTCAGAACTGCCTAACCGCTTCACCCAGAAGGGGACTTAAACAATTAAACTGTCTGACTTACTAGACCTCAACTTTTGCCTGTACTCCTCTTGGGGAGTTTTCTCTAGAAGGTGGAGTTTGGTATCAGTCACTGGGACGTGGGAGTTCTGGGATTCAGAGTTTGGCGGAAGTCCATGAAAGCGCTTGACGTGACTGGAGGGAACCCACCCCTTACGCCCCTCTATTTTCACTGCAGTCCTTGTTGTTAGAAGAACAATCTTCAGCTCCTTCCAGCGGGGCTCCAACGGGCTTGATCTGTCGAAATTGCGCACGACGACTACATCGCCTGGAACCAGTTCATGGGGCTTCACCTCGGTGTTGTCTGGGAAGGCTGCCGCGACCTGTGAACGACATGATTGTAGTGCAGACATCAAGGAGGCAAGGTAATCTGTCAGCATAGTACTATCAACATCAGTAATCTTTCGCGGCAGAGGCGTCCCCCACATATTAGGAGGTCTACCGAAGACCACCTCATACGGGGATAGCCCTGTCCTAGAGTGAGCTACCATTCTCATATAGAAAAGTGCAACTGGCAATGCTACTATCCAATCTACTCCCTTCTCTTTACACACTTTTGCAAGGCGAGTTTTCAGAGTCTGATTGTGCCGCTCCACGAGACCTGCTGCCTCAGGATGCCGGACACAGTGAAACTTCCACTGGTACCCCAATAGAAGCGAGACCTGCTTCATAAGTTCGGACGAGAATGGCTGACCATTATCTGAATACACGACACGAGGCAAACCGTATCGAGGGAAAAACTCACGAACCAACTGCCTGGCAGTGGTCGGGGCAGTGTAATCTGGGACTGGATATGCTTCTGTCCATCGGGATAGGGCACATACGACTACGAGGACATACTTAAATCCTCGGCATCTGTCCATCTGGATATAATCCATCTGGAGGACTTCAAAAGGATAGTCGGGAGGATGGAATCCACCTTGCTCTACGGGAATCCCTTTTCCTGGATTGAACTGACAACAGATCATGCAGGTACGCACTTTCTGTTTCGCTGCTGCTCGTAAATGCTTGTTGAACCAAAGATTCTGTACACTGTCTAACATAGCTTTTTCTCCTAAATGTGCTGGACTATGTGCTGTGTTAATGATAACTTGAACCATAGAGTCGGGGAGGAACCATGTGGTCTTTCCCCTCGTCATCCATCCTTGGTCTGTCTGGACCCCTCCTTGTTCAGCCCATTTCTTTATTTCATCTGGAGTGGCATGTGTCTGTATGTCGATGACATCTAGTGCAGGGTCCCTGACTGTCATGCAATGTGTCTGTGAAGTCGCATCCGTCTTGGTCATGTCCGTCGCTTGAGTATGAGTCAGTGCTGTATGTTTCGCTATTCGATCTGCAAAGTCGTTGCCCTGAGAAATCTTGTCTGTGACCTTTGTATGTGCCTTGCACTTCATAATAGCTATAGCTGTAGGCAAATGTATTGCTTCTAATAGGGCTTGAATGAGGGAACCATGCTGTATCTTGGCTCCGTGAGAGGTCAAGAAACCTCTTTCTTGCCAGAGGACACCGAAGTCGTGAACAACTCCGAACGCATAACGTGAATCTGTGTATATGTTTACTTTCTGGTTCTTTGCACGTATACAGGCTTGGGTCAGAGCAATAAGCTCTGCTGCTTGAGCAGACAGGGTGTCAATGCGATGTGTTTCTATGACTTCAGTTTCAGTGGTCACTGCATATGCGGCCACTAACTCTCCTGTACTTGTTCTTAAACATGAACCATCCACATAAAGTGTCAGGTCTGGATCGGGCAATGCGACATCTGTCAAGTCTTGTCTGGGTTTCGTAACTGTGTCAACCACATCCACGCAGTCATGTGGAGTAGGGTCTAATGTGTTTGATGGTAAAAGAGTAGCAGGATTCAGTGTATTACAGCGTCTGATTTCTATGTGTGGCTGGAATAATGTCAATTCATAACCTGTCAGTCGTGCTACAGTCAAGTGTTGAGTCTGTGTTCTGTTTAGAAGAACCTCTACAGAATGTGGAACTTGTACTGTCAATGGATGTCCTAATACAATGGAATCGCTTTGTCTAATTGCTAGAGCTGTCGCTGCAACTGACTTTAAGCACGCAGGCAAGGCCTGGGCTACTGGATCCAATGTACTTGAAAAATAAGCACACGGTCTGTGTTTGTCTGCTTGTAACTGAGTGAGAACTGACAACGCTGTGCCATCGCGTTCTGTGACAAAAAGTGTAAAAGGTTTGCTGTAACATGGTGTCGCTAAAACTGGTGCTTGACATAAGGCTTTCTTTAATTCGTCAAAAGCTTGTGTATGTTCCTGAGTCCAAGGGAGAACAGTCGAAGACGCTGCCTCCTGTGTTGTCAACTGTATGAGTGGTTTAGCTAGAAATGCATATTGTGGAATCCATTGTCTGCAATAAGAAGTGAGTCCAATAAAGGCTCGTACTTCTTTCTGTGTCTTGGGTTGCGGAAGATGTGCAATTAACTGAATTTGTTCAGGTGTCAGCTGCCTACCCCACTTGGTCAGCAAGTGCCCAAGGTACACCACTTGCTGAGCACAGAATTGTAGCTTCGAAGGAGACACCTTGTGTCCCTTGTCCGCCAGGAAAAGTAAAACTGTCAATGATGCTTGTTCACATTCTGGTTCACTACGGGCGGTGATCAACAGATCATTGACGTATTGAAGTAGGGCAGTGTTGGCAGGCATGTGAATACTGTCAAGTTGTCGCTTTAATGCTTGGCTGTAGATGCTGGGGCTTTCTGTAAATCCTTGAGGTGCGCGTGCAAATTTGAAGCTTCGGCCATTTAAACAGAATCCGAAAAGATATTGGCTTTCCGGATCAATGGGGACACTAAAGAAGGCGTTCTTGAGGTCAATTAAGGTTGAAAAAGGTCTATAGCCAAGTACTCAAATCTCATAAAAACAGTGTGATATTTCTAATGGTAAGTTTCCAGTGTTTTAAGTGAAAAGGTCACCAACAGAGCCAATTTAGAAACAAATTATTTCATTTATTTATTGTAGAAATTAGTTCCAAAAATATATATATCTTTTTTAGTAATATTTTTGTAGTTTTTAAAAATGATTTTTTCTTATTTTTGTATACAGTTTGTTAAATCATTGATAATTCATATACATTCATTCTGCAAATACTTTTAAACACACAGTGAATAGAAAAAGACAAAAGATGTTAGCAATACGGCAAGGTGGATCACGACGCGCGTTTCGGCCAAGTAGCCTTCTTCAGGTGGCCGTGTATTGCTTTGGAGGCTATTTTAAGGGATCTTCGAATAGCCACACTTTACTAATTGATGCGTTTTCTATTTCTGTTTAAAATTGTGTATCTATAGTATCACGATACTGCCAGAATGTATGGAAATGGCCGTCCCAATGGTGGGTGTCCGGGTAGAAAGCTGATTTTATAATTTATTTGCTTCTTTGATTATCTTTGATCGTGGATAGCTTCTCTTTATGAGTAATTTGCTGGATAAGGTAGCTTTCAGGTAGTTTTCACTTAGAGGTTGATTTCTTTAGCAACGATATTCTAGGCAGTCAGGAATTCAGGTGGACAAGAGGCTCAGTTCTATCTTTTTAGGGTCCGTTTCTGGGACGATTCACAACGTTGGTGACGGACAGGAGCCTCTTGGTGTTAATGCTGCATCTCGGCTGGTCTGGCGTGATGTGTGATAGCTTGCTGGATGTAAACTGAGGTCAATTACAGTAAAGAACGTCACTTCCGAATCAATAGCAGTCAATAAGGACGAAATGTCTGGGACCACAGGATATTGTGGTACAATGCATTTATTCAATTCTCGTAAATCGATAACTAATCGATAAACTGGAGGTGCATTTGGATCAGTACGTTTAGGAATTGGAATGATAGGGGAATTACAAACATTTGAGTCGGTTTCTACAACCACTCCTTGTGCAATGAGTTCATCAATGATTTTCAGTAAAGCCACTACAGCATCTGGTGGTAACTTGTATTGTCGAATGCGTGGTAGTACTACTCCTGCATCAGTGGGGCCTTTCGCCCATAAATGTGCAGGAACATTCTGTAACCTGGGGTCAAAATCTCTCAATACATAATGGCCTTTGAAATCACGAAGGAACAACCTTACTCCTTCCGGAGAACAACAAATTACAGCTCCTAGAGCCTTCAGGGTCTTTATACCAAGCAAGTTTTCTGGGCATGATTTCGTGAGCAATAAATCTGTAGTGCGGGACAACGGACCAACTGCAAGGGGAACTGGTTTCGATACTTCATTAACAATAGGCTTTCCTGAAAATCCAAGGGAAACATTCTGTGAGCCTGAGAGGGGTGCCCCTGGAACCTCGTCGTGACTGATTGTTGTCCTGCTTGCCCCTGTGTCAATTAAAAATTTTCTATCCTTCCCTAATACCTGACTGTGTACATAAGGGCCTTCTTGATCTACAGGAACTTCGATAAGGGGCAAGCCAACCTCCCTCTCTAGGCTGTTTCATGTGTTTTGCTGATAATCGGGGTAGTCGGATTGTGCATACTGGTACATCTGCTGTGTGACATGTTGTGTTGCGGCAATGGGCTGTGGCTGTGGTACCGCTACAGTCTGTTGTGGAACCTGCATAGGCTGTACATTCTGTGGAACGTGTTGTTGGACTTGGTCCTGTCTAGGAGGACGCGGTCTCTCTTTAGTTTTACCTGTGGCTATGTTGTGTCTCAAAACTGCACAATCGTTTACATAGTGACCTGGCTGTTTACAATAGTTGCATATCCCTTTAACAGGAGCTGCTGAATTCGAATTATTTGGTTGTGTCGTACCCCTTCTATGACCGTCAGCTGGAACTGACTGAGCAACTAGTACTTTCATTTTCGTGTCTTTCATACGTCTCTGTTCGTGATCATGTTCTTCTCTAATTCTGTTCTGGTGATACTGTAACATTTGTAACATTTGGGAAGGCGAATTAGCTTGCCATGTGCTCTCGACTTTCAATACACGGTTCTTAATCTGAGGCAATGAATTCTCGACTAATTTGGATACAAAAAGGTGTGGGTATGACTCGCTACTTGTTTTCAGGCCACTATTAATAATAAAACATTTCTCAAATCGGGAATAAAAATCACTAGTGTCTTCGTCGGGTTTCTGTTTGCAGGCTGAGATTGCATCCCAGTCCTCCTTTTTAGTTGCTAACAATCTTGGCAAAACCTGTACTAACAATCCTGGTAATGCTTTAGTTTTGTCCCCAAGTCCTACACCTGGGGTTCGACCAGTTTCTTCGGCTTCTAATGCAGCCCAATCAATCTTTTTGTCTCCCACCTCCCATTCTTTTTCTTTGAGTTTCTCGTAAATACCGGCAGGCAATAACACTTTCAATATTTTCATAATGTCGGGATAGGTATAATCTCCCAAGAGTAACATGTCTTTTATTTCACGGTGGAAACCTGCAGGGTCTTTATCATGACTGGGCACTATTTTCTTCATTTCCAATAGTTCCATTTTAGTTATAGGCGTGTATACATACACACGTGCAAAAGTATCATCAGGGTTCCGGATTGGATGTACTTCTCGTAAAGGATTCTGTTTGTCAAAATGATATGGTTGCCTGACTGGGGGTGGAACGGAAACAAGATGTGGAGTCAAGAAAGTTCTATATTTGTGACGTTGTTCTAGAATCGTTTCAATTAGATCGGTACCTAGACCTCTCCATCTTCTCAGGAGTAAGTCTTGCAATAAACTATATAACGGACCTGGGTCAGATGCTTGGTTTTCATACTGTATAATGAGGTGTTGGGTCATGTATATACCAGCTAGTCGCTGTTCTTCTGGAGTAAGACTTAAAAATGTTTGCACTACTGAATCGTCTTTGTATATGCTGTCATCCCCGGCCCACTGTACTGCGGACCGGGCTAGTTCCTGATCACGTAAGGTATTGAGTTCGTGATAACCTACCCTTTCTTTCAGTACTTTGTCAGTAACTTGGAATACATGTTCAAGGGTACATCGCTCTGGTATCGGACAAAGGTAACGTTTCTTGTTATCCAAACGAATGGGTCTATTGAAGGGCCTATCAAGAGGATACGGTTTAGGGAATTTCTCTCTACCTACATATGCCACCATGTCTCTATTCACTTGTTCCGATGTTTCTGCTGGATTCTCTGCTTCTTCCTCCTCTGAGGAGTCCTTATCCTCTGACCCAGAATGTCTTTCAGATTCTCGACGGGCATGTATTGCTATTATTTCTTTACGGATCTTTCTAACCATAGCATGTACACATTTCTCTTTATCATGTTTACCCTCCGAAATATTCTGGCTCCATCTATTCAATCTGGCCATCTCATCTTGTGGAAAGCCTGTCTGATCTTGTTCCCTTATCAAACAATTAACCAAAAATCGCATAATTAAACCTTTATTCTCAACTTTCTGACGTGACATGGCCTCACCAACACACTCAGGTCTTTCTCCTGTTCTAATAAAATGATACATATTGTCTAGATGGTCTGGCATTTCTGGTAGCAATTGCAAATAATCTGTAACACGTATTAAACGTAGGGACGCTAACAACATGGGTCCTGTCTTTCCAGGCACTGTGTCATATCTGCAATCTGTAAGCTGTTCTTTAAGCTGTTCGGCCGGGGCACCTTTGGTGTTCGCGACATTGCGAATTCTCTCATTGTCACTCGATGTAACTGGGGCGGGTGCGATAACCTCCTGTAGCACCTCCTGAGGCGGAGGCTTGAGCATAACCTGGCTGTAGGGTCGGTAGTTGTAACGGGGTTGGAGCCTGACCAGTGCCAGACCCAAAGGGATTAAGCGGATGAATAGGGGGAACAACAGGTGCGGGTGCAGGAAGTGGTGCAGGAGGGGTCTGCTGTTGCGGACCCGGGGGCAGATGATCATGGGGTAGGTTAAGGTCAGCAGGTGGTATGGGTACATGGGCAGATACATTGGTATATGCGGGAGCTACATCGTCTAAATAGGAAGAAAGGAAAATGTCTGCTGCGGTCTTGTGACGTAATTTAGTCGGAACCAATGGAGGGGGCAGATTTTTCGGTGTTTCCGGGGTCGCCTTGGGCAGGCCCTCGGCCAGGACTGGATACAGTCCTGTCATAATGGCATTACTCTGTCTGTCGTGTTGTTCCATTCTAACTCGTTCTCCTTCTTCTAGTAGTTCTTTTTCTTTGGCTTTTTCAGAATCCTCTCTACTTTTCTCTGCTTTTCTGAGTGCTTTCTCTGTCCGTCTATGTGATTCTTTACGCCATAATTCAATGGCATCTTTCTGTGACTGTCTGGCTTTCTTTTTCCACAACGCTTCTTCTACTCTCATGATGCACTCGGCATCCCATGTCCCTGTAACGGGCCATCTCTGATTCTCTGCTAAGTCCTTCGTGTATTCCACCCACAAGTCGAGAAATAATATGGCATCTAAGCCGTGCTTGTGGTACATAAAATATCCGTGAGTGTCCCTGGGTGGGATGGGAACAGCTTCTTCAAGTATCCCTTTCCTAGTTCCTATCTGTCGCAATTTCAAGAATAGAGGCATTACTACCTCGATCTAGACACTATACACAATAAACACAGTAAAAATGCGAACAATCACTCATACCACGACATTAAAACACGTTTAAACATTATGAAACGAACAACAATAACTTGATACCTTGATACTAGATGCACTGCTAAACAGTACAGATACACTGCTAAAACAGTGCAGACCGGATTCGTGTAGCCAAACCCGTCTTGACCGGACACAAATTAATGTACCCGTCTAGATGCGTCCCCAGCAACGGTACTCACCGGGAAGCACGGAACGGAAGGCCTCGGAAACTCGACT
The DNA here is from genome assembly GCF_964263255.1 of Lissotriton vulgaris. Classification (NCBI taxonomy): domain Eukaryota; kingdom Metazoa; phylum Chordata; class Amphibia; order Caudata; family Salamandridae; genus Lissotriton; species Lissotriton vulgaris. The sequence continues at coordinate 981,221 of NW_028250265.1, forward strand.
GGACTGGACTGACGTCACTGCTTCTGCTGCGCACTACGCATGCGCCTCGACACTACAGGTGGGCCTCTCGATACCTCGGACACTGCTCTCTCGGCTGGGCTCTGGTCGGGATCCTCCGCACTCCTCACCGCCTCGTCTGGATGTCGGCCGCAGTCTCCGTCACCTCCGTAGGCCTGAGGGAGATACAGGAAATCCTGCAGATGCGCATGGGGTCCGTCACAGCTGTAGTCGGGGGCAGAGCCTGCGACGCATCGCCGGCGCGTGGGGTGGGGGAGGGGCCCCTATTCGGGCGCCAAATTATGTGGTAAATATTTTACCGTATACTATTTTTCCATATAATTTCAGACAAGTTACAAAAGAATAGCTCAATCAAATGAGAGGCAGAGTCCGTGGTGTCTGAGTCGTAAGGGCTTTAATCATAAAATGACTAAATGACTGACTCGAGTCAATGGAGATCTAGTCCATCAATACAAGGGTTCGGGTATGCAATGATGGCAGGAAAAGATGTCAACGATTTAGTCACAGTACATGACATATATAGTAAAATGACACAATAGCAGTGAATACAGTAGGCGTGGCAAGTGAAATGTATATGATAAGAACACATGTGCGTAGCAAAAAGGCGTGAACATGGGTGTGCACAGAGGCGTGAACTAGAAACGTCACAGAAAAGTGTCATAAGTGGGTGGATGCTTAGAGAATTCTTGCAGAGTCAGCTGAAACCTATGGCCTGGATGCGCGCGCAGCTAATATGACGTGTGATTGACGTACATCTGGAGGAAGCTAAGAGTCTGACTTTTAACACTAGTAGAAGAGACAGAAGTCTGGCATGTCAGATCGACCTGTCCCTAAACATATCTGATATCATGTGTTTGGAGGATGTTTAATCTAGAGGAAAAGGTCTCTTGGGCAGAGGCTATTCTATACTGAATGTATGCGTGTCTAGGTGCAAATGCTCGGAGCCAGGGGCCTACCATGGTAACGGGAGCAATGAATTTCATGAGGGAAGACAGAAAGGCTTGGCCCTTGCTCTGCAGTCGGGGATATGTTTTCGTATTTCACTAGACAGGAATGTGTTTTCGAGGAGCTGAGCTGGCTATGCTGATAACTTGAAGGCAAAATACTGTTTTTGGCAGGCAGACCAGGCCGAGCCGGGCACCGCTCGGTTGGCAGGAAGTAAGGCAGAGGTCAGGGGATGCGTTTCCATGCTGCAGCTTTCAGAGGCAGAGGCAGAAATGGCTTGAAGACAGAAATCAGGGCCTAGCTCGGCAGAGCCAGGAAAACGTGAAAGTGCACCACATAAAGACGTGGCACAGCATACTTAGGAACGGAATTATCGATCCATTCATGGTGGATCTGATAGAGGACATGTTAACGTTGGACGCAAATGTTATTTGCGTCTTCAGATCAGTTGTGGAGGGAAATTACATGTACTTGAAGTGCGTACATGGAGCCGTTGGGGTCTACGTTAGGGACACAATTGACCATAAAAATTCCAATTACCTCAGTGCCGGGATGTCAGGCCTGGCCAGGCCCAGGGTTGGGGTCCGGGCTGAGGCCATCGTGGCCTCGTGGTGCAGTGTCTAAGATGGCGGCCGGGCCGGGCAATGGTGCTGACGGTGGCCCGGGCCCGTGATACAGAGATGTCCGGGAGTAGGAGTCCCGTAGGGGACGGAGTGTGAGTTGCTTCGGTGGGTGGCACCTGGAGAGCTGACGTCCCGGCTCTGTCATGCGGGGAGGGAGCGAGCCCGTCATGTGGCCTGTCCAACATGTTGGTAAAGAATTAAATACCTGTTGAGACCCGTTAAAGTATGGAGGAAATGTCACTACTGCCTTTGAAATATTTTGCCAACAAGTGGCTCTAGATTTATTGTGTAAGCCGAACCATAAGGCACAAAAAGCATATGGGTGGTTTAACACGGAGTGTTCCAAAGCCCTTAAAGACCTAATGGAGGCACTAAAAAGGGTACCTCGAGATACTCAGGAAGTGGCTAGGGTAAGGAAAAAATATAAAACTACGGTGGAGACCCGTAAGAATGAAATAAAGACTAATGCATGGGAGTCCCTTTTTGAAAGATCAACCTTGAGGGATAGTGCTAGGATTTGGTCAATTGTTAATACACCTCTTTTTAATGGTAAAGAAAATGACATTTTAGAGCTTAATATCACAGAACGGCAATGACTGGACCACTTCGAGAAAATCTATGGTAGTAATATCGCTGTAGAGATATATACACCCAAAATACCTGAGCGCTCAGAGCCCCCTCTGAGTTTTTCAGTTAAGGAAGTGCAGAAGGCTATAGATGACACGGCGGGACATAAGGCGCCGGGCCCAGATGGGGTGCCGGCAGATATGTATAAAGCCAATCCCTATATTTGGTCCCTCGCCCTTACAAACGTCTTTAATTTAGCCTGCACAGATAACACTAGATTGCCTACATCTTGGTCCCGGTCCATTATAATCCCTGTCTTTAAGAAGGGCCAAAGTGGGATCAAAGGTGTTATAGGCCGATATCCTTAATTGATTCATCCTTTAAAATGTTAGGGAAAGTTATTCTGGCAAAAATTTCCACAAGGGCTAATAACAACAATATCTTATGTAATGCGCAGTATGGGTTCAGAACTGGGAGAGGCACAGAAGATCAGTGTCCAAACTTGCATCTTATAATCAATAAATATACTGTTGCGTCCAAGGGGTAAGTTCACCTGGCCTTCATGGACTTGTCCACAGCTTTTGACCTAGTTAATAGGTCAAAGCTGTGGACAATGCTCTTGGATCTGGGTTTGGATCGGGCCCTTGTGAACTTCCTGGCAGAACTCCATAGAGACCTGAAAGCGTCAATACGCATGACACAAGATGGGAAGAGCACTGCTGGCTTTAAGTCGGGTAGAGGTGTGCGCCAGGGGTGCATTTTGGCCCCAATGCTATTTTCTATTTATATCAACTCACTAGGAAACACCTTGGCTACAGCTACCGTTGATGTCCCACACATGGGGGGGGCATTGCCTGTTTTATTGTTTTATTGTATGCTGATGATGCGGTCCTGATATCAAGGACCTCCACCGGCTTACAACATCTTCTTAACTCCTTTGGGGCTATTATGCACAATATAGACCTTGTGGTAAATATGGAGAAATCCCATGTTATGTCCCTGGGGAAAGGGAAGAATAATACAAAAACACTCTCCTGTAATGACGTAGTATTATCAAGAGTTAAAGTCTTCACCTACCTTGGAGTGGTGTTTGATGACATGGGCTCCTGGGCACCCCAAGTCTCTAATAAAGTAGCTGCCGCGAGAAGATCGGCGGCTGCTATATTAGGCTTTGCAAATAGACTGGGTGGGAAACCAGCAGAGGCCATACTGGCTATATATAGAGCTAAAACTATAGCCATAGCAAGGTATGGAGCAGCGATATAGGGCTATAAAGACTGTGCCCAAATACAGAGAGAGGAAAATAAATTCCGGCGTTCACTCTTAGGGCTGCCCCACTCCACATCATCTTTTGCAGCACATATGGAACTGGGGCTGGGTTACATTGAGGATACCCTTAACATGGCACCGCTCTTGTTTTGGATCAAAACATGGTTGAACCCAAACCTTACACTAAACCACAAGATCATTAAGGACTGTATGGGACGGGATAGAGCAAAGGATATCCAGTGGTTGTCATTTATCAAAGCCTCAGCAATGCAACTGGGTCGGCCTGAATTATACCTTAACCCTGAAAACCTAAGCAAGGATGATATTCCTTGGGTAAAGAAACATTTTGTTGGCAACAGAGAATCAGATCGTGAAGCCTGAGAAATTGTTAAGATAACAGTAAGGGTACATTATTCACTGATTACGACAATGTCCATACAACCTTACTTGACTATTGTTACTAGACCCTACCATAGGTGGCTTTTAACAAAATTTCGTTTTAATCAGGCACATTTTTTGCTGGGCTATTACATGAAGTGATGTAGACCAATGGAGAATGAACCATGTAAATGCGATAGTTTCTCTGACCAAGATCTAATACATTTTATGTTTTTTTGCCCTTTTTTGTGGAAGGACGGAAAAAGTATATTGTACCATTGCTAAGGGAAAAGGGGTTTATACAGTTAAAACCTGCACTGCTATATTTACAACTTATGGAGTCCCCAGTAGTGATGTTTGGGGTTGCAAACTTTTTGATAGCATCTATCCGTGCTAGACGGAACAGACTAAGGGATATTACATCATTGGAACCGAAAAATGTTTAACTGCCACAGTTATCATAAATGAACTCCCATGTATATAATGAATTAATAACGCTACAAATTCGGAAAATATTTGTTATTAGATAATGAATACTTTTGTAAAAAAAAAATTCTTAGAACCATGTATATAGGCCGCTGATTTTATATCCATGTACTCTATTGTTTTTATCAAATCGTTTTTATATATTATATAATTTTGAAAGCCATCATGTATAGGTATAGCATACTTTTATGATTTTAAAATAATCGAATAAAGTGATTTTGACTCTGACTCTCTGAAACTGACCAACGCAGTCGCCACGCAGTCTTTCTCTCTGTCTTATGATGTCTGCTCTGCTGCCATTTACTTTCGACCCTCAGACCTCCTCACACACCCTCACACCATCTCACCCTCACACAACCTCACACCATCACCCACCCTCACACACCCTCACTCACCCTCACCCCCTGACCCCCTCACTCTCATATCCCCTCACCCTCACTCACCCTCACCCCCTCACATCCCCACACACCCTCACCCTAACACCCCCTCAACCTCACCCCCTCACACACCTCCTCATCCTCACACCCCCTGCTCTCACACACCCTCACACCCCCTCATCCTCACCCACCCTCACCCTCACACACCCTCGTCCTCACTTACCCTCTCACTCTCACACACCCTCTCACTCTCACACACCCTCTCACCCTCAAACACCCTCTCACCCTCACACCCCCTCACCCTCACACCCCTCACCCTCATATCCCCTCACCCTCCCTCACACCCCTTCACCCTCACACACCCTCACCATCACACCCCCTCACCATCACACCCCCTCACCCTGACCCTCACACACCCCTTCACCCTCACACACCCCTCACACACTCGCTCACCCTCACACATCCCCTCACCCACTCTCTCACCCCCACCCACCCTCCCACACCCTTTCACCCTCACAAACCCTCACACACCCTCACCCTCACACACCCTCTCACTCTCACACACCCTCTCACCCTCACACATCCTCTCACCCCCTCTCCCTCACATCCCCTCACCCTCCCTCACACCCTTACCCTCACACCCCCTCACCCTCACACCTCCTCACCCTCACACCCCCTCACACACCCCCTCACCCACCCTCTCACCCACCCTCACTCACCCTCTCACCCTCCCCCACACCCTCACCTTCACACGCCCTCACCCTCACACCATCTCACCCTCTCACCCTGACACACCCTCACTCACCCTCACACCCTCACACCCCCTCACCCCCTCACCCTCACAGCCCTCTCACCCTCACTCACCCACACCCCCTCACATCCCCAAACACCCTCACCCTCACACCCCTCACCCCCACACAGCTCTTCACCCTCACACTCCATCACTCTCACACCCCCTTCACACCCCTCATCCTCACCCTCACACACCCTCACCCTCACACACCCTCACCTTCACACACCATCACCCTCACTCACCCTCTCACCCTCACCCTCACTCACCCTCTCACCCTCACACACCCTCTCACACCCTCTCACCCTCACACACCCTCACCCTCCTTCACACCCCTCACCCTCACACCCCCTCACCCTCACACCCCTCACCCTCCCTCACCCTCACCCACATCCTCACCCACCCTCCCACCCTCATCCACCCTTTCACCCTCACACATCCTTTCACCCTCACACACCCTCACCCTCAAACTCCCTCTAACCCTCAAACTCCCTCTCACCCTCACACACCCTCACACACCCTCTCACTCTCACACACCCTCTCACCCTCACACACCCTCTCACCCCCTCACCCTCACCCTCACATTCCCTCACCCTCCCTCACACCCTCACCCTCACACCCCCTCACCCTCACCCTCACACCCCCCACCCTCACACCCCCTCACCCTCACTCACCCTCTCACCCACCCTCACTCACCCTCTCACCCTCCCCAAACCCTCACACCCTCACACCCCCTCACCCTCCTCAACCTCACAACCCCTCACCCTCACACGCCCCCTCACCCTCACACACCCTCTCACCCTCACACACCCTCTCACCCTCACACACCCTCTCATTCACTCTCTCAACCACCCTCACCCACCCTCTCACCCTCACACACACTCTCACCCTCACACACCCTCTCACCCTCACACACCCTCTCACTCTCACACTCTCACCCACCCTCACCCTCACACCCCCTCACCCTCAAACCCCCTCACCCTCACACCCCCTCGAACCTTCACCCTCACACACCCTCACCCTCCCACCCCCACACTCCCTCACACCCTAACCCTCACACACACCCTCACCCTCACACCCCTCACTCTCACACCCCTCACTCTCACACCCCCTCACTCTCATACCCCCTCACTCTCATACCCCCTCACTCTCATACCCCCTCACACCCCCTCACCCTCACACCCCCTCACACTGACACCCCCT